>NW_022437023.1:4897297-4904025 GCF_009761245.1 Sapajus apella
CTGTTGCCCAGGCTGGAGTGCAGTGGTGGAATCTTGGCTCACTGCAACCTCTGCCTCTTGGATTCAGGCAATTCTTCTGCCTCAGCCTCCCGAGTAGCTGGGGCTACAGGCACACACCACCATACCCAGCTAATTTTTGTATTTTTAATAGAGACAAGATTTCACCATGTTGGTCAGGTTAGTCTGGAACTCCTGACCTCAGGCGATCAGCCCGCCTCGGCTTCCTAAAGTGCTCAGATTACAGGCATGACACCAAGCCTGGCCTTTTAGTTTTTTTGGTTGTTTTGAGACAGGTTCTCACTTTGTTGCCCAAGCTGGAGGGCAGTGGTGTGATCACAGCTCACTGCAGTCTTGACCTCCTAGGCTCAAGTGATCTTCCACCTCAGCCTCCCAAGTGACTAGGACTACAGGCGTGCACCATCACATTGGTTAATTTTTTACTTTTTGTTGAGATAAGGTCACGTAATGTTGCCTAGGCTGTCTTGAACTCCTGGCCTCAAGCAATCCTCCCACCTTGGCCTCCCAAAGTGCTGGGATTACAGGCATGAGCCACCCTGTGCCCAGCCATTCACAACTCTTTTCATGTTGTAACTGAAACCCTATACCCATTGAACATTAACTCCCCATTTCTCCTCCCTGCAGCCTCTGGCAACAACCATTATGCTTTCTGTCTGTATGATTTTGACTATTCTAAGCATCTTTTGTAGGTGGAATCACATAGTACTTATCTTTTTGTGATTGGTCTGTTTCACTTGGCATAACGTCCTCAAGGTTCCTCCATGTTATAGCATCTTGCAGAATTTCTTTCCTCTTTATGGCTGAATGAATTCTATTGTATGTATTTTTGTATAGCACATTTTACGTATCTGTTTATCTGCTAATAGACAATTTAGCTGCTTCCATATTTTAGCTATTGTGAATAATGCTGCTTTGAACATGGATGCACAAATATCTCTTCAAGACCCTACTTTCAATTCTTTTGGGTATATACCCTGAAGTGAAATTTCTGGATCCTATGGCAGGCAATTCTATGTGCAAGTATTTGAGAAAGTGCCATACTGTTTTCCACAGCAGCTGTACCATCTTATATTACCACCAACCATGAATGAGGATTCCAATTCCTCCACATCTTTGCTAACACTTTTTCTTTTCTTTTCTTTCTTTTTTTTTTTTTTTTAATTTTTTAATTAATTTATTTTTTTTGAGACAGTTTTGCTCTGTCGCCTAGGCTGGAGTGCAATGGCATGCTCTCGGCTCACCACAACCTCCACCTCCTGGGTTCAAGCAATTCTCATGCCTCAGCCTCCCAAGTAGCTGGGATTACAGGTGTGTGCCACCACGCCCCCCTAATTTTTATGTTTTTAAGTAGAGACAGGGTTTCACCATGTTGGTCAGGCTTGTCTCAAACCCCTGACCTCATGATCCACCCACCTCCGCCTCCCAAAGTACTGGGATTACAGGCATGAGCCACCGCACCTGGCTAACACTTTTCTTTTTTTTCTAATAGTAGCCATCCTATTGGTTGTGAGGTGGTGTCTCGTTGTAGTTTTCATTTGAATTTCTATAATGTTGCTGAACATCTTTTCATGTGCTTATTGGCTATCTGTATATCTACTTCGGAGAAATGTCTATTCAGGTCTTTTGCCCATTTTTTTTTTTTTTTTTTTTGAGACAGTTTCGCTCTGTCACCCAGCGAGAATTCAGTGGCTCGATCTCAGCTCACTGCAACCTCTGCCTCCCAGGTTCAAGTGATTCTCCTGCCTCGGCCTCCTGAGCAGCTGGGACTACAGGCATGGGCCACCACGCCCGGTTAGATTTTTTGTATTTTTAGTTGAGATGGGGTTTCACCATATTGGCCAGGCTGGTCTTGAACTCCTGACCTCATGATTCACCTGCCTTGGCTTCCCAAAGTGCTGGGATTACAGGTGTGAGCCACCACACCTGGTCCGCCCATTTGTTAATCAGGTCTTTTGTTTTTCTGTTGTTGAGTTTTAAAAGTATCTATATGTCTGGCTATTAAACCCTTGTCAGATTTATAATTTGAATTTTTTTCCCATTCTGTGGGTTGTTTTAAAATGCTGTTTATATTGTCTTTTGAGGCACACAATTTTAAAATTTTCAGAGTCCAGTTTGTCTATTTTTTCTTTTGTTGTCTGTGCCTTTGGTGCCATATTCAAGAAATCACAGCCAAACCTAATGTTGTAAAGATTTTAGCCTAGGATTTTTTTCAGGAGGTTTATAGTTTTTGCTCTTATGTTTAGGTCATTAATCCATTTTGAGCTAATTTTTGTAGTGTTACATAAAGGTCCAACTTCATTCTTTTGCATGTGTATATACATTTTTCCCAGCACCATTTGTTGAAAATACCGTCCTTTCCGCATTGAATGGTCTTGGCATCATTGTGAAAAATCATTTGACCATATATGGGAGGGTTTCTTTCCGGGTATTCTGTTCTAGTCACTGGTCTATATATCAGCATCACAGCATTTTTTTTTTTTGTTTTGTTTTGTTTGTTTTTACTATAGCCTTGTGGTAAGTGTTGAAATCAGAAACTGTGAGTTCTCCAGTTTTGTTTTTCTTTTTCAAGATAGTTTTGGCTATTTGGGGTCCCTTAAGATTTCATATAAATTTTAAGATGGGTTTTTCTATTTTTGCAAAAAACATCGTTTTACAGAAATCTTGCAAATTTTGATAGAGATTGCATTAAATCTGAGGCTCACTTTGGGTAGTATTGACATCTTAACACTATTAAGGGCTGGGTGGCAGTGGCTCACGCCTGTAATCCCAGCACTTGGGGTGGTCAAGGTGGGCGGATCACGAGGTCAGGAGTTCCAGACCAGCCTGGCCAACATGGTGAAACCGAGTCTGTACTAAAAATACAAAAATTGCCGGGCGCGGTGGCTCACGCCTGTAATCCCAGCACTTTGGGAGGCCAAGGCGGGTGGATCACAAGGTCAAGAGATCGAGACCATCCTGGTCAACATTGTGAAACCCTGTCTCTACTAAAAAAATACAAAAAATCAACTGGGCATTGTGGTGCGTGCCTGTAATCCCAGCTACTCAGGAGGCTGAGGCAGGAGAATTGCCTGAACCCAGGAGGCGAAGGTTGCGGTGAGCCGAGATCGCGCCATTGCACTCCAGCCTGGGCAACAAGAGCGAAACTCCATCTCAAAAAAAAAAAAAATAATACAAAAATTATCTGGGCATGGTGGTGGGCGCCTGTAATCCCAGTGACTTGGGAGGCTGAGGCAGGAGAATTGCTTGAACCTGGGAAGTGGAGGTTTGCAGTGAGCCGAATCTGCATCATTGCACTCCAGCCTGGGTGACAAAGCAAGACTCTCTCAAAAAAAAAAAAAAAAGTTGTCTTCCAATTCATGAACATGAGATGTATTTTTCATTATTTATGTCTTCTTTAACCTCTTTCAGAAATTTTTGCAGTTTTATTTGTACTAGTATCTTACCTTCTTCTTGTTAATTCCTAAGTATTTTATTCTTTCTGATGCCATTGTAAATGGATTGTTTTAGTAATTTCCTTTTCAGATTGTTTACTGATAGTGTATAGAAATGCAACTGATTTTTGTGTGTTGACGTTGTATCCTCCTATTTTGCTTAATTCATTTATTAGCCCAAACAGCTTTTTGTGTGTCTGGAATCTTTAAGGTTTTCTACATATAAGACAATATAATCTGTGAATGGAGATAGTTTTACTTCTCCTTTTCTAGTTTAAATGCCTTTTATTTCTTTTTCTTTTCTAATTACTCTGGCTAGACATTCCACGACTATGTTGAATAGAAGTGATAAAAGTGAGCCCGGCACAGTGGCTCACGCCTGTAATCCCAACACTTTGGGAGGCCGAGGTGGATCACCTGAAGTTAGGAGTTCAAGACCAGCCTGACCAACATGGCAAAACCCTGTCTCTACTAAAAAAAATACAAAATTAGCTGGGTATGTTGGTGGGTGCCTGTAATCCCAGCTACTCGGGAGGCTGAGGCACAAGAATCGCTTGAACTCAGGAGGCAGAGGTTGCAGTGAGCCTAGATTGCACCATTGTACTCCAGCCTGGGCAACAAGTGTGAAACTCCATCTCAAAAAAAAAAGTTTCTAGAAGTGATAAAAGTGAGCATCCTTGTCTTATTCCCAATGTTCAAGAAATGCTTTCAGCTTTCCATCACTGAGTCTCATGTGTGCTATGGGTTTTTCATATATGCCTCTTGCTATGTTGAGGTAGCTTCATTCTATTTCTAGTTTGTTAAGTGTTTTAATCATGAACCGGTGTTGAATTTTGTCAAATACTTTTTCCACATTAATTGAGATAATCATGTGTTTTTTCCCTTCATTCTGTTAATGTCATAATATACTTCTTAGTTTTCATATGTTGAATAATTATTGTATTCCAAACCATGCTTACATTCCTCCTGGTCATAGTGTATAATCCTTTTAATATGCTGCTGAATTTGATTTGCTAGTATTTTGTTGAGTTTTTTTGCATCAATTTTCATAAGGGATATCGGTTTGTAGTTTTCTTATAGTGTCTTTGTCTGGTTTTGGTATCAGAGTAATTCTGGCCTTACAAAGTGAGTTAGGAAATATGCCTTCCTGTTCAATTTTTTTTTAAGTTTGAAATTAATTCTTATTTAACTGTTTGGTGGAATTCACCTGTGAAGCCATCAGGTCCAGGGATTTTCTTTGTCAGAAGAGATTTTCTATTACTGATTCAATCTTCTTACTAGTTATAAGTCTATTCACATTTTCCTTTTTTTTTTTTTTTTTTTTGAGACAGAGTTTCACTCTTGTTACCCAGGCTGGAGTGCAATGGCACGATCTCGGCTCACGGCAACCTCCGCCTCCTGGGTTCAGGCAATTCTCCTGCCTCAGCCTCCTGAGTAGCTGGGATTACAGGCATGCGCCACCATGCCCAGCTAATTTTTTGTAGTTTTAGTAGAGACGGGGTTTCACCATGTTGACCAGGATGGTCTCGATCTCTTGCCCTCGTGATCCACCCGCCTTGGCCTCCCAAAGTGCTGGGATTACAGGCGTGAGCCACCGCGCCCGGCACATTTTCCATTTTTTGTGATTTAATGTTAGTAGGTTTTGTGTTTCTGTAAATTTATTCATTTCATCTGGGTTATCCAGTTTGTTGGCACGCAGTTGTTCATAATATTCTCTTATAATCCTTATTTTTCTAGAATTGGTAGTAATGTCTGCATTTTCATTTTTGATTTTAGTAAGTTTAGTTTTTTTCTTCATTCATCTAGCTAAAGGTTAATCAATTTTGTCAATCTTTTACAAGAACTCACTTTTAACTTCATTGATTTTCTCTATAGTTTTTCTTTTTTTCTTTTCTTTTCTTTTTTTTTAAGACAGAGTCTTGCTCTGTTGCCCAGACAGGAGTGCAGTGGCGCAATTATGGCTCAGTGAAACCTCCGCCTCCCAGGTTCAAGCAATTCTCCAGCCTCAGCTCCCAAGTAGCTGGGATTACAGGAGGCCTATTTTCTCTGTTTGTGTGTTCTTTATCTCCGCTCTAATCTTATCATTTCCTCCCTTGGGCGAGCTTTGGGTTTAGTTTGTTCTTTTTCCCCTAATCCCTCTCTCCCTTCCTCCCCTGCCCACACCTCCCCTCGCCTCCCTTCTCCTCCCCTCTCCCCTCTCCCTTCCTTCCTTTTTTCTGAGACAGAGTTTTGCTCTTGTCCCCTAGGCTGCAATGCAATGGCACAACTTCAGCTCACTGCAACCTCTGCCTCCTAGGTTCAAGTGATTCTCCTGCCTCAGTCTCTTGAGTGGCTGGAATTACAGGCACACGCCACCATGCCTAGCTAATTTTTGTATTTTTAGTAGAGATGGAGTTTCACCATGTTGGCCAGGCTGGTCTCAAACTTCTGACCTCAAGTGATCTGCCCGCCTCGGCCTCCCAAAGTGCTAGAATTACAGGCGTAAGCCACCGTGCCCGGCCCTTAGTTTCTTGAGCTGTAGAGTTAGATTGCTGATTTTAGATCTTTCTTATTGTTTTAATGTAAGCATTTATTTATAGCTATAAATTTCTCCCTTAGCACTGCTTTCACTGCATCTCAGAAGTTTCGGTGTGTTGTGTTTTTATTTTCCTTCACTAAGTATTTTCTAATTTCCTTATGAGTTCTCCTTTGTCCATTAGTTGTTTAAGAGCATGGTGTCTAATATCTACAAACGGGAAATTTCCAGTTTTACTTCTGTTATTTATTTCCGACTCCATCCCACTGTGATTGGAAAAGATACTTTGGGTGATCCCTATCTTTTAAAATCTGTTGGTACTTAGGTACTTAATTTGTGGTCTAACATATGGTCTATCCTGGAGAATGTTTCATGTGCATTTGCGAAGAATATGCATTATGTCATTGTTGAGTGCAGTGTGCTATACATGTCTGTTTGACCTGATTGCTTTATTATGCTGTTTAATTCCTGCATTTTCTTACTTATCTTTCATCTGGTTGTTATATTCATCATTGTAAGGGGGATATTGAAACTTCCAACTATAGTTGTAGAACTGCCTATTTCTCCCTTTAATTCTGTCCATTTTTTGCATCATATATATATATGTGTGTGTGTTTTTTTTTTTTTTTTTTTTTTTTTTTTTTTTGAGATGGAGTCTTGCTCTGTCATCCAGGCTGGAGTGCAATGGTGCAATCAAGGATCACTGCAATCTCTGTCTCCTGGGTTCAAGTGATTCTTCTGTCCCAGCCTCCTGAGTAGCTGGG
>NW_022437023.1:4904125-5017614 GCF_009761245.1 Sapajus apella
TTTTTTGAGATGGAGTCTTGCTCTGTCACCCAGGCTAGAGTGTAGTGATTCAATCTTGGCTCACTGCAATCTCTACTTCCAAGGTTGAAGTGATTCTCCTGCCTCAGCCTCCTGGGTAGCTGGGATTACAAGTGCATGCTACCATGCCCAGCCAATTTTTGTAGTTTTAGTAGAGACAGGGTTTCACCATATTGGTCAGGCTGGTCTCGAACTCCTGACCTCAGGCAATCCATCTGCCTTGGCCTCCCAGAGTGCTGGGATTACAGGCATGAGCCACCTCACCCAGCCAATTTTTGTATTTTTTAGTAGAGATGGGTTTCGCCATGTTGACCAGTCTGGTCTCCAACTTCTGACCTCAGCTGATCTGCCTGCCTTGGCCTCCCAAAGTGCTGGGATTATATGCATGAGCCACCATGCCCAGCCTGCTTCATATATTTTGATGACCTGTCATTAGGTGTGTATATGTTTATCATTGCTATAACTTCTTGCTGTTTTGAACCTTTAATATGTAATATCATTCTTTGTCTCTTATAACCTTTTTTGATTTAAAATCTATTTTGTCTGCTATTAGTCTAGCCACCCTACTCTCTTTTGGTTACTATTTGCATGGAATATCTTTTTCCATATTTTCACTTTCAATCTATTTGTGTTTTGGGATCTAAAATGGGTCTCTTGTAGACAGCATAAAACAGATCACGTGGATTACATTTTTTTTCATTCTGCCAATCTTCATCTTTTGATTGGCAAATTTAATTTGTTTACATTTAAAGTAATTATTGATAAGGAGGGACTTATTTCTCTCATTTTGTTTTATGTTTTCTTTTTTTTTTTTTTTTTGAGTCAGAGTTTCACTCTTGTTACCCAGGCTGGAGTGCAATGGCATGGTCTCGGCTCACCGCAACCTCCGCCTCCTGGGTTCAGGCAATTCTCCTGCCTCAGCCTCCTGAGTAGCTGGGATTACAGGCACGTGACACCATGCCCAGCTAATTTTTTATATTTTCAGTAGAGACAGGTTTTCACCATGTTGACCAGGATGGTCTCGATCTCTTGACCTCGTGATCCACCCGCCTGGGCCTCCCAAAGTGCTGGGATTACAGGCGTGAGCCACCACGCCCGGCCCTATGTTTTCTTTTTTACTCAATTCAATTAATTGATTTTTTTGACACCGAGTCTCACTGTGTCACAGAGGCTGGAGTGCAGTGGCATAATCTTGGCTCACTGTAACTTCCATCTCCCAGGTTCAAGAAATCCTCCCACCTCAGCCTCCTGAGTAGCTGGGACCACAGGCACATGCCACCATGCTCAGCTAATTTTTGTATTTTTAGTAGAGACAGGGTTTCGCCATGTTGGCCAGGCTGGTCTTAAACTCCCGGTCTCAAGCGATCCACTTGCTTCAGCCTCTGAGACTGTCAGGATTATAGGCATGAGCTACCATGCCCAGCCCGTCATATGTTTTTTATATGCCTTGTAGCTTTTTTGTCCCTCATTTCTTGCATTATTGTTCTTTTTTATATTTTATGTATTTTGGGGTAGTAAAATGTTTAAATTTCTTTCTCATTTCTTTCTATGTATATTCTCTAGCTATTTTCTTTGTGGTTACCATTCGGATTACATTTAACATGATAATCCTGTGATAGTACTCTAATTTGAATTTACACCAGCTTAACTTCAATAACATACAAAAACTGCTTCATTACATACAACACTGTATTCACCTCTTTTGGTTGTTGAAGTCACAAAACTACACATCTATACATTGTGTACCCCTAAACTAAAGAAGCAGCCTCTTTGTCTGGGGTAAATACCTGGGTGGGGTTTGTCATCTCACACCGAGAAGATTAACAACAGTGACACACACACACACACACACACACACACACACGGAGTGGGTTAGGGAGTGGGAAGTTTAATAGGCAGAAGAAAGGAGAGAGGAGAGCAAGTTTCTCTCTTGTGAGAGAGAGGTGTCCAAAAGGGAAAAGGTGGCCTGCCGCTGACCGCAGCAGATTTTATAGGCAGGCTTGAAGAGGTGGTGTCTGATTTACTTAGGGCTCACAGATTGGTTCAACCAGGTGTGACATTTACATAGCATTCAGGGAAGGCTTGTTACCCCACCCTAATCTTATTATGTAAAGAGACTTTCCACTTGGCAAGTGCCATCTTGTCTGCTCTTTACTGTACACGTGGCTGGCAAAGAGGAGTAGATGGAGCCACCATTTTGATCGTGCCTAGTCACAGGTAGCTTTTTCTCATTGGCTCAACTGCCGGCAATCACCCGGTCAAGCTTCTAGCTTGGTTGTCTATGTCTAAAGCTCGATTTTACAGGCTGCTCTTTGTTAGAAAAGAAAATGATTTGGAGGCTGCTTTTCATTAAAAGGAAAACCTTATTGAGGATTCCTGTACCCTCACTATCTGCCTAAGTTCCTTCTTAATTCCTGTATCACTAATATTTTTTAAATGCATTAGTCTCCTAAATTATACAGAAGACAAAATATAGAATTGCAAACCAAAGTTGAAATAATATTGGTTTTTAGGCTGTTTTTTAACGTATTCATCTCTCACATCATACAAAAAATAAAAAGTGGAATTACAAACCTTTGTGGCAATAATGCTGACTTTTATAATTGTCCATGTATTTACCTTTATTGTTATCTTTGTTTTTTTCATATGGCTTCATATTATGGCCTGGTGTCCTTTCATTTCACCCCACAGGACTTCCTTGAGCATTTCTTGAAAGGCAGATTTAGTGGTAACAAACGCTCTCAGCTTTTGTTTATCTGGGAATGTCTTAAATTTTCCCTCATTTTTTTTTTTTTTGAGAAGGAGTTTCGCTCTTGGCACCCACGCTGGAGTGCAGTGGCGCAATCTTGGCTCACTGCAACTGCTGCCTCCTAGGTTCAAGCATTTCTCCTGCCTCAGCCTCCCAAGTAGCTGGGATTACAGGTGCTCGCACTTTGGGAGGCCGAGGCAGGCGGATTACCTGAGGTCAGGAGTTTGAGACCAGCCTGGCCAAAATGGTGGAACCCTCTCTCTACTAAATACAAAAATTAGCTGGGCATAGTGGCAAAAGGCATAAATTTACAGATTCAAAAAGCTCATAAATTCTCAAACGGTAAATGCCCAAAGAAATCCACTCCTAAATGCATCATAACCAAACTGCTAGAAACTAAAGGCAAATAAAATATTTTTAAAACAGCCAGAGAAAGTTGTCAGAATCAAAATGGAGTCACTTATGTTTAAAACTCTTGACCGGCCGGGCGCGGTGGCTCATGCCTGTAATCCAGCACTTTGGGAGCCCGAGGTGAGTGGATTACCTGAGGTCAGGAGATCAAGACCAGCCTGCCCAACCTGGTGAAAACCTGTCTGTACTAAAAATACAAACATTAGCCGGGCACAGTGGCACACATCTGTAATCCCAGCTACTCAGGAGGCCGAGGCAGGAGAATCGCTTGACCCCAGAGACGGAGGTTGCAGTGAGCTGAGATCACACCACTGCATTCCAGCCCAGGTGACAGAGTGAGACTCCATCTCAAAAAAAAAAAACCTCTGACAAACATAAATGCCTGATAACAAGAACTATCACAAAAGGCTCTACAGAAATCACAATCTTCCACAAAAGCCATCACAACCTAACAACAACAACAACAAATACTTCTATAAGGACATCTGCCTAGCAACTGTCTGTCCAGACTTGGACTTGGACTGACACCACCTTTGTTATTAAGGATCCTTGTAGTTAAGGATAACTGTCTCTAAACATTAAGTAATCCTCATTTTTCCTCAAAAATTTTTGGTCTTCCTTTACCTGTCTGAATACACATATTATTTAATGTGGTACTTGGTTTCCCATTGCAATGCTTATTCTTGAATAAACATCAGTTTCTTTTAGAGAGTCTCTCTCTCTCTCTCTCTTTGTTATTTAGGTTCACAAAACTATGTATCACATTTAGGGGAAAAACAATTAGAATAACCATGCATTTTACATCAGAAACCATGGAGGCCAAAAAAGTAGTGAGACAAATTTTTTTTTTTTTTTCTGGACAAAAAAAAGTCCAGAAATAAAAGAACAGCCAATCTAGAAATCTATATCCAGTAAAAATATACTTTAGGAATGAAAGCACACTAAAGAGATTCTCAGAGGAAGAAAAACTAAGAGAATTTGTCACCAGCCACACTTTATAAAATAAAGTCTATTCAGTATGCCAGCAGTGAAGTTGTCATGTAATAGTAATTTAAAAAGATAGTTATTCAGTCTGAAAAGAAATGATAACAGTAAAACTAGCAATGTCAGGAATGAAGGAAAAACAAAAGTGGTAAATAGCTAGGTAGATATATAATAGGCTATTTTTCTCCTTTTAAGTTCTTACAGATACACCTGATGATTAGAAGTAAAATGCATAACATCGTCTGAGGAAGTTGCCAGTGTGTGTAAATTAACACATACAACACCTACAACATAAATGGGGGAGGGTGAAGGGACCTGTAAGGCAGTAAGTTTTCTACATTTCACTGAATGTGGTAAAATATTAATTCTAAATACACTGTGAAAGTTATTCTGGAATTGCCCTTTTTGGAAAGGTGAAGTAAGGACCTCTAAAATATAATCTTCCACAAAAACAATGAGAATACTAGCAAAACTGTCAAAATTGGGAGGAGAGGATTCTAGGAAGATGGCAGAGTAGAAAGCACCAGGAATTTGGCTTTTTACCCAGACAAAAATTGCACTGGTGGAATCTGTCTGATGTGACTATTATGGGACTCCAGAGTCTAAAGGGGGCTTGCAACATCCAGAGGAAGGCAAGGATGGTAAATTGTGGTTAATTTTAGTCTATTTCAACTCTTACCACAGTAGCAGATACTCATCCACCACCACTCAGCTATATGGCAAACAGCTGTGCACATGTTCCCGGAGCAGCTTACAAACAGCCTGTGGGAGCCAGTGTAGGCAAAGAGGACCTTGTCCTCTGATTATGGGGGTTCCGCCCCTGATCTCTCATTGCTGCTTCTTATCAGAGAGGTATAAACAAATCAGGAAAAGCCATTGTTGTTGCAACTTCCCCTATTTGTTGCAAGCCTCTTGCCCTCTGGCTGATGTGAATTCCAGAGATTTAAAGTGCTTGTGACCTTTTTATTCCCCCATTTCATTTTCTGCTTTTTCTCCTTTTGGTAGCCAGACATTAGACTGGGACATTTAAAAAAAAACCACTACATATATGGAGCAAATTAGAAAGTGACTGGGCCTGACCAGGGAAAATTTCAAAAAAGTCTTGCGGAAAATTAGCCAGGTTTGGTGGTGCACACTTGTAATCCCAGCTACTTGGGAGGCTGTGGTGGGAGGATCACTTGAATCTGGGAGACAGAGGTTGCAATGAGCAAGATTGCGCTGCCGCATGAATTGGGAAGCATCCCAAATCAGTAAAGGTTAAGGGTTCAGAGAGCTTTACCTAGCAATGGAGGCAGGCAGTATTTATAGGCAGAAAAAGGAAGTGACATACAAAAAAACCCTGATTGGTTACAGTTTGGCATTTGCCTTATTTGGACATATTTTGGCAGTTTACATATTGTGACTGGCTGAAAGTTTACCTGTTAGGATTGGCCCAAACTCAGCTACTTGTTACAAGAATATACTCTCGGGAGGTGGAGGCTGGCAGATCATGAAGTCAGGAGTTCGAGACCAGCCTGGCCAATATGGTGAAACACGGTCTCTACTAAAAATACATAAATTAGCCAGGCGTTGGGGTGTGTGCCTATAGTCCTAGCTACTCAGGAAGCTGAGGCAAGAGAATAGCTTGAACCTGGGAGGCAGAGGTTGCAGTGAGCTGAGATCACGCCACTGCACACCAGCCTGGGTGACAGAGCAAGACTCCATCTCAAAAAATAAATAAATAAAATATACTCTCAAGTTAGGTTACAGTTTGTTTACATATTGTTAGATTACAGTACATTATGTATGGAGACAGATTTCAGTCAAATGTAATTTAACAGGGTACAGTTCAGCAGTGTTAACTATATTCACATTGTTGTGCAAAATATGTGCATTTTAGGCTTCCTTTTAGTACAACTTGGGAGAAAATGAAGAGAAAAAAATTGGGAAACTGACTCTTGATTTGACAGTTCTTTGATTTCTGGTTTCCTTTGTCCATATTCCTGCCATCTATTTTTTACTTTACCATTTACTTTTCAGGATCCTCAGATAGTTGTTTTATGCATTCCATCCAAGGTTTTAAATTACATTCACTGGGAGAAGCAGAATGAAATGTGCTGTTTCCATTTTGACAGGAATTGGAAATTTCTGCTTTTCTTTTTATTCTTGGGTATTTTATATATATGTGTATACATATATATTAGAAATAAGTTGTTTGCCAGACACATGTATTGTGAATGTTTTCCTCATTCTGCGGTTTGATTATTCAGTGTCTTAATGGCGTCTTTTTTGAGTAGAAGGCTTTTCTTTTGATGAACTCCATTTTATCATTATTTTTCTTTCTAATTAATGCTCCCTGGGTCCCATGTAAAAAAAAAATCTTTGTCTACACTAAGGCTATAAAAATATTTTCCTGTGTTTTCTGTTATAAGCGTTATCATTGTAGATTTTATGTTTAGGTCTATGATCTATCTTAACTTAATTTGCATTTGGCATAAAGTAAGAATCAAGTTTCATGTTTACCTATATATTTATGTTTTTCCCAGCACTATTCATTGGATATAGCCATATGCTTTAAAAAATAAAATTTAACTTTAACTTGACTATATTTTGAATACATTATCTCATTATTTAATGCTCAACATAAAAATTAAATCACTAAATTTGCTAAATATGTTAACTTTTCCAATATAACTCATTTCCTATACCTTGTTTTATGCCCTTCAAATTATTATTTTGAAAACGGGTCCATAAGCTCCACAAGATTACCAAAGGTGTTCATTTTACAACGCATGTTCAGAAGCCTTGGTGAGGTGAAAAAAAACTAAGCTTTAGAACATAGAGAACTAGGTAAATACCTGTTTGCTGCTTCCTAGCTCTGTAACCTTGAGCACATCACTCAACTTTCATTCATATTCCACACTTCCACAGATTCAGTAAATATCTATTGAGCACCCACCAACAGCCTCTGTTAAATCTACACCTCCCGTGCTCACACAATTCTCTTGCCTCAGCCTCCCAAGTAGCTGGGACTATAGGCACACGCTGCCACACTTGGCCAATTTTTTGCATTTAAAAAAAAATAGAGACAGGGTTTCACCATGTTGCCCAGGCTGGTCGCCAACTCCTGAGCTCAGGCAATCAGCCTGCCTCGGCCTCCCAAAGTGCTGGGATTACAGGCGTGAGCCACTGCGCCCTGCTCAGCCTCTGTTAAATCTTATAAATTTAATACAGACAGACAGACAGACAGACATAATCTTTCCTGTACAGAGTTTACAACTGAGTCAGGGAGGCAGATGAGTCCACAGGCCATTACACAACACTGCGGTAAGTGCTTTGATAGTGGAAGGACAGACTGCTTTAGGAGCTCAGAGGTGGGGCTCCCAACCTAGACTTGTGACATCAGAAAAGATTTCCAGAGATAAGGACACTAAAGGGAGACCTGAGGGATAAATGGACATTAGCCTTGCAAAGAGGAGAAGCATAATCCAGGCAAGGGGCTGAACTCTTAAGAGTCATGGCATGGTTTGTTTTGTTTTGTTCTGTTCTGTTTTTGAGATGGAGTCTCGCTCTGTCACCCAGACTGGAGTGCAGGGGTGAGATCTCTGCTCACTGCAACCTCTGCCTCCCAGGTTCAAGTGATTCTCCTCCCTCAGCCTACCGAGTAGCTGGGACTATAGGCGCACCATGACCGGCTACTTTTTTTGTATGTTCAGTAGAGATAGGGGTTTCACCATGTTGGCCAGGCTGGTCTCGAACTCTTGACCTCAGGTGATCCGTCTGCCTCAGGCTCCCAAAGTGCTGGGATTACAGGCATAAGCCACCGCTCCAGCCGAGACATGGCATGTTTAACAAACTGAGAAGAGTCAGCATGGGGAGAACTAAGAGATAGTAGTACAAGGCACACCTGCAGAAGAGGTCATGCTGGAGGGTCTCGGAGGCCATTTAAAGGACATCAGCTTTAAGAGCAATGGGACATCACTGATTGATTTTAATCACTGATGGGTTGTGACAGGATCAGGTTTAACTAATTAATTAATTTTAAATTCCCTTCTTTTCACAGGTATTGAAAATTTTATTTAAAAAAAAAATCACTTTGGTTTTGTGAAGAACGCATTAGAAGGATCACAACGGGAGACAGGCACGGGGGATTGGAGATTCCTGGAGAAATTCTGCCGAGAGGAGGTGAGTGCATGAATTGTGGCAATGGGGATGGAGGTGAATGGATAGATTTGGGATACAATTAGGAGGTAAAAATAATTGTGTATGAGAAGCTCTGGAGCATGAAGAGGGCGACTCCTCAGGTTTCTAGTTGGACCAACAGGATGGATGCCAGCGCCCTTCACCAGGAAAAAAGTGAGATGATGGGAAAACATAAGGTGAAATTTGAACTCAGGGATTTGAGGTGACTGAGTGAGGATGTCCAACAGACGTTTGGCCATACTGGCCTGAAAATCAGAAGAGAGGTTTGGGATGAAGAGCCATCTGTGTCCATATGGTAAGATGCTATAGGCGGCATTCCTTCTTTCCTCCCGTCCTTCGTTCAAAATCTGTTGAGATGTCCCATAGGCTGGTGTTGGGCATACAGCAGGGAACAAGAACACTGGGTTCCTGCCTTCAACCAGTGTACCATCTGCCTCTCTGAACTTGTTCTTAGTCTGTAAAATGAAGGTAATGATAAGATTAAGTAAGATGAGGTCGTGCGAGGACACCTAGCGCTTAAAATTTTTGTATTGGTTTCTCTTTCCCAGAGCCGGAAGAGGAGATACGCAGTTATCCTCCTTTCGCAGCCTTTTCCGGGCGACTTTTCCGCGCAGGCGCCCCTGAACCTCCCAGGTCGAGGGGTGGGGCGGGCCAGAATCTCAGCAGCCTTTTCCCTGGCCAGGACCGGACTTTGGGAGGATCGGGGTGCGGCGCGGCCCGTGACGTCATCAGGCTGCGCGGCCTGCAGGGCGGGACCCGAGCGCGACGGCGCGGCTGGCGGACCCGGGCTGGCTTGCGGGAAAACGAAACTGAGGGAGGAGGCGGCGGCTCTGGCAGCGGCGACGACAGTGTCGGCCTGACCCCCCCCCCTCCGCTCCCCGGCAGCTCGCTCTCTCCCCTTAGCGTGAGTGCCGACGCGCGGCCCGGGGGGAGCGAGCGGGCGGGCGCGCGGGCTCAGCATCCTTCTCCCCTCCACCGCCGCCTGGGCCCCCCACCTTCGGTCGTGACTCTTCTCGCCTTCTGGCCCCTTATGTCCTCCCTCCTCCTCCCAACCCCAGCGCCGGCTCCCTAAAGCCTGAGCTGCCGCTGACACACGTCTCTGCGCACACATTCACACGCTCACGTTATCTTCAAATGAAGGGATGGCCGGGGGACATGGGAGCTCATCTCTTCTCTCTGAATAGGGGTGGCAGTGCCAAACCGAGGCCCAGGGAGAGAAGACTGCAGAGGGGATTTGAACCCCTTTTGTGCGGAGGCAGCAGGCAGAACCAGGCCGCTTGCTTTCCTCTTAGAAGTTCCCTGCCAGAGCATTCTTCTGGCATGTGTGGGTCACTTGAACTGGGCACTGGTTAGCTGTGTGGCCTCCTCTGCGGCCGCAGTCTTTTCCAGCGGAAGATGGTAGGGTTGGATGGGATGATTTGGAAGGCCCAAATTTAAGGTGATGTGGTCTGGGGAGGAGCATCCGCATCTCCTGCCTTTCACACAACTATTTCCCCTCTTCTTGCACCTACTGCAACACAGTCCTCTGAGTTTCTTCTACTTCCAGTCTCCCTCAGAATCACTTAAGAATTAGAAGCTTTTAGCCCTTGAAATGGCTAGAAGCAGGCTCTGTGATGAGCCTTCCTTTAACTCACCCTGGGGGCCTTTTGGAGGTGTTTAAGACTATGGCTTGAAGTGAAATGTGGCTTAGCTTGGTCTTGCTTTCTGTTTGCTCAGTGTCTCTGGTTCTTCCTACTTTCCTGGGACAGCCCGTGCCTGTGTCTATTAAGAGGCTGCTTTCTCAGGAAGGAGGCGATTGTGTATTGGGTTGTCTCTTCCTTGAGTTGGAGAGAGCTGAAACATGTGATCCAGGGTTTTGTGAGGTTGAGGGGATCAGTGACACTTTTGGATTTCAGTACTTTATTGCTGTCTCTGCTGTGACCCATGCTGTAGGTCCGCTCTTGTCTCCTTGCACCTCGCCTTCCCTAAGGATTGTGGCCCAGCTGGTCGCCCACTCTGTATTGAGTCCTCGTCTGAGTTTTCTACAGCCAATCAGTTGTGTTTAAGCCACACTGTATTTACTACTTCTCTTGCTTGCTCTTTAACTTGACCATTCCTTAAGATTTCAGGGTTTCATAATCACTGCATTCTATCTCATTTTTTTCTTGTGCTTATCTCTCATGTACCTAACCATGGGGATGGATGCTTAATGGTGGCATGGTGCCTGTTTCCTTTCTTTTCTTTTCTTTTTTTTTTTTTTTGAGATGGTGTCTTGCTCTGCCACCCAGGCCGGAGTGCAGTGGCACAATCTCAGCTCACTGCAACCTCCACCTCAGCAATTCAAGCAATTCTCCTGAGTAGCTGGGACTACAGGCATGTGCCACCACCCAGCTAACTTTTATGTTTTGTTGGTAGAGATTGGGTTTCACCATGTTGTCCAGGCTGGTCTTGAACTCCTGACTTCAGGTGATCCTCCTGCCTCAGCCTCCCAAAGTGCTGGGATTACAGGTGTGAGCCACTGTGCCTGGCCTGTTTCCATTCTTTTTTGTGGAGGTGCATTTCTGTCCTTAAAATTACTGTTTTTGTAGCTCAGTTCTACAGTATGGCTGCCTCCAGTCCCAATAACTTTGCCACTCTTCTGTTTCCTCAGTCTTAAGCCATTCACTGCTTTCATTCCTTACTCTGCTTAAAAACTTTCCCAATTCTTTCATATTTTCAGACATGAAGTAAACCAAAACTAGTATTTTTATCGTATTATGTAATTTCTTAATTGTTCTGATAAAATAATAATGCTGATGAAACAGTCATCCTGGGATGGTCCCTTCACCTTGGGAATACTGGTTAATATTTATTAGGTTTCATCGTTCATTTTGAGTATACATTGCCATGCATGGCTAATATTGCATCAAAAGTATAGAACAGGGATTCCTTCTTTGCGTCCCCTTCCACCATCCTTGTGGAAGCTTTCTCTCTGTCAGGGATGTCCCCCTCTGAGGTCCCCTTCCACTCAGTGTGGAAGCTGCTTTCCTCTCCAGGATTCCATACTTGGGCCGCCTTCCACAATCCTCTTGGAAGCTTTCTCTCTCATCTTTCTTTTTTTCTCTCTGCCTAAATAAATCACTTTCTGCCAAAAAAAAAAAAAAAAACAAAAAAAAAAACGTATAGAACAACTACAAGTACCCAAAGTCTTTTCCCCCTGTAGCTTGCGAAGTTGATCCGTGACTTTTTGGTGTCTGACACCAGTGGCCCAGGGCTCTCTCAGTCTGTGAGCACCACATTTTCCAGTAAAACAACTATTACTGAAAACCAGCACTTGGCTAGCATCCTTCCTAGATCTCATTCTTAGGAAGAGGCTATTCAAGTGCTGGCACTGGAAGGTGTGTAGAGTTGCCAAATCTCGTGCCACTGATGATTTTACACTTTGGAATCCCTGCTCTGATTCCAGTGGCTCTGACCCAGGGCAGCTGACTGTCTGGATTTATGGTTACAGTTAACGATGAAGAGGAGAACTGACCCAGAATGCACTGCCCCAATCAAGAAACAGAAAAAAAGAGTTGCAGAGCTTGCCCTGAGCCTCAGCTCCACATCCGATGACGAACCTCCCTCCTCTGTCAATCATGGAGCAAAAGGTACGCATGCTTGTGTGGTCTGAGGCCACTGGCCATCTGGTTATTTGAACTCCCAGTGTCTGGGTGGAGCAGACTGTAGTCCACTGTCCGTTGGTCCCTTGAGGAAAATTAGGAATACTCTACAGAGAGATGTTGGCTATAGACTCTTTTCCCTTCTGCCATTCTCCTGCTAAGAGTGGGGAAACTTGTTTTAAATAAAAAATGGTAATTTTTCCAGAAGTTTCTTTCTGTTGTTGGTCCTTCAGTAGTTGGCACTCTTGCTGCCTTAAACCAGTTAGAAGTAGTGTAAGCATTGAGTGCTCTGTGGTCTTAATAGCTGTACATGATCCTGGGGCCCTTTTGTAAGGGAGGGCCCCTTTGCTGCTGCAATTGAGCCTAATTCTCACTTTTCACATGCATATTGTTTTCTCAGTTCCTTCAGCAGTCGTGGTCAGGAATCCAACTGTATTGGAGCACTGCTGTGTTCACTGCATTAAGCATCAAAGGATTTAACTGATCTGGTTGAATCTAGCATTTTGCTTTGCCTGTCTTTTAGGGTTATTCACAGTTGACATAGGTGCTTTCTGAGAAGTGGTAAAATGTCTGGGAGCTTGCCTCAAATACTTTAAGGTAAATTTGCATTTACGTTACTTGCCAGCTGTATTAGTTTCCTAGGGCTGCTGTAACAAATTACTACAAACTGGGTGACACAAAACAACAGACATTTATTCTCTCATGGTTCTGGAAGCTGGGAGTCCAAAAATCAAAGTGTTGGTGGGGCCATGTTCCTGCAAAGGCTCTTGGGAAGACCTTCCTTACTACTTCTCTTCTGCTGGCTGCTGGCATTCCTTGGTGTTCCTTTGCTTGTGGCAGCGTAACTCCAATCTCTGCCCCCACGTTTCCTCTGTGTGTGTCTGTATCCAAATTTCCCTCTTCTTATAAGGACATCAGTCATTGTATAGGGCCTGCTGTAATCTAGTATTACATCTTTTGATGATATCGGGAAAGACCCTATTTCCAAATAAAGTCACATTCACAGGCTTTGTGGGGGGGATACTGCATTCAACCCACCGCACCAGCAGGCTTGCATATTGGATTCTCTGTTGGATCACTGGGAAACTAGAATGAAATTTCGTAAAAGATTGGTGACTGAAAGGGTGTGAAGCACCCTTTGAGGGTAGTAGGAAATACAGTTTATTCACAAGTGGTAGGCTTTAGGCTTATTGAAGGGCAGTTACTCATCAGCTGCTACTGAGAAGCTGGTCCAGAGAGAAGCTTGACAGGTGGTGCAGTGAATGGAGCATTGGTGCGGCTGTAGTCCAGGCTGAATAAGAGACTCACTTGCAACTTTGTGTGTGGAGGTGTTCATGCCTTGAAAGCAAGCTTGTCCAGCCTTCGGCCCATGGGCTGCATGTGGCGCAGGATGGCTTTGAATGGGACCCAATACAAATTTGTAAACTTTCTTGAAACATTATGAGATTTTGGGGGGATTTTTTTTTTTTTTTTTAGCTCAACAGCGGTCATTAGTATTAGTGTATTTTATGTGTGGCCCAAGACAGTTCTTCCAATGTGGCCCAGGGAAGCCAAAAGATTGGACACCCCTGCTTTAAAGTCACAGTAGATTCCAGGTAGGTGGGAAAGGCTGTATGTAATTGGAGTTCCTGAGTGGGAAGGCAAAAACTTACCGGATGCGATGGTTCTGGACATTCTTGAGGAAAGGGAATTTTACCTCTCACCTGGAATTTGAGCAGCGTGGTGAAGATAGAATCTCCTTGGATAGGGGTATTGGGAGAGATGGCCTGTAAGGCAAAAAGAGAGAGTATGTCTGGGGAACAAGTGATATCTAGTTCTAAGTGCAGCTTGGGGGACATTTGCTCTCAAGTAACATCTCTTTGAAGTAAGGCAAGGACAATTCCCAGGTAAAAGAAGGTAATTGTATAAGGGTAAAGATCCTTGAAGGAAGCCATTCTGATTTAAATTTCGAGCTTTTGTGACTGAATTGAGATTACCCTTCCCCCTTCTCTAGAAGTAGTACTATGTGACTCAGTAAGGATTGACTATTGCTGTTACCTGTATAGAATGGAAATCCAGGCTGGGCATGGTAGCTCACGCCTATAATTCTAATACTTTCAGAGGTCAAGGTAGGCAGATTGCTTGAGCCCAGGAGTTTGAGACCAGCCTGGGGAACATGGTGAAAACTCATCTCTACAAAAAAATACAGATATTAGCTGGGCATGGTGGTGTGCACCTGTAGATCCAGCTACTCAGAAGGCTGAGATGGGCGGATCACTTGAGCCCAGGAGGCAGAGGTTGCAGTGAGCCAGGATTGTGCCATGGTACTCCAGCCTGGGCATCAGAGCAAGACCCTGTCTCAAAAAGAAAAAAAAAAGAGTGGAAATCCAGAGATGTCCATTTCCTTCTATGCCTGGCAACAGGCCACTTGGTCCTTTCATTTGCAGAAAATGAGATGGGAGGCAGAGGCAAACCAACATTTCTATATTTCCGTAGGTTATTTTATTTTAGGAAGGGGCAGCTCTGCATTGATGCAGTAACTGAGGGCAGTATCTTTATCAGCAAGACTGCTGTGCCTTCTTTCCCACCATGCCTGGGCCTGGAGTAAAAGCTCAGTAAATAGTTACTGAGTAGAACTGATAAAAGGCAACAATAGCATATTTTCCAAGAAGCTTAAAATGTTTCACATTTTCCATTTTGCTTATCTTCTCCAGTCTGCAGAAGATCATTTCATTAGGTACTTAGCATTTATATCGTCTGTGTTCTGTATCAGATTCTCTTAGGTGTCCCCTGGACGATATACCCTGGTGGTTTGCGGTCTGCATATCCCCTGAAATGTATGTGCAGCTTTCCTATTCAAATCATTGTATTTTAGCAGGGATGTTTCCATTTACTCCAGCCACTTCTACCTGAACATAATGTTCAAATAGATGATTGAAAAATGCTCTTTAGGGAGGACAATTAGAAAAACAAAACAGTAGTTACCATTTCTGTCTGTGTGGACCTTATTTCTTCTTCCTCTGCTAAATCCATGTGGTGACTCATTATTAGACCTATTTAATCAGTGTGTTTATTTTACATTATTCACATGGGAGCTGCATTGCCAGGTCAAAGACTGACATCTGGCCAGAGTAAAGAAGAAAAGGGATGTTGTTGTCATGGCCACTGTTGCATCATGTGATCTTTTGAGTATTTTCAAAGGAGTTTGAAGGCATTTTCAAGTGTATATACACTCTTGCAAATTTGCTGACAAATAACTTTTTGAAATAAGGAGAGACAGATTAGGTCATTTTGTTCTTTTTGGTTGGTTTTCACAGGGAAACTATAGTGCACAACCCAAGAAAATTTCTTCTCTCCTTAGCTGTGCATCTAGTGTGGGCTCCTGGCCCTCCTGCAGCAAGTTGCTTTGGAAGTTGCCAGGCTCCTTCACCAGTATCACATTAAAGGCGCCTTCCTCTCCACCAGGTTTAATTCTTTCCTAAATAGACTATTTGCCCTGAAACACCATCGCTTTCCTGTCAGCTCAGATTCATGACCTTAATCAAAAGCTTCCTTTATCGGTATCTGTTTGAATTGCTCTAACAAGTTACCATTTGTCTGGCATGAAGGAGAAATCCAGTCTTTAAGCAGGGATGAGTTTATTTCACAACAGTTGTTAAGCAGAATGTGATGTTTATTAAAATTCATAATTTATTTTTCTGTATCTGTGTGCTGCTCACCTTGGCCATTAGTGGTTGGAGCTGCCCCCCTTGGTGTGTTGTCACTGTCATTTTTCAAATATAGTGTCTATATATTTTTTTTTTTTTTTGTGAGACGGAGTTTCACTCATGTTACCCAGGCTGGAGTGCAATGGCGCGATCTTGGCTCACCGCAACCTCCGCCTCCTGGGTTCAGGCAATTCTCCTGCCTCAGCCTCCTGAGTAGCTGGGATTACAGGCACGCACCACCATGCCCAGCTAATGTTTTGTATTTTTAGTAGAGACGGGGTTTCACCATGTTGACCAGGATGGTCTCGATCTCTTGACCTCGTGATCCACCCGCCTCGGCCTCCCAAAGTGCTGGGATTACAGGCTTGAGCCACCGCGCCCGGCTATTCTTTATCTTTTTTTAGAGACAGGGTCTCACTATGTTGCCCACACTGGCCATGAACTCTTGAGCTCAGGTGATCTTCCTACCTCAGCCTCCCAAGTAGCTGGGTCTACAGGCACATGCCACTGTGACCAGCTTGTCACTGTCATTTTTTTGCCAACAGCCGGGAGACGTTTGATTCCTCTGTAAAGTTGAACCTTTCTTCCTTGTAATGACTTAATAGTGATTTCTGTCAGGTAGAGAAGAAACCTTAAAACCCCAAATACTGTTTGGCTCTCTGGTAAGTTTTAGTGGGGGAGCTCCTTGGGAGGTAAATGGGAATGCCATCCAGCTTTGGCAAATTCTTAATGAAACTAATGAGTTTAATAGACTGACCTTATTACTCCTATTAATTTATAACCTCATTACAAAATTATCTGCTTAATATTTGCCAAATTGTTTATCAGCCTTGAGAAGCTAAGCCTCCTCTTTATTTCCTACCGCAGCCGTGACAGTTGTCTGCCTTTCATAAGAAAAGAATGACCTCAAAGGCCCCTGAGTAAGAATAAGTAGTAGCTGTAGCCGTCTGTGGACATCAGGAGTAATCTAGGGAACTTTGTCTTAAAGCATGTCAAGCTAAGACGTGGCCTCCTATACCACATGAATAAAGGAAAAAATAAGACTTATTTGCTTATCTGGCACACTTCTTGATCTTACAAGGAATTGCATAGTAGAGTGATATTTTACTCCTATTAACCTCACTCTTAGAGCCTGGAAAGGATAATGTACATTAGGTAACACCTGGGGAGAAAAAGTAGGCGGGAAAAGTCTTTGTGCCAAAATCTGATACTGGAATTTTACACCAGAGTCACCACTGATGTGCTTAGTGAGCCTTCCACTCAAGTTTGGTTCTCCCTGTCATTTTTCCCCAGAGACATTCTGATGACAGAAGGAAACAAAAGGTCTCTCTTTGAGGTTCTAGGGTGGCAGGAACCCTTTGTGATTAGTCAGGGCCCTGGATCCCTGGGCTGCCAAAAAGGAACTTTAGGGCTGTGCTTAGGGAGCTGCCCACATTCCTGGTACCACCTGTTTCTGTATTAAGCAGTACAGATTGAAGGCATGAAAGCAACCAAGTGAACAGAATCTACACCTTTGGAGGTGCAGTTCTTTAGCATGTGGGCACTGTTGCAGAGTGCATTTCTGTCTGCGTGAGAGAATAGATGAGAGGCCATGGAACAGTCTTGAGCCACTTAGAAGGCCTTTCCCCTCAGATCTGCTGCTCCTGGAAGATTTCTCTGGAAAGGAACCAACCTCTTCCCAAGGCTTGGAATGGTAATCTATTTATTTGTAGCTTTTTTTACCCTAATTTTCAAACTAATACATTCTTGTGTCTCACAAACGCAGAAAATGCAGGAAAGTACGAAACAAAACAAATAGCACTTCACCTCTCGGTTTCCATGGTTACTCATTCTTAATGGTCTGGGTTTTCTGAGTGGCACACTCTGGCACTGTGTGATGTTTGCCGGATTGGTTCTTGTAAGCAAGTCAACTCTTTGTTAAGAGAATTGGACAGTCACCTTAAGGGGAAGGGCAGATTTTGTGCCTCCCATACAGGGACATTCTCAACCAAAATTTCTCCTTGCTAACTTATTAGGAACCAGAATTTTGGTTTTCAGTTTATTCTTTCACACATGTTCACTTGTCTTTTCTTTCTTTTGTAAAATATTATATCCTTGAAAGTGCATATTTATCTATTAGATTTTTAAGATCTCTGAAGGTTGTTACTTTTGCATAAGTACCCCATTACATATGGCATGATCTTTTATAGAATAGGTGCTGAACCAGTGTAGTAGTCTGATCTTTTAAACAGTATCAGTGTTCTGAACTATGGCAGATGTCCTAATTCAGCCTACTGGTGGTGGTGGGGTGGGGTCGCTAAATCATAGCCCCAGGAGGGCTCCCCTCTCTGGTAAGATAGAGAGATCTCGTTCTCATCCCTAAACTTTTTTTTTTTTTTTGAGATGGAGTCTTGCTCTGTCGCCAGGCTGGAGTGCAGTGGCGCAATCTCGGCTCACTGCCACCTCCGCCTCCTGGGTTCAAGCGATTCTTCCGCCTCAGCCTCCCGAGTAGCTGGGACTACAGGCTCGTGCTACCACACCTGGCTGACTTTTGTATTTTTAGTAGAGACGGGGTTTCACCATGTTGGCCAGGACGGTCTTGAACTCTTGACCTCGTGATCCGCCCACCTCGGCCTCCGAAAGTGCTGGGATTACAGGCATGAGCCACCGTGCCCGGCTGTCCTTAAACTTTTGAGGCCTGAACAGCTTGCACTGCTTTTAAGAGGAAATATCTTAAGGAGTTATATACTCCGTAGGTCCTTAGGAAAGTGACACGTGGCTGACACATCTCTACATTTACTACAGTAATCATTTAATTAATTTCTATTAAATGGAAAGCCTCAGTCCAGGTGTTGGGTACAGAATTGACTGTGACAGAGTTCCTGCTTTCCAGGAGTGACCCTGTCCAGTGGGGACAGCAGGTGGCAAACAATAACTGACTCTAAGGCAGTGTGATGGGTGCTGTGCTGATGACACTGGTGCTACTGGAGCACAGTGGAGGGAGAATCAGTTGGGCCTGGGGTGCTGAGGAAAGCTTCATTCTTCTTGAATGTCAACCTTTAGCAGGTTTTTGTTCAGGTAGGGAAGTGGATGAATCAGTGAAGACTGGCTTCAGAATTATGATGTAATCTTCAAATTAGAAATAGCTGAATAATGAATACCTCGGGTCTATTAAAAAATGTTTTTACACACTGCCTTCTGTGCCTTTCCCTCAGCACTTCTCACAAGCAGCCAAGTTTTCAATCAACACCCTTTCTCAGTGATGTCCCTTCTTCTTCAAAGGAATTATGCCACATCGCTGTCAGTTTTTGCATATTTATTTTAAATTGTAATAGATAATATATTCACGTGGTTCATAAGTCAAAAAATACAAAAAGATAGCCAGTGTAAACTCTCATGATATAAAAATGTAATTCAAGTTTCACTTTTGTTTTCACTACTTCCAAGTAATTGTTTTGGTATTCTGTCTCCAAGTGCCAACCCCTGAATGTGTGAATAATCACTTTTATTGGTCTTCTTGTGTATCTTCCTTTGAAAAGCTCTTTTTGCAGTTATAAAAAATAAAAATATGTTAGCCTTATGATGGAATTGTTGAAAATGGAATCAGGCATCAATGTTTGGATATTGATATTCAAATAATAACTACCAACAGCAGAAATAACCATATCTTCAGTAAATACACTTTATATTTGACAATGTACTTTTTTTGTGTGTGTGTGATGGAATCTTACTCTTTTTGCCCAGGCTGGAGTGCAGTGGCGCAATCTTGGCTCACTGCAACCTCTGCCTCCTGGGTTCAAGCAATTCTCCTGCCTCAGCCTCCCAAGTAGCTGGGATTACAGGCATGTACTACCACACCTAGCTAATTTTTCTATTTTTAGTAGAGACGGGGTTTCACCATGTTGGCCAGGCTGATCTAGAACTCCTGACCTCAAGTGGTCTGCCCTCCTCGGCCTCCCAGAGTTCCGGGATTACAGGTATGAGCCACCATGCCTGGCCCACTGTTTCACTGAATCTTTAAACAATCCTGTGAAGTGGTATTACTGTCCCAGTTTTGTAGTGGAAGAAATTGAAAGGGTGGGGAAGGAAAACTGTTATTTTTGAGCTCCCATTGTGTCAAGTCCATTAGGAACTTTCAGTGGTGACTTGCCCAAGATTACAAAGCTAGTAAGACCTAGAGAATAGATTTGACCTTGGGTCATTAAATGAACTTCATGTGCGCTATGTGTACACTAGACAGTAGTTGAATAAATGAAACTTGAACTTCTGGAGGCTATTTTGTGCCATAAACCTACCTAAACATTTTCCTTTTTCTTTTTCAGCATCTGCTACAAGCCTTAGTGGGTCTGACAGTGAGACCGAGGGGAAACAACGCAGCTCTGACTCTTTCGACGATGCATTCAAAGCAGACTCCCTTGTGGAGGGAACTTCTTCTCGCTATTCCATGTATAATAGTGTCTCCCAGAAGCTTATGGTATGTTAGTGCTTGGGTTGGGTTTCTCAAGCCCCACCAGCAGAGTGAAAGAAGGGCAATTTGTCTTGGTATGAAAAGAAGAAAAGTTTGGCCATAGGTTTTTCCTTTGCTTATCAGCTACTGAAATTTAGCAGAGCGTGGCCCACTTCTTGATAGAAGTATCTATCACATTTGTATCATCTATGGGAAGTGACTGCTTAGGCCTGGTTCTGCTGGTCTGTCCAGGACTTGATCACCTTTTTGTATCCTTAGTAATGAATTCTTATTATTAACATGTGTGAATATACTTCCCTAAACATGGATGTTTGTCAGTGGGTAAAGAAGCTTCTTGCTGTGAATTTTTGCTCTACTGAGTGGTCTCAAATGAAATGACTAAAATCCTGTTCAGTCCCAGATGCCTAAAATAAATGGAAATATTCAATTTATTCTTTTTCTGAAACAAGGCCCAATTTTCTTTCCCAACTTTCATACCTCACTGATATATCACAAGAAGAATGGTGAATAGGAAGACCTGTTCATATTCCTTAGTGTATGTGCAGACGTTATAGAAATCCAAGTTTACCTTCTGTCTATCTTTAGAGATATTATAGTTGGGCCGGGTGCGGTGGCTTATGCCTGTAATCCCAGCACTTTGGGAGGCCAAGGTGGGTGGATCACTTGAGGTCAGGAGTTTGAGACCATCCTGGCCAACATGGTGAAACCCCATCTCTACTAAAAATACAGAAAATTAGCTGGGTGTGGTGGCAGGTGCCTGTAATCCCAGCTACTCAGGAAGCTGAGTCAGGAGAATTGCCCGAACTTGAGAGGCAGAGGTTGCAGTGAGCTGAGATCGTGCCACTGCATTCTTTTTTTTTTTTTTTTTTTTTTTTTTGAGACGGAGTTTCGCTCTTGTTACCCAGGCTGGAGTGCAATGGCGCAATCTCGGCTCACCGCAACCTCCGCCTCCTAGGTTCAGGCAATTCTCCTGCCTCAGCCTCCTGAGTAGCTGGGATTACAGGCACGCGCCACCATGCCCAGCTGATTTTTTGTATTTTTAGTAGAGACGGGGTTTCACCATGTTGACCAGGATGGTCTCGATCTCTTGACCTCGTGATCCACCCGCCTCGGCCTCCCAAAGTGCTGGGATTACAGGCGTGAGCCACCGTGCCCGGCCTGCGCCACTGCATTCTAACCTGGTTAATAGAGTGAGACTGTCTCAAAAAAAAAAAAAGAAAAGAAAGAGAAATATTAAAGTTAACCCCTCCATTTTCTCTTGGATTCATTTAAGAATGAGAATTGAGCTAAAGTCATAGGTCAGGACTCTAGTTTGGAGGCCACAAGCTTTGGGGAAGTTAAAGATGGGGAGGCTTGTGGCTCAGTCGGTCTGTTTGACCTGGGAGAAGTGTTTGTGGCTATGATAGGAATTCCATCCAGCTCGTTAGCTGGTAATACCCCTTTCAGAGGGGATATAGACCCTCCAGGGAAATTTAGATCTTAGGATTAGAGTTTTTTTTTAATTAGGCAGGAGTCTGTGGGTTTTGGGATTTAAGTCTCTAATCTTTGGGATGTATACCTGGACTCGATAACTCTAAAGTTTAGCGTGAGCTTATAGATAGTTGTGACATTTCAAAAATGGCTTTTGTCCAGGGTGTTATAGTACCTCCCATACCCCACTTTTACATGAGCCAAGTTTTTAGTTCATCGTTTTTTTTTTTTGTTTTTTTTTTCTAAAATCTGCTGAGACTTCATAGTTCATCTTTTACGTGGGCTCCTGCAAAGCCACTTATCCTTGCCTAGTAAGGCTATTTGACTGGATAAGGGTGAGGTAGAAGTTACTGCTTGAAGCGGTTCCATTTTAAATTATGTTCTCTTTATCAACTCTACTCTAGATCTGCTTCTCACTTAATCAGACAAATTAGCTGGAAGAGTAAGTTGTGCGAATGTCCAATGAGATTCATTAAGTACTCTGGGTGCTTTTAATTATGGCTATGAAGTCCCTTCTCATTTATCCAGTTTCTGGTTGCCCTAGACTTTAACCTCCAGAACAGCCAGCCACTGGGCCCACAGTTATACTGCAGTTATTTATTTATGCTTTTTTTCTTCATTAGACTAAGACAAACTTTAGACTTACTCATCTGTATTTCTTAGGTTTTAGCACACTGGCATGTGATGGACCTAATTAATTGTGCTCCCTTACTTCTCTTTTTCAGGCCAAGATGGGCTTCAGAGAAGGTGAAGGATTGGGTAAATACAGCCAGGGTCGGAAAGACATCGTTGAAGCTTCCAATCAGAAAGGTCGAAGAGGCTTGGGTCTGACACTCCGGGGCTTTGACCAGGAGCTGAACGTGGACTGGCGAGATGAGCCAGAGGTAACTGTTACAGGGAGGAGGAGATGGAAAAGCCACTTGTGTTTTTGGATGCATGGCTTTAAGAAGCCATATAAATAAACTAGAAATCTCCAGAGGCAGTAAGAGCAAAGTGTAACTGGTTTTTTACATGGAAAGTACTGGGGATATCCAGAATGGAAGACAGAAGGCTGCGGAAGATATGGTGGGATGTGGATTTCGTGTTGCATTAGGACTGTCTGAGATCAATGGGTAGAAGAGGCTTGGAAGGTAGTGTTTGGCTCCTTAAAACCTTTAATAAGGCCAGGCGCGGTGGCTCACGCCTGTAATCCCAGCACTTTGGGAGGCCAAGGCAGGTGGATCACGAGGTCAGGAGATTGAGACCATCCTGGCTAACACGATAAAACCCCATCTGTACTAAAAATACAAAAAATTAGCCAGGCATGGTACTACACACACTTGTAGTCCCGGCTACTCAGGAGTCTGAGGCAGAAGAATCACTTGAACCCAGGGGGCAGAGATTGCAGTGAGCCAAGATCGTGCCGCTGCACTCCAGCCTGGGCGACAGTCTGTCTCAAAATAAAACAAAACAGCCGGGCGCGGTGGCTCAAGCCTGTAATCCCAGCACTTTGGGAGTCCGAGGCGGGTGGATCACAAGGTCAAGAGATCGAGACCATCCTGGTCAACATGGTGAAACCCCGTCTCTACTAAAAATACAGAAAATTAGCTGGGCATGGTGGTGCATGCCTGTAATCCCAGCTACTCAGGAGGCTGAGGCAGGAGAATTGCCTGAACCCAGGAGGCAGAGGTTGCGGTGAGCTGAGATCGCGCCATTGCACTCCAGCCCGGGTAACATGAGTGAAACTCCATCTCAAAAAAAAATAAATAAATAAATAAAACAAAACAAAAAAACTTTAATAAGTAGGTAGAGCTCTCCACTAGTGGACTAGGATACCTCGTGAGACAGTGTGCTCTCTCTGCTGAAAGTGTTCACGCAGGCCAAGTGCACCCACTCTCATTGTGTGAGTGACTGGAGTAGGTGCCTTCTGAGAAGGTCCTTGTACCTCCACAGGTTTATGCCATCCAGGTTCTAAATAGGTGCTTTTTTTATGCCACATTGCTTTTCTACTGTGGATATAATTGCTTATCTACTTGGGTACCAGTTTGTTTTCACCTTGAAGACCAAAAGAAACTCCCATTATCCCTTTTCATGGCACAGATGTGAGATTTTATTTATTTATTTTTTTTGAGACGGAGTTTCACTCTTGTTACCCAGGCTGGAGTGCAATGGCGTGATCTCGGCTCACCGCAACCTCCACCTCCTGGGTTTAGGCAATTCTCCTGCCTCAACCTCCTGAGTAGCTGGGATTACAGGCACGCGCCACCATGCCCAGCTAATGTTTTGTATTTTTAGTAGAGACGGGGTTTCACCATGTTGACCAGGATGGTCTCGATCTCTTGACCTCGTGATCCACCCGCCTCAGCCTCCCAAAGTGCTAGGATTACAGGCGTGAGCCACTGCGCCCGGCGAGATTTTATTTTATTTATTTATGTCCTATCTTATTCCACAAAGGATTTGTAGTGGGTACAATAAAAACACCTAAAAATAGGCCAGGCACGTGGCTCACACCTGTAATCCCAGCACTTTAGGAGGTCAAGGCAGGTAGATCATGAGGTCAAGAGATGGAGACCATCCTGGCCAACATGGTGAAACCATGTCTCTGCTAAAAAATACAAAATTAGCTGGGCATGGTGGCGTGCACCAGTAATCCCAGCTACTTGGGAGGCTGAGGCAGGAGAATTGCTTGAACCTGGGAGGCAGAGGTTGCAGTGAGCCGAGACTGCACCACTGCAATCCATCCTGGTGCCTGGTGCCTGATGACAGCGAGACTCTGTCTCAAAAAATAACACCTAAAAATAACAATGAGATATTACCATTACAGAGTTGAAACTAGAGAAATTGGAACTCAAATGTCTAGCTTTCCACATAGTTGCTGTAGTTCAGCTTCAGATGTGGCTCTGAACTCTGGAAAATTGATATTTTATTTGTCTTCCTGGTGTTCCTGTTCAGGAAAGAAGTCCCATGAATCTGCACGTGATAAAAGCCTAATAAGCCTTCCAAATAAGATTCTGACAAATGAAGAGCTCATGGGTTCTGGAGCCGGTCTCGCTGTTGCCTTGTAGTTGTGGGTGATGAGACCAGCAGACTGACAATGTGGAATAGGGTAGATACCTGCAGCTGGTTGCTGGGTGTGGGCTTTCATCTCAGAAGTACCCGGTGCTTTCCATGTCTTCATTCATGTAAGACAAGAGTCCAGGCTGGCCACGGTGGCTCACCCCTGTAATCCTAGCACCTTGAGAGGCCGAGGCGGGCAAATCACAAGGTCAGGAGATGGAGACCATCCTGGCTAACATGGTGAAACCCCATCTCTACTAAAAATACAAAAAATTGGCCCAGTGTGGTGACACATACCTGTAGTCCCAGCTATTTGGGATCTGAGGCAGGAGAATCACTTGAATCTGGGAGGCAGAGGTTGCAGTGAGCCAAGATCACGCCACTGCACTCCAGCCTGCATGACAGAGTGAGACTCTGTCTCAAAACAAAACAAAACAAGACAAAAATCCAAGAGTCTGTATCCTTTCAGTGGGCAGAAGTTGAACTATACTAAACTCAGAATCTGTAGTTTGCCCTTTAATTTTCTGTTTTTAATGGAGACAGACTATTGAAATTCCTTTTTGTAATGTGAGGTTGACCCAGTTACCATTTATTGTAATTCAGTTTTTCTTTTACAAAGAACACTCTATAGATCGGGCATCGTGGCTCACACCTGTAATCCCAGCACTTTGGGAGAACGAGGCGGGTCGATCACCTGAGGTCGGGAGTTTGAGACCACCAGCCTGGCCAACATTACAAAACCCCGTCTTTGCTAAAAATACAAAAATTAGCTGGGCATGATGAGATACGCCTGTAATCCCAGCTACTTGGGAGGCTAAGGCAGGAGAATCACTTGAACCCAGGACGGAGAGGTTGCAGTGAGCTGAGATCGTGCCACTGCACTCCAGCCTTCCCACCTGTGCAACAGAGTGAGATTCTGTCTCAAAAACAAAAACAAACCAAAAGCCCTATAAGTAAGTAAAAGTTTGTAAGTAAGAGTTAGGTCATGTGTCATTTGGCAGCCATTTCCTCACAGCAGGTGAGTCTGGGTGTCCATGGGTGAATATCCAATCCTGGGATTACCCCAGGATAAGTGCTCAGTGGCTACTGTAGGCTAGGAATGCAGAGGACAAGGTATGACCCTCTGCACAAAGTCCACTCTGTAGGTAGTCATAATAGTCAGACTCCCATAGGGAGATCAAATCTGCTTTTTCTTTTTCCTTTCTTTTTTTTTTTTTTTTTTTTTTGTGGCAGTCTTGTTCCATCGCCAGGCGCCAGGCTGGAGTGCAGTGGCACAATCTCGGCTCACTGCAACCTCCGCCTCCCGGGTTCAAGCAATTCTCCTGCCTCAGCCTCCTGAGTAGCTGGGACTACAGGTGCGTGCCACCACACCCAGCTAATTTTTGTATTTTTAGTAGAGATGGGGTTTTACCACGTTGGCCAGGATGGTCTCAATCTCTTGACCTCGTGATCCGCCCGCCTCGGCCTCCCAAAGTGTTGGGATTACAGGCGTGAGCCACCACGCCCGGCCTGAATCTGCTTTTTCTTTCCAAGTTTACATGAACTTCTTGTTCTCTAGAATTTATGATTTATAACCAAATCGATCACCTTTATGCTTAAAGGTGATAGATTTCAACAGGAGAAGAAGCCATGATTCACTGCCAGATTCATGGACAAAAGGCTTCAGTAATTTTTCTATTCAACTTTTTCTCTGTTGATGCTGATTGGCTTGCCCTCAAGACCTGGCATTGTGATACCATTTTACGGCTTTCAGAGCATGGAATATTACTTTTAATCACATTGCTTCAATTTGTAATGGTGACTCTCTTCTCCACACTTGCGTGGGAGCCAATATGTGAAGCTGCCATGCAGGTTAGCCACCTGTTTAGGTTTCATAATCCTTGTTTCTCGAGCCTGGCGGCACTTAGTGCTGCCTGCATAGTAGAATCATCTAGGGACTTCTAAAAACTTATCCCCAGGCCTCACCTCAGACCAGTAGAATCTTATACTCTGGAGGTGGGTCTCAGGCATCAGTACTTCTGAAAATTTTGTCTGAGACAAGGTCTTGCACTGTTGCCAAGGCTGGAATGCAGTGACACCAACACAGTTAACTGCAACTTTGAAATCCTGGGCCCAAGATATCCTCCCACCTCAGCCTCCTGAATATCTACAACTACAGGAGTGTGCCACCATGCCTGGGTAATTTTTTAGATTTTTTTTGGGTAGAAACGGTCTTGCTATGTTGCCCAGGCTGGTCTTAAAGTCCTGGCATCAAGCAGTCCTTCTATCTTGACCTCTCAAAGCATTGGAATTACAGGCGTGAGCTACTGTGCTCAGCCCCAGGCATCAGTATTTTTTATTTATTTAATTTAATTTAATTTTGTTTTATTTTAGAGATGGAGTCTCATTCTGTTGCCCAGGGTGGAGTGCAGTGGTGCAATCTTGGCTCACTGCAACCTCACCTTCTGGGTTCAAGCGAGTCTCCCACTTTAGCCTCCCAAGTAGCTGTGATGTGCCCCACCATGCTCAGCTAATTTTTGTATTTTTAGTAGAGATGGTGTTTCGCCATGTTGGCCAAGGCTGGTCTTGTAACTCCTGACCTCAAGTGATCCGCCGGCCTCAGCCTCCCAAAGTGCTGGGATTACAGGCGTGAGCCACCACACCCAGCTGCATCAGTACTTTTTAGAAGCACTGTAGATGATCCTAATGCACAGCCAGAGTGAGAACCATTGCTTTGGCCTGATAGGTAATTGAAAAATTAAGAGGAAGCAGCCATTAGAGAGACCAGTTTTTGTTCTGTTTTAGAATGTCAGAATGAAGGGCTAGGAATCCTTTTTACCAGTTACTGGGTTGTTTTGTGAATAACACTTTGAAAGGCATTGGGAGATGAGACTCATCGCCATTTAAAAAAAAAAAATTTATTTATTTATTTTACCTTTTTTTTTTTTTAAGAGACAGTGTTTCACCAGGTTGGCCAGGCTGGTCTCGAACTCCTGACCTCAGGTGACGCACCCGCCTTGGCCTCCCAAAGTGCTGGGATTACAGGTGTGAGCCACCGCGCCCAGCCGACTCACTGCCGTTAAGTCTTTCTGATACACTTATTTTGTCATAGATCTACATCAATGTGATTACTATTTACTTCTCTGTGTCTCCACTGCTCTGATTGCAAACCCCTTTTGCCAAGGACCATGTCTTATTTAACTCTGCATTCGGAGCACTTAACACATAGTAGGTATTCATTAAATAATAATGGAACAAATGAAATAAACCTTAGTTTTGGGAAGTTTCTAAGGATTCTAACCAGAATTGGAGCTGGCCTTTAGAAGTTAAACTTTAGAATTCTGGCTCTCACTTCATATGTCTGACCATTGCATTTGGCTTCAGCAAATGGACCCTTCTTGGTCTGTCTCGGTCCCTTCTGCTTGTTTTGGGGAAGTCCTGATGAGTGGGGGGTTAGCTCTGAGGCTCTGTCATACCTGTCTTACATGCCTCTCTTTTGTTTGCAGCCCAGTGCCTGTGAGCAGGTGTCATGGTTCCCGGAATGTACCACTGAAATTCCTGACACTAAGGAAATGAGTGATTGGATGGTTGTGGGAAAGGTAGGCTTTCAGGAAAATGTACCCTGACTCCTTGGCACTCTCCCAACTTTTCACTTGCTCAAGTCTGGTATGTACATGTACTTGCAGTTTAAGAAAAATGTGAATCTGACCATCCAGGTTGGTAGGAATAAAACGGTGTCAAGAGGGTGTGTCATGAGCTTTACAAATAAGGCCCCCTGGAGATGTGGCAGGTATTTTCTTTTCTCCTAGTCATTTAAATTATAAGGCAGACAAAATATATAAACTCTGTCTTCTTCATGGATGCCTTTTGAAGTGGCTTATCATATATATCTGCGTATATTCTTATCACTGCTAGATGAAAAGACATTGTCCCTGTGCTCGGAAAGTAATGAGGGAATTGTTACAGAGGGAATTTGCTTAATTTTATTCTGGAAAATTGTGAGAATAAAGTAGATGGCTACCAAATCAATATGGTCTAGAGGACACTTCTCCAAGTATATGTGCTCCTGGGGATCTCCAAGATCCTTTCAGGGGTCCACAAGAGCAAAGCTATTTTCATAATGATATTGAAAAGTTATTTGCACTTCTCACCCTCATTCTCTCACAAGTGTCCAGTGGAGTTTTCCAGAGACTATGATTGATATTACAGTAGACTGAATGAAAAAGCGGAGAGGAAAATCTGGCCTTCTATTAAGCCGGATGCTGAAGAAATTTGTAAAAGTGGAAAACACTACCACTCTCCTCATTAATTTTTTTTTTTTTTTGGAAATACGGTTATATTTCATGAAAAATATTTATGTTAACATTAGTCTTTTAAACTGAATTTAAAAATATTTTTTAAATCTCAGTTTTAATTTCTAATAATAGAATTATTTGAATTCTAGATAATGGATTACCTATTATCTATCCCACATAAACAAAAATTCTTTACGATCCTCAGTAATTTTTAAGAGTGTAAAACCTGAGACCAAAGAGATTGAATTTCACTGGTTTAGAGGTGGCTTCACTCATATGGGGGTTGCACTTGATATCCCCGTGAGACCCCTTAGAATCCTTGTTTTCTTTTTATTCCTTTTCTTTTTTTTTTTTTTTTTTTGAGAGAGGTTCGGTCTTGTTGCCCAGTCTGCAGTGCAATGGCGTGATCTCGGCTCACTGCAACCTCCACCTCCTGGGTTCAAGCAGTTCTGCCTCAGCCTCCTGAGTAGCTGGGCTTACAGGCATGCACCAGCACACCCAGCTAATTTTGTATTTTTAGTAGAGACGGGGTTTCTCCATGTCGGTCAGGCTGGTCTTGAACCCCCGACCTCAGTGATCTGCTCACCTCAGCCTCCCAAAGTGCTGGGATTACAGGTGTGAGACACTGTGCCTGGTGAGTCCCTGTTTCTGAAATGCTACCAGGTCAGTGCCTGGTATCATACATTTGTACTCATCACAGAGTGAGAGGTTTCCTGGTGGAAGGACAAGCTTTTGTCATTTGAGGCATTCCCCATTCTTCTGCCTTTGTGCTCCAGGGGTAGATGGCTTGAATGTCTCCTTCTTGTTTGGTTTTCCTAGCCTCAGTATTCATGAGTCTTGTGTCCATATTGTGCTCTACTCAGAGCCTCTGGGGTGGGGTTGAGGGGGTGCTTCGTCTCACAGCCATCTGGTGAAGAGCCAGAGGGATTTAGGATTTTCTCTTTCCCACCCTTCAGGAATTGATGTTTCTTGGCAGAGAACCAAGTCCCTTCTTGCTCTATTCACTTGAAACCCTAATTTCTTAATTCGTCCCCCACAAATGCAGTCACATGTGGTCATTACTTACTGCTTTCTTCTCCCTGTAGAGAAAGATGATTATTGAAGATGAAACAGAGTTTTGTGGGGAAGAGCTGCTTCATAGTGTGTTGCAATGTAAGGTAAGGCCTTGTGGCTAGAACCAGATATGAAAACCTTGTGGGAGGTGATTTGCTGGACTTTTCCATTTCTTCTTTGGGCTTGTTGTGGGAAAGCTAAAGTTAAGATTTTTCCAGGAGATCAGACGCGTAGCTTGGTTTGTATCTGCAAATTGTCCTTTTCCCTGGTAACTGTCCTGCTCTCTGGTGTTGTGCTGTCCCTGTGGTCAGCAGCCAAGAACAGATCCACATAACCTCAGTGTGTCTGTTCATTGTAATCCTGAGAGGGCCTGGTGTAGCAAAAGGTTTGGAATCATTCTTCAGCATCAGATAGACCTGCATTCAAATCCAAGATCTACAATTCTTTTGCTGTGTGACCTTGGCCCAGTTCCTTTAGTCTGTGAGTTTGAGTTTCCTCATCTATAAAATGAGGAGAAAATACTCATTTCTCAGGGTTGTTGTGAGAGCTAAGTAAAATAGTGGTGTGAAGTACGTGGGTGAATGTTAGCCCCCATTGACACTTTTTGGCCTTATTGGGAAGCACATTGTCTGGGGCAGAATGAGCCAAGGAAACTCTTGAGGAGGCCTCAGACCAGCCTCAGATATTTTATTTTTTGGCAGGCATAGGGTTGGGAATATCCGTAAGGCGACTGGAACTCAGGTAATGTGAGGATTTCTTTATCTAGAGAGGAAATTGATCAGGGGAGTTTGAGAGGAGAAAGGATCGCTACTGTGTGGTAGGTGCCATCAGAAAACCCTGGTCTTGTTTGCTTGTTTCTCCTCTCTGTAAATGAGCTCTAGTCAGGTAAGCCTTCCTGTCAACTTCGATCCCTTCGAAAGTAGCTGCTGGTATGGGATGGAGAAACAGATTTGCTATGAGGATTGGCAATGCCCAGAGGTGACTCTGTATGTAGCAATGGGTGCTGTTTCTTAACCATTTGCCATGTGCCAGGCACCTGCTTACATTTTTTTTTTAACCAATTTACTGGCAAGGTGATTGAGAGAGTGATTGAGCAACCTGTCTAGGGTCACACAATAAGACATTTCAGAGCTGAGATGCCACAGGAACCTTGTTCCTTGGAGGGCTGTGAGTTGGGCATTGTAGGCTCTTAAGACCCCTTTCCTGTCCTGGAGCTCACCTTGAGGTTCTGATTCTCTGGGCAGAGCGTGTTTGATGTCCTGGATGGGGAAGAGATGCGGCGAGCTCGGACTCGGGCCAATCCCTACGAGATGATCCGAGGAGTCTTCTTTCTAAACAGGTTTGCTGACATTTCCCTTCCCTCCCTTGATGCTTCCTGCTCTACCTTTTCAATTGAGCCTAGCTTTCCATACATCTGGTACTTTTCTGTCTTGCTTTATTGCAGGGCAGCAATGAAGATGGCTAACATGGATTTTGTGTTTGATCGCATGTTCACAAATCCGAGGGACTCTTATGGGGTGAGAACAAGATTCTGCTTCTAAATTCATGGTGCCAAGTGGGATTAAGCTTCAGTGGCTCAGCCATTGCCACTTCTTCAATGCTAGGAGAGTATTCTGGCTATGTGATGGAGATATTTTGCTTTGAGCTCCTCAGATAGAGTCCCACAGTACTTCTGTGGTCCCAGGAGTGAAGCAGTTGTCTCCAGGGCTTCAGTCCTGGAATCCAAGCCCCTAACCCTACAGAAGGTAGAACAGAAGGGTGAATACTGTTTTTATACTGCAAGCTTATTTTCCAAATTGAAACTTAGTGACATCACTTGATTTGGGTGCTGTTTGTGATATGAGAAGGGTGTGCTGGGAAATATGGTTTGAGTGTTGGATGAAATGTGGGCATTTCAGTGGGCATTTTCACTGATCTGTTTAAAATCAGTATTGTATCTGAAAATCTAGCCTGTGTTGTTAGAATGTGGTGGGGAGGGAGGTAGCATTTATGAAGCAGGAGGGATCACTTAAGTTTAGACCTTCTTTGGACCTCAGCTGCCTCATTCTGAAGTGAGCCCTACCACCCTGCCAGAGGGCCGGGGTAGAACCAAAAGGCTGTTAAGATTTGTCCCAGCACTAAGACTGTAATTTCAGACTGGGTGGCTTTCCTTCTCTGCTTCTCTGAACAAGCTTTGTGTGGGATCGTAATTATATAAGGCTTTGGCCCTTCTCAAGAAGTGGTAAAGTAAAATGATTTTCTACTCTGCTGCATCTCATTTCTCTGAACATAGACTCTCCATAGTGATAGAGAAAGAAAAAAAAAGGAAATTTAATTCTAGAATTCCCTTAAGGGTCTCAAAGCATTTTTACTGGTACTAGAAAGTTACTTTTCTTTGGCAGTGACAGGGCCAAGAGCCAGCTACTATCCCCAAACCTGTTTCTGCTTCACTCACTCTCATTCCACTAGACCCCCTGATTATCCACTGGCTAAAGAAGCTTATTTTCCAAGTTCTTTAATGTTTCAGCTCCACCTACCTAACTGCTTCCTCCTTGCTGGAAAAACTGGCATATAGCCCCTCTAGCCATTACTCATTTTTTGCTCCCAGGTCTCCCTCTCTATTCTCCAGTACCAGCAGGCAGCACAAAAGGGCTCTTGGAATTAGCATCTTGAGAAAATTAGGTTGATATAATGTTGATTTAATTTTCTGAGCTCCAAATGATTTCCTTTAAACCCCTGCCTGGCAGAGGAGCTCTGTCAAGCTGATGGGAAGTCACAGTGTCTTTTTTGGCTTTTGAATATAAATGCCTCCAGCAGCTGGTATCTGGTTATTGCCTTTTGCTGTCATGAAAATGAAGTAGGCACCAGGGTTGTACCATTCAGGCCTAGGGTAGAGATGTCAGTTACATAGCAGAAGGCAGCCATGTTTGTAATGCTTCGGGCAGCTTCTTGACCTGAATTGATTGTTAGTGACCATGGAGAATTGCCCTTTCAGAGATGTTTCTCTACGCTCCACTATAAAAAAAGTGATTTCTCTCAAGTCTCTAGGAAAAGTGTTTTCCTCTCTCTTTTCATTTGCATTGTCCCCTGGGGACCAGAGTTATATCCAAGCCCAACAGGCTCCATGTGGTTTTCAGGCAAGCAGAGACACTAGAGCGGTCTCCAGCAGTAGAGGAGTGGCTGAAGGCCCAGGCACATACTCACGTTTGCTAGGGTCATAGTGGCTCTCGGGTCAGGCAGATTACAGACGAAGAGCAGGAGAATTTGAAGCTTGGAATGTGGAGAGGTTAGGTGGTGGTAACGGGTGATGGGGAGAGCGGACTCTGAAGTTTTTAAGTAGGTCTGTGGTGCTGCAGGTTATGGTAAAAGGAGAAAAGGGGCAAGGAGAAGAAAAGAAGCTATAAGCAATAACTGCAAGAGACAAAGGAAGGAGGGAAATTTAGATCCTTGGCATATATGGAAGCACATTATAAACTGTTACATATGTCAGGGGTTCACATGCCTGGGGATGTTGTTGAGACAAAGTTGTCTGTGAAGCATTGCAGAAGGCAACTGAATGTAGATCTTTAAGTTTCAGTCCTAGCTAAGAGGAAAGTAGATGTCATTTTTCTAATTTCCATTGAGTGCGGAGTACTGCTGTACTTGGCACTGGAAAGAGAAAAACATGGAAAAGGATCAGAGTTTTGACTCTGAGGAAATTGATCTGATTGACTATAATAGCATCTTGCATTTATTTAATACTTTACAGTTTATAAAGCTCTTCAATATAGGATACTTTATTTAGTCCTACAACAGCCTGGAGAAATACCTGCATTAGTCCCAATTTATAATTGAGCAAGCTCAAGCTTAATGACTTAAACTGTGTGCTTGCCCTTGACTGCAGTCATTAAGTGGCAGGGCTGAGAACCCCAGCTGTCCTTTCTGTGAAGAGACTTCCTGGCCATGACCTGTAAGGGCCACACATCTTGAAATGCCGCACAGAACGAGGTCATACTCATGCCCCCTTTTCAGGGCTGAAGCGCTCTCATTGATCATTCTGCCTCCTTCTCCCAGTATTCCTTTGGACCAGTGGTTCACACAGAGGGCACAGCCAGTGGCACGGAACCTTATTTTCCCTCTTTGCAGTATATACAGGGCTTAAACTCCTGACCCCTGATTCATCACCACCAGGCCTGACTTGAAGATGCTACATAATGTTCTTGGTAAATACCATTAGGTCTTTTTTTTGTGTGCAGATGAATATAATCCAAAAAGATGAATAATTGATGGCTCAGGAACAAAGAATCCTTGGGCGGCATAGTAGGGAAGTGGAGAAAAAATGATTAAGACCCAGCATGCCTGGGGTGGGCTTGTCACAGAATGATGACATTTATTTTTAGCTAAAGACACTTTCTCCAGAGAGTTTTTCAGTATTTTGGTAAAGCTAGAATAGCTATCATCAGAAGAAAGGCCCATCTCACCTAGAAGTAATTGGGTTGTAAACATTAGTATGTCTGTTTCTTTCTTGTGAGTGTTTCCCCTAAAGCTTTCTGATCGTTATCTAGCAGCTGCAGAACTCCGGACCAGCATTCAGCTGTGCTGAACCTGTAGAGAGGGAAGACTAGGGTTCCTAAGCCCCTTCTGGCTGAGTGTTCATCATGGTATGAGGCCAGATGTAGTCTTCTGCAGTTTAGAACTCAGCCTTTTGTTGTCACCGGTGCAAATGGTTCATCCTCTCTGCTGTGGAGGGTGGGTAGAATTTCACTGTCTAGGGCTCAGGTATGGGTAAGAGCATACCTAGCATTTGCATATAAGAGACGTACAAACATACAATATGGGCCAGTACCGGGTTTAACATAAATGTGAGGTTAAGAGATAAAGCTAGGCCAGGCATGGTGACTTACGCTTATAATTCCAACACTGTGGGAGGCTGAAGTGGGAGGATTGCTTGAACCCAGGAGTTTAAGACCAGCCTGGGCAATATGCTAAGACCCCGCCTCTAAGGAAAAAAAAAAATTGGCTAAGTGTGGTAGTGTGTACCTGGAGTCCCATCTACTCAGGAGGCTGAGGCAGGAGGATTGCCTGAGCTTAGGAGTTCAAGGTTTTAGTGAGCTACTGTTGCACCACTGCACTCCAGCCTGGGCTGAGTGAGAACTCGTTGCCAATTAAAAAAAAAAAAAAGGTGAGAGAGCGAAGGCTACTCAAGGGGTTACAAATGTAATGATGTCAAAATTCAAATGATGATTAGTCAGTCCTGAGTTGGTTGAGTGCTCCAAGGGTTGCCTGGAAGCTGCTATTGTGGCACACCAGCATTTCCTTCCCTCTCTTGTCTTGTCAGCTTCCAACTGTGTCCTACCCCAACCCCCCACCCAGCACTGGGCAGGAGAAGAAGAAAGGGAGTGCAAAAAAGGAGGGAGGCCAAATGCAATGTGGTGTCTTGGATTGGATCCCAAACAGAAAAAGGACATTAGTGAAATCTAAATGAAGTCCGGAGTTTAGTTAATAGTAGTGTGTCAATGTTGGTTTCTTAGTTTTGACAAACATACCATGGTGTAAGGTGTTAACAAAACTGGAAACTGGGTGAGGGATAGAGGAACTCTGTACTATCTTGGCAACCTTTCTGTATATCTAAAATTATTCCAAAATAAAAAGTTAATTGGGATTTTTTAAAAGGTGGTTGGGAGAGCCAAGGAGGAAGGGGAGAAAGGAAGACAGAGGCTATGATGGGGAAAGGGGGGGTTCCTGTGGCTGGGAGAGGGTGACGTTAGAGCCCCCCAGCCTTTGGTTGGACAGGAAGACCTGAGTCTAGAGGTTAGGTCAACTGGACTCTGATTTCACTTTGTTGCAGACTGGCTGTGAACAGATTACTTTGTGACTTTGTATTTTCGTGCCTCTTTTTCCCTATCTGTAATGTGGGGCATATTCTGTACAGTAGGACCCTTGAAAGGCAGGCTATGGTAAGGAAAACACTCTGAGATATAAAAAATGCACAGTCAGATACTCATCAAGATGTTTTTGTTTTTGTTGAGACAGGGTCTTGCTTTGTCTCAGGCTCAAGTGCAGTGGCGTAATCTCAGCTCACTGGAACCTCTGCCTCCTGGGTTCAAGCGATTCTCCTGCCTCAGCCTCTTGAGTAGCTGGGATTATAGGCATGCACTACCATGCCTGGCTAATCTTTTGTATTTTTAGTGGAAATGAGGTTTTGCCATGTTGGCCATGCTGGTCTTGAAACCCCTGACCTCAGGCGATCTGCCTCTTGGCCTCCCAAAGTGTTGGGATTACAGGCATGAGCCACTGTGCCTAGCTCAATGAAGATGTTTTTATGAGGAGTGTGAGCTAGGCCTGGTGATGTGGTAGCTGTTGTGGGTATTTTGAGGGTGGGTGAGGCAACACTAAAGGGCATTGATCACCAGACGATATATTTCCTGGGTGCTATAGCCATGGTGGGAGGTCTGGATTGTACTTGCTGAAAGGCTTATTTTACTCCCTGCATTCTTCCTGTTCTCCATTGAGCTGTCTTGTTTTCCTTCCTCTCCTGTCTTCCACTTGCCTTTGCAGAAGCCACTGGTGAAGGACCGGGAAGCTGAGCTTCTGTACTTTGCTGATGTCTGCGCAGGCCCAGGCGGCTTCTCAGAGTATGTGCTGTGGAGGAAGAAGTGGCATGCAAAGGGCTTTGGAATGACTTTGAAGGGCCCTAATGACTTCAAGCTGGAGGACTTCTACTCTGCCTCCAGTGAACTCTTCGAACCCTACTATGGTAGGGACACTGTGGAGGGTACTAGGAGGTATGAGGGACAGCCCCTCTCTGGGGACTTGAGGTCAGAAGCAGTTGTTATCCACATGCCATGTCTTCTTTCCTAGGTCTCTTACCCTGGGGTTCACAGTTCATGTCAGAATCTTGGTTCCCTCTGGACCATCCCTTTTTACCCTGAGCCTGCAGAATACAGGTCAAACACTCCCTCAGCAGATTCTCATCAAGGCCATATTAATTCCTCCTTTCAGGAGCAGTCTGCTTTTGTGGTGGCAGGAGATAATGAAACTGCCTGATCTCTGGCTGAGAACTGGCAGGATTATTAACAAATACAAACCCCGCACCCATCTCTAGTCCTCTGTGCCAGGTGCAGAATGCACTGGGTTGCAGACAGCTCAGCAACCCCATAGCAGTCCCTCTGCTCTATGTTGATTGTAATTTGGCAGCAAATCCTAAGTCCTTTCTAAACAGTACTTATTAAAAAATTGGTGCCAACATGAAGGTGCCTTAAACAGAACTTGAGTCTTGAAGAGAAAGGCCCAAGAGTTGATGACTTTTGGCTGGTCAGCTGCTTGGGGACTATGTTTCATTATAGCAGGGTACAGTTCTTCCTCCTGGTCCATCACTGTAAGGCAGCCTTGCAGGATGGGCCCTAGTTCTTGAGACACCTGATGCCTGTGTTCACTGTCCCAGAGCACTCATGTCCCAGCTCCTGACATGTATATAAACTCACGATGACTCTTGTGTTCTGACAGGTGAAGGTGGGATTGATGGAGATGGAGATATCACCCGCCCAGAGAACATCTCTGCTTTTCGGAATTTTGTCCTGGATAACACAGATCGCAAGGGTGTCCACTTTCTGATGGCTGATGGGGTAGGTTATCTTTTTTTCCATAGGCTGATGCATTAAGGATTTGTTATTTTAGAGGTTTGAGATTTGTTTTTGTTTGGTTTGGTTCTTTAGCTGCCCCCAAAGATGGTATTTCACAATTCAGATAGTAGGGAATGCATTTTTATTCTTTTTGTACATATTTTTTATGATAATTTTGTAGAGACTGTGATGTTGTGGATACCTTTGCCCGGAGCAGGGTGATCTTGGTGTTGCTGCTGGTGGAAGCTGGAAGCCTCTCATAGGCTGACAGATGGCCACCTAAGCAAAGATGGCAGCACAGGGGAACCCACGGGAGGCTCTTGTCAGGGCTGGGCTAAAGTGAATGTTCAAGAGGCCTTGTCTACAGGCAGCTGCTTGAGGCACAGAGGGAAGCTCATTGCAGCTTTGTTCAGCAGAAACTCTCACCCAGTAATCTGACAATACAGGTGTTCCTTTCTGGAGTGAGCCACCACTTACTCTAGAGGAAGGACACACAATGTGGCAGCTGCTCCAGGGTCATATAGCTAAAGTTGAGAAAAGCCTCTGGGCTCTTTGGGTGGCCTCTCAAGCAGTAGCTGTGAGGACAGTGAGGGAAGGTGGGCATGATGTCAGCATGATATCCAGAGATGCCCAGGCTCACCAAAGCACTGTGCATGGCAGGGAACAACAGATGACAGGCTTGGGGCTGGCTGTGAGGGAGGGGCTGCTCTGGCTGAGCAGATGAGGGAGTCTGATAACGCTTATGAGGCAGCTGTTGCAGTGCGGTAGCTAGAGTTGCGAACTCAAGGGCTTTCTTTTTCAGCAGTGTAGAGAGCGACCTGGGCTTTTTTTTTTTTTTAAATTGACCCCATAATCAGGTATGCATTTTGAGAAGCATCTTTAAGTCTGGAAGACATTGCTAAACATTTGTTTATCCTGAGTCCTTAGCTATCACTTTTGTAGAACTGAGTCAGGGAGACCTGGCCTAACTGGGGTCTGTTTCATAGAGGGCAACTTCCCTTTTTTTTAAATTGTAAAAAACACAAATTTGATCATCTTAATCATTTTTAAGTGTTAACAGTAATGTTAAGTCTATTCACACTGTTGTGCAACAGATTTTCCAAACTTTTCATTTTGCAAAACAGAAACTATCCCCATTTAACAATACTCTGCCACTCCATGTCCCTGGCCTCCTTTAGTTTTATATAAGCCTGGCTCTCTGTCTCCTGCTGGGATCGCACAAGGAGGGAGACAAGTCTAGGAACAGCGTCACACATTCTTTCGGGAAATCCCTGGCGAGAGAGTCTGCCAGCTAGAGGGATGAGGCACCATGGTCCTAGGACAGGAAAGGGGGTATTGTAAGTAAAACCTGAGTCAGTCGGGCGCGGTGGCTTAAGCCTGTAATCCCAGCACTTTGGGAGGCCGAGGCGGGTGGATCACGAGGTCAAGAGATCGAGACCATCCTGGTCAACATGGTGAAACCCCGTCTCTACTACAAATACAAAAATTCAGCTGGGCATGGTGGCGTGTGCCTGTAATCCCAGCTACTCAGGAGGCTGAGGCAGGAGAATTGCCTGAACGCAGGAGGCGGAGGTTGCGGTGAGCCGAGATCGCGCCATTGCCCTCCAGCCTGGGTAACAAGAGCGAAACTCCGTCTCAAAAAAAAAACAAAAAAACAAAAAAACAAAAAACCTGAGTCAACAGAGAGAGAGAGAGATTACTGTGACTAGGAGAGTTAACTTTTCTCCTGTCACCAGACTGGAAAACCAAAGCAGTGTGTTCTCACTGCACTCATTCCCTGGTCCTGTTAGGACTCACCAGAACATTCTGTTTCCTATGTTGTGGTTGACCTGTGACTAGCCAACATTTTGCCTCTGTTCTGCCTTACTCTTCCCTGGATTCCCATGAGTTGAAACTTTCTAAACCATCTCCTTGAAAAAGCAGGCTTGGTTCCATCCCCTGGGAATGATAGAGCAGGACAGTGGAGCTGGTTCAGTCATACACCTGGGTCCTGTGCTTATTCCATCTAACAAGCCCAGCGACCTTCTGAAATAACTCAGTGCTGAGCTGCTTCTTCATCAGTCAGATAGTGATCAATGAAAATACTTCAAGAACTCTTGTGAAGATGAGGTAGTGATGTTATTCTCAGTTCTTCTCCTTTCTCTTTCCCAACCCATTCCTTGTGCTCTCATTTCAGGGTTTCTCGGTGGAGGGACAGGAGAACCTGCAGGAGATCCTCAGCAAGCAGCTGCTGCTGTGTCAGTTCCTCATGGCGCTGTCCATTGTCCGGACAGGTGACACTCCCTCAGCTGTCTCCTTACCCCAGGACTCACTAGAGGCCCTACTAGTAGGACAAGAGCATGTACAAGGGGTTGGTTGGGAAGTTAAAAAATCTGCTTCTATTAGATGACAGGTGGCTAAATGAGTAATTTAGGGAAGAAAGGGCTGTGGAATCCTCAAAGTCCCCTGCAAAGCTGATTCTCTCCCTTAAATTGTCTCTGATTTTTAATGGGCCCAGGTGCTGATTCCTTGACTTTGTCATATTTACTCCCAAGACTACTTCACCCATCTCCTAGAATAGACCCATTGGCTGCTTTTGGTGTTTTCTCTCTAATCCAGGAGGCCACTTCATCTGTAAAACCTTTGACCTGTTCACACCGTTCAGTGTGGGGCTTGTCTACCTGCTGTACTGCTGCTTTGAACGAGTTTGTCTCTTCAAGCCTATTACCAGCCGTCCTGCCAACTCAGAGAGGTGAAGACTTTCTCTCTATGTTAGCCAGATTAGTTGGCTAAATGTCATAACAGCAAATCATGGTGCATCTCTCTGGCATGACCTCTTAAGCTACATTTAAAACCTTGACTTCAAAGAAGTGATGAGAGCCAACAGGATTGAGGATTCCTGGATCTTTTGGTCTTGCGATGTGCTAGTTTAGCCTCTGCCTCCTTCTCCCAAGCCTTATTCTCTATGCTTATGTGAGGGATTCTCAGCTTGGCCCAGGAGAAGGTGACCAATAATAAAGACACTTGGAGGGACATGGGCTGGGAAGGGGCAAGGGGCTGCTATCCAGAGGCACTACTGGTGTCTCAGTGTGACAGTGCCCACACACGAAGTGAGATAAAACGCAACCAATCAGAATTGCCAGGTGGCTTGTTACAAATACATATTTCTGGGCCTTCTCCTGGGAGAGTTTGATTCATTAGGTCTGTAATTTAGCAGACTCCCCAGGTGGTTGTGATGCAGCCCGGCTGTCACAGGGAAGTTGGGAAAGACTGACATAGAGAGTAGAAATAGAGCTTAACAGGGAAGGATTTGAGGGGAACTTTAGCACCACAAAGGGTTGAAGAGGGAAGCTGTTAAGCTTTGAGATTCCCCAAGGGGTTGGGGGGAAAGGAATGTGTGGGGAGGAAGCCCTTGCTCAGTGGAGTGACAGAATATCTCCTGCCAGGTATGTGGTGTGCAAGGGCCTGAAGGTGGGCATAGATGACGTTCGGGATTACCTCTTCGCAGTAAATATTAAACTCAATCAGCTGCGGAACACTGATTCAGACGTCAACTTGGTGGTCCCCCTGGAGGTGATCAAGGGAGACCATGAATTTACTGACTACATGATACGGTCCAATGAGAGGTAAGCCAATGGGCTGGTTTTTGCCGGTACCACTGAGGTCCTGATGAAGACCAGAGAGTGAAAGACTGAATGGGTGGCTCTTGGTATCACTTTGTCAGCCCTGACAAATTGGCAACTGGGTACGGTCTGCTGGTTCCAGGGCTCCCTGGGACTTTGTTTAGTTACCCTCAGGGACCCTCATCTTGCTGCCATGCCCTATCCCAAGGGCAGGTAGGTGCCTAGCTGGTATAGGCCTGCCTGCAGGAGCCTGTGTATGACAGTGAAAGCTGACAGAGAGCAGTCTGTGTCCCTGGAGGCAGGAGTAATTTCCCTTTAATTGCTGCTGTTCGTAAAAGGCCATCATGCTTGTTGCCTGGTGAAGTCCCCTGTTTGGAAGCAGGAGACGGATAGAAAGTATGTGTACAACATGCTTTGCAAGTTCCCAAACTTTTGCAAGTTCATGAGTTCCCTAGCTGGTGATCCGAATGCTGTTTTCCGTATCTTTCTTTTCCCTACTCCCTGTTAGTGGTAATAATTTAAAGTTGTGACATTTGGCTTAGTTTTCTCAGTGGGCAGGGCTTAGAAAATAGTTTTTGGAGTTGGTTTGGAGGGTTGTATAGTAGCAGTGAATCAATAGAAAGTGCTCTGTTAGGGGGCCAAACACGTGTTGGAAAGGCTTTAGTTAAGGGTCCAGTCTCAAGTCCCTCAGAGAATTTTGAAGATACAGGTGGCCCTGGAGAATCATAGAAGGGGAGGAAGTCTTTATCCCATACTTTCCTGTTTCTCCAGTATTGGCTGGTGTTTTAAGTTTCCACAGTACTGCCTTATAAGCTTCCTCATTTTTATTTAATTTTTTTTTTTTTTGAGTCGGAGTTTCGCTCTTGTTACCCAGGCTGGAGTGCAATGGCGCGATCTCGGCTCACCGCAACCTCCGCCTCCTGGGTTCAGGCAATTCTCCTGCCTCAGCCTCCTGAGTAGCTGGGATTACAGGCACACACCACCATGCCCAGCTGATTTTTTGTATTTTTAGTAGAGACGGGGTTTCACCATGTTGACCAGGATGGTCTCGATCTGTTGACCTCATGATCCACCCGCCTCGGACTCCCAAAGTGCTGGGATTACATGCTTGAGCCACTGCGCCCGGCCCCTAATTTTTTGTATTTTTAGTAGAGACGGGGTTTCACCATTTTGACCAGGATGGTCTCGATCTCTTGACCTCGTGATCCACCCGCCTCGGCCTTCCAAAGTGCTGGGATTACAGGCATGAGCCACCGCGCCCGGCCTGCTCCCTCATTTTGATAGCATTGGTAGGCACCAAGGTGGAACAGACAGTAAACTTCAGCATGTTATAGATGAGGAAGCAAACAGACCCAGGGATCCGCCTGGCTGGGGCTTTATAACACTTCTGGATTATGGAACATGTCTTTTGGCTGAACAAGTGTACACAGATGCATGGCAGAACTGGACTTTTTCTTTTTCTAAAAAAGTTGAGGTATAATTCTGAAAGTGAAATGCAGATCTTAAGTATATACTTCAATCAGTTTTGACAAATGCATATATCCTTGTAGCCTACATCCCTATTAAGATAAAAAACGTTTCCATCACCTAAGGATATTTCTTTGTACCTCTACTCAGTCAACCCGAAAGTAACCCCTCTTCTGATTTTTATCACCACAGGTTAGTTTTTCTTGTTCTAGAACTTTGTATAGATGGAATCATACAGTATGCATTTTTGTGTCTGGAATTTTTTCCTCATTATGTTTTTGAGATTCATTATATTGTGTTAGTTTGTTTCTTTTTATTGATGACTAGTATTCCATTCCATTGTATGGGAATTCTTTTGTCAATGGCCACTTGAGGTATTTCCAGTTTGGGGCTGTTATGAATAAAGCTGCTACTATACAAAGCTTTTGGTGGACAAATGTTGTAATTTCCCTTGGGTAAATACCTGAGTGGGAAATTCTGGATCATAGAGTAGATGTATGTTTATTTAAAAATACCACGTAGTTTTCTAAAGCACTATGTGTGTGTGTGTGTATGTGTATGTGTGTGTACAATAAGACAAGACAATGTATATAGTATATATAATATGTATATTATATATATAAACAATAAAACAATTTTTATATAGTTTTATTCTCCATCCAGCAAAGTATGACGTTCTGATTACATCTTTGTCAGCATTTGTTATTGTCAATCTTATTTTAACCATTTATTGGGGTGTAGTGTTAAATCACTGTGGTTTCAATTTGTATTTCTGTGACAACTAGTGATATTGAACCCCTTTTTATGTACTTATTGGCTATTTGTATATCTTCTTTTATGAAGTGTTTCTTCAAATCTTTTGATCATTTACAAAAATTGATTTGCCTTTTTATTAAGTTGAAGGAATTATTTTACATTCTGGATAAAAGTCTTGTTTGTAGCTGGGATTACAGGTACCCGCCACCATGCCCAGCTAATTTTTATATTTTTAGTAGAGACAGATTTCACCACGTTGGCCAGGCTGGTCTTGAACTCCTGACCTCAGGTGATCCACCCACCTACGCCTGCCAAACTGCTGGGATTACAGGCATGAGCCACCATGTCCGGCTGACCTTTGGCTGTTTTGAATTGTTGTTGTTGAATTGTAGTAGTTCTTTATATATTCTGCATATTAATCACTTTTCAGATATATGATTTGAAAATATCACCTGCCATTCTGTAGGGTTTTTTTTTCCCCACTCCATTGTGTCCTTTGATACATGGAAGTTTGAAATTTTGATGGAATCCAGTTTACCAATTTTTTTCTTTTATTCCTTGTGCTTTTGGTGTTATATGCAGGAAATCATTGTTAAATTCAGTGTCATTAAGCTTTCCTCAGTTTTAAGAGTTTTACAGTTTTATCTGTTACATTTAAATCTTTGATTCATTTTAAGTTTATTTTTGTGTATAGTATTAAGTAAGGGTCCTTTTGCATGTGGATATCCAGTTCTCCTAGCCCCATTTGTTGAAAACACTGCCCTTTCCTCATTTATTGGTCTTGGCATCTATTGTTTGACCATATATGTAACAGTTTATTTCTCGGCTATCTCTTCCATTGGCTTATGTGTCTGTCTGTATGCCATTAGTAGACAGTTTTTATTACTGTAGCTTTGTAGGAAGTTTTAAAATCAGGAAGTGTGAGTTCTTCAACTTTGCTCATGATTTTCAAGATTGCTTTGGCTATTTGATGTCCCTTGAGATTCCATATAAATTTTAGGATGGGTTTTTCTATTTCTGCACATACACATATGTATATATTATTATTATTAAATTTATTTTTACCAGTACTGCACATGTGTAAAGAACCAATATATTATTTTTTTAATGTTACAATTTCCCTTCAAGGATGCTTTAGGGCCAAGCATGGTGGCTCACACCTGTAATCCCAGCACTTTGGGAGGGTAAGGTAGGTAGATTACTTGAGCTCAGGAGTTTGAGACCAGCCTGGGCAACATAGTGAAGCCCTGTCTCTACAAAAAATACAAAAATTAGCCAGGCATGGTGGCTTGCACCTGTGGTACCAGCTATTCAGGAGGCTCAGGCAGGTGGATCACTTGAGCCGAGAAGGTGGAGATTGCAGTGAGCCAAGATCACACCACTGCCCTCCAGCTTGGGTTACAGAACGAGACCCTGTCTCAAAAAAAGGATGCTTTAGCTGAATCTTCTACATTTTGATATGAATCCTTTTTTTTTTTTTTGCAGAAAGTGATTTATTTAGGCAGAGAAAGAGGAAAAGGAGAAAGACAAAGATAAGAGAAAAAAGCTTCTATGAGATCGTGGAAGGGGACCGAAATATGGATGCAGCCGAGAGACAGAGGGAGGGAGGGAGGGAGGGGGAGAGAGAGAGTGAGCGAGCGAGCAAGCAAGTGAGCAAGATTGGAGAAAGAGACTGTGCCTTTATTTAAACCTGGCTGGCCTGCACCTCTTAAAGACAGGCTGCCCCCATCCCCTGCTGTGGCTCAGCACAGCCACTCTGGTGTTTCTTTAAAGCAACAGGACAGATTTCAAGTGAAAGGGGTCTGACTCACCCCTCTGAAGTAACAGTTTTCTTAAGCTGCACTCTTGGCTGACTCGCCAATATTTGTTGCTGGGTTCTGGCGGGAGAGCGGGGAGGTGGGCTGTTCTTCCAGGCTCTTGGTCTCTCACTCACCCAAGAATGGGAGAGGGGACAACACCAGGCACAGTACGCTTGCAAGTAAATATCGGAATCCAAAGAGTTTTTGCAGAAAGTGATTTATTTAGGCAGAGGAAGAGAAAAAGGAGAAAGAAAAAGATAAAGAGAAAAGCTTCCATGAAATTATGGAAGGGGGCCCAAATATGGAATCCTGATATGAGTCTAATTATCATATAGCTAATATATTTTAAAGTTTTTCCTTATGATTTGTTCTTTGATTCCTGGATTATGCATATGTGTGGTATTTAATATTCAGGTAATTTAGGATTTTCAAGATAACTATTAGATTTAGTCATGCCATTCTCAGAGAATGTATCCTGTATGATTTTGATCCTTTGAAACTTAATGAGGCTTATTTTATGGCCCATCATGTGCTCTGTCTTGATGTTGCTTGGTGTAATGCTCTATAAATGTTAATTTGGTTCATAGTGTTTTTCAAATATTCTAAATCTTAGCTGATATTCTGAGTACTTATTCTGTCAGTTGCTAAGAGTGTTGTTGAAGTCTTTATGATTATTGGGTTGTCTGTCTCTCCTGTTAGTTTTGTCAGTTCTTATTTGGGTTCTTTGTTGTTAGGCACATGGCACATGTAAGATAATTTTGTCTTCTTGATGAATTGACCTTTTATCATTATGAAAAATCCTATTTATCTCCAGTAATACTCCTTGTCTGAAAGTCTGCTTTATTGGACATTAATATAGCCACATAAGCTTTCTTTAGCTTAGTGCTTGTATGGTCTTTTTGTCCTTCTACCTTTTTCTTTACAAGTAAATGCATTTCTTATAGTCAACATGTGGTTGAGTCTTACCTTTTTGTCCAGTCTGACCTGGATGAAAGTCTCAGCATTTTAATTGGGGTGATTGGTACATTTACATTGAGTGTAATTATTAATGTTTGAATTTAAATCCCCTGTCTTGGTTGGTTGATTTATATTTATCCTGTCTGCTCTTTGTTCCTCTCTTTGTTCCCTCCTTTTTTGGGGGGACTAATTCAGTATTTTTTAGTATTTCTTTTATCCCCTTGGTTTTTTTTTTTTTTAAATGCCTTTCTTGTGCTATGTTTCAGTTGTTGCTCTAGCGATTACAGTATGCACCTTTAATCATAGTCTGCCTTCCAAAAATATTTCGTTGCTTTATGAACAGTGTAAGAACCTTACAACACTGTACATGCTATTGTTCTTTTATCTTTTTGTTTTTGTTTTTATATAAACCCTATTTTATATCGTTACTATTTTTACTTTAAACCGTTTATTGTCTTTTAAAGATGCACACGCATGCACATAGATTCTAACTTTTTTAAAAAGGTCCTTGGTATTTACTGACATACTTACCCTTTCTGGTATTCTTCATTCCTTCTTGTAGAACCAGATTTCTATTTGGAATCATTTCGCTTTAGCCTAAAGAATTTCTTTTAGCCTGTCTTTGTAGTACAAGTCTTCTGGAGACTAATTTCCTGCTTTTGTTTATTTAAAAATGTATTTAGGCCGGGCGCAGTGGCTCACGCCTGTAATCGCAGCACTTTGGGAGGCTGAGGCAGGCGGATCACCTGAGGTCGGGAGTTTGAGACCAGCCCGGCCAACATGGTGAAACCTTGTCTCTACAAAAGTACAAAAATTATTAGCTGGGCATGGTGGTGCGTGCCTGTAATCCCAGCTACTCAGGAGGCTGAGGCAGGAGAATTGCCTGAACCGGGGAGGCGGAGGTTGCGGTGAGCCGAGATCGCGCCATTGCACTCCAGCCTGGGTAACAAGAGCGAAACTCCGTCTCAAAAAAAAAAAAAAAAAGTACAAAAATTAGCCCAGCATGGTGGTGGGCTCCTGTAATCCCAGCTACTAGGGAGGCAGAGGCAGAAGAAGCACTTGAACCTGGGAGGTGGAGGTTGCAGTGAGCCAAGATCATGTCATTGCACTCCAGCGTAGGCAAGAGAGCAGTTCTCCATCTCAAAATAAAATAATAATAATAATAATAATAATAATAACAACAACATAACGTATTTAGGCCGGGCATGGTGGCTCATGCCTGTAATCCCAACACTTCGGGAGGCCGAGGCAGGTGGATCACTTCAGACCAGGAGCTTGAGACTGGCTTGGCCAACATGACGAAACTCTGTCTGGCAAGAGAATCACTTGAACCCAGGAGGCAGAGGTTACAGTGAGCTGAGATTGAGCCACTGCACTCCAGCCTAGGTGATAGAATGAGACTCTGTCTCACAAAAAAAAAAAAAAAAATTTTTTTAAAGAAAATGTATTTATTTCCCTTTCATTTTTGAAGGATATTTTCACAGGGTATGGAATTTGAGGTTGATGTTTTTTCTCTTAGCACTTTAAAGATAAAATTCCATGCTTCTCTGCCTCCCTTGTTTCTGATGAGAAGTCGCCATTATTTCTATTGTTTTCCTGTACGTCATGTGTCTTTTTCCCTCCTGGCTGCTTTTAATATTTTATCTTTTATTTTTAGTGTGTCAACCTTGATATATTTATATGTGGTTTTCTTTGTATTTATTCTGCTTGGGGTTCACTGACCTTGGATCTTTGGATTGATTTCATTCATCAGTTTGGGAAGTTTCTTGGCCATTTGTTTGTTAATATGTTTTTGTTGTTTTATTCTTATGAGACAGAGTCTTGCTGTGTTGCCTCGGCTGGAGTGCAATGGCACGACCTCAGCTCACTGCAACCTCTGCCTCCAGGGTTCAAGTGATTCTCCTGCCTCAGCCTCCCAAGTAGCTGGGATTACAGGTGCCCACCACCATGCCTGGCTAATTTTTGTATTTTTAGTAGAGATGGGGTTTTGCTGTGTTGGTCATTCTGGTCTTGAACTCCTGACCTCAGGAGATCCACCTGCCCCAGCCTCCTAAAGTGCTGGGATTACAGGTGTGAGCCACTGCACCTGGCCTTATATGTTGTTTTATTCTTTCCTCTGCTTCTGGAACTCCAATTATGTTTATGTTAAGCAGTTTGCTATTGTTCCCGATACCTAGATGATCTGTCTTTCTTTTCACTTTTTTTCCTCTCTTATGTTTCAGTTTGGGTTTCTGCTGACATGTCTGTCCTCAAGTTCACTGGTTCTTTACTATGTTCAGTCTGCTAATCCCAGCAAAATAATTATTCATCTCTAACATATTTTCATTTCTAGAATTTCTATTTGCCTTCTAAAAATATATTTTCTATATCTTTGCTGAAAATCTTCACTTTTTTATATATGTCATTCTCCCTTTCCACTAGATCTTTTAACATGTTATCTTTAACAGTTCCTTAAAGGCCCCGTTTGATAATTCTAACACTTGGGCCATCTCTGGGTCTTGTTCTGTTGGCCTGTTTTCCCTCTTGTCAATGGGTAGCATTTTCTTGCTCTACCACATGCCTCATAATTTTTTATTAAATGCCAGACATTGTGTGTAAAGAACAGTGAAGACTAAAGTGGAAAGGGTGGCTGGTAGAGGATAAATGGGTTGAGTAAGCTTAGTCTGTAGTTGAACCGAGTCTGGGCTTTGAATGAGTTCACCACTACTTTCAGATTATTTAAGGTTGGAATCAGAAGCTTCCTTTTAGTAAGACTTGGGATCTAAGAACTGAGCGACTTAGTTTTACTGTTCCACTCTCAGCCTTCAGTGAGCCCCACATAACTGCACCTTGGGGTAGAGGTGTGGGTTTCTTAATTAACTGTTCAGCTCCTCCACCAAATGCAGATGGCCACTGCTCCAGCTTAATCTCTCTGTCCTGATGTCAGTTGCCTGTCTTTTTTTGGTAATCCTGAGATCAAATAATTTTTTTTTCTTTTAGCCACTGTAGTCTACAGATTAAAGCTCTGGCGAAAATCCATGCCTTTGTTCAAGACACGTGAGTGTTGCCCACTTTTCAGAATCCACCTATTTCAACATCTTGCTTTTCTCCTCCCCACAAGCTGTTTGTTTTTTCATTTCAATGAATATTTTTAAATACCTACTCTTATCTCATACTCTGTGATGGTCTCTGAAGGATGCCAGAGACGTGTATGACATGAACCTTGTCCCCAGATACTTTACATTGTCTTTGGGCAGATAAGAGTAACCCAGGAAAAGGATATGGGAAAAGTTATCAAGAGTGCATCAGAGGGTGTAGAGTAGAATAGCACAAGTAGAATACATAACGTTCGGGGGACACGGGGTAAAGACTGATTGAGAGAGGGGAGGTAGGACTGATGAGAGAAACCTCTGGTAGGGGTGAACGTACGCTAATTCAGCTTTGTGGGGCATGATGAATCCATTGGGACGGGTTTAGTGTGACCCCTGTCAGCAGAAGAGGAGCTAGAACATGCTGATGGGTGATTGAAAAGGGGTGTCGGGGAGGACCCTGGCATCCAGGTGGTCTGGAGGGTACTTTCTCCTTTCCCATTGTGGTGAGAAGGGCAGGAAATCCCATTTCATGTATGTTCAAAAGGAGAGCCTTCCATGTGTTGTAATCACCCTGGGCCAGTGGCAGCTTGGTGTCTGTGTGTATACTCACATGTTCATTCATTCAGGCCTCCACTCCATGGGATATGAGGGGTGCACAGGGGCTGCACTCCTGTGCCTCTTAGAGATTTTAATCACTAACTGGCTTCATATTCCTAGGACACTGAGTGAGCCTCGGCAGGCAGAGATCCGGAAGGAGTGCCTCCGACTCTGGGGGGTGAGTGTCTCCCTCAGCCCATTGCTGCATCAGGGCAGGGAAGCTGTAGAGAAGAATGGAATTAACTCCCAATCCTGTCAGCTTAGGGTCTCTCCGCATCCCAAGATATCTGCTACCCTCACAGTACCCTGGAGGTTGACATCTCGGCATTGTTGGTAGTTACCTCTTTGGCCCTTTTACTGCCCGTTTGGCCCTGCAGCTGGGTCAGAAAGGACTACGGGGTGGGATGCAGGGAGGTGGACTGGTGTCATTTTTGCAACTGGTGGCTCTGTGTAGCAGCACTGACCACAGAGAGCACCAGAGAAAAGGAAGTAGCCTTTGGGGTACACTACCACAGGGTCCAAAAGGGAGCAGTGAGTGAATTATCCACCTCCATCCCTGCCACCACAGCCTCCTTTGTTGTGTGCCATTCCTCCTCCCCAGTGTGACCCTAACCTCCACGTGCATACACTCTTACACGGCCTTGGTCAAAAGGGCATTTGAAAGTCAAAGCTCTTTGCTGTCTTATTTCAGATCCCAGACCAGGCTCGTGTGGCTCCTTCTTCCTCAGACCCCAAATCAAAGTTCTTTGAGCTGATCCAGGTAAGACTGGTATCTGTGGTGGAAATAAAAAATTAGAGTTCTGTCTCTAGATGTGGATGGTACCACTGAGGCCTCCCAAGGGCTTGTGCAGGCACTTCTCATGGGCTCTAAGGGGTAGAGCTAAGGCTGCCACAAGTGAGAACCTTTGATATACAGTATTGAGGTCCCCAAGAGCAGTCAGGCCAACAGAGGATTCTCATCTTCAGTGCTTATGCCCAGGCACAAGCCACCCAAAGGGTGGTGCTGGCTGTGTCATCCTGGCAAGTTCAGGATCCTGTGGGATTTGCTTACAAAGGAGACATGGAGTGTGGGGCGATCTTAGGCAAGGGAGGTGATCACAGGGTGAAGGGAGCTGCCATGGAGCTGGTCCTCAGAGTTCTTTTGCTCTGTTTCTTCCTACCACTCAACTCCCAGCTTTTACTTGAGCCTCATTTAAATCTGGCTTAGATCATGGGCAATTGTGTTGGTTTTGTTGGGGTCAGGGACTGGAGACCGAGGTTCAGATGGCCTCAAAACAATAGTATGTATACATTTTTCTTAATGGGGTAAAGAGATCACTTAACTATTCTCAAACCAAATGCTGAGGAATCCTTGCTTTTAGTTTTATTGAAGGGGCAGCTTTTAAAATCTGGTGACATTTTCTTATAGTTCTGGTAAATCGATCTGTACTTGGGGACTCAGTGTTCTTTCCTTTCCCAGCCTCTCCTAATAGGTCCTACAGGAACACTCCAAGCAGATGAAATGAAATAGATCCCATTTATTACACAGTTAGGTAGAGAAGGGAATGCAGGGGAGCATATTTCAGAGAGCTCATGCTTCTTGTCCCTTGCCTTGTCGAGCCTGCCCTCAGCCCATATAGGCACCCATACTGTCCCTTCCCCCAACCTGGCAGTGTTTTCTCTGACTCATGGCTGCAGGGCACTGAGATTGATATCTTCAGCTACAAGCCCACACTGCTCACCTCTAAAACCCTGGAGAAGATCCGCCCTGTGTTTGACTACCGCTGCATGGTGTCTGGCAGTGAGCAGAAGTTTCTCATCGGCCTAGGGGTAAGTCTGCAGCTGGCTTCCTGCCCAGCTTGGGATGGTGGATTTGCCCTTTGTGGGAATCTGGACAGCTGCCTGCCACATTTGGTGCATGTTCTCTTGGCACTAAGTAGCTAGGGCTTTGACCTAGTGAATGTATTTCTTGAAACTTCATTTGCTTTCTTCCTGAGTTTGCCAAGTGTCATTCATTCATGCTTTCATTTGTTCATGTGTTTGTTTCTTCAACTCTGTGCATTGCTAAAGGGACCCTACAACTTTTCTTGTGATACAGAGCTTCCCAGGCTAGTAGCATGGTCAGGAGGCTAATCTGGCTTGAGCCCATGCAGCCATTTCCTTGCAGTACCACCACCGTCCCATGCCATCCCCCGTCTTCCGAAGATACTCCCTGTTCCGACTCTGGGCCCCCTGGAGTCTAAAATTTAGAAAGAGGGAAAGCCTTGGCAAGCTCTTTATCTTACTTAGCTGGGTAAAGTCATTGCTTTTTCTTTCAACTCTTATGTTTCTGTATAATTTGATCCTGTCTTCCTCAGTTACTTCTTTTGTGCCCTCTCATACTTTTTTTTTCTCATTTTACTGCTCTGCTCTTTAGACCCTTCACCAAACCCACCCTAGACATACATGAAACTGGATTTTTGAGGGCCTCTAATCATGGACTTAGGTCTTTTGAGTGGTGCCCTGCTCCTGTTCCAAGGCTGAGCCAGATGTCTGCTTGTCATCTGCCTAGGCACTGGAGAACACTACTATCATTATGACTAAAGTATAATTGATTTAATCTCTCATAGACATTTTCTTCTGACATTTCCCAATCCCGTCAGCTTGAGGCTGCCAACTAAAAGCTCTTGAGAAATAAGCCTCTTACCCTTGATCGTCATGCCTTCCTTACCCGGCTGTTTCTCTCTGCCTGTAGAAATCCCAGATCTACACGTGGGATGGCCGCCAGTCAGACCGCTGGGTCAAGCTAGACCTGAAGACAGAGCTGCCCCGGGACACTCTGCTGTCTGTGGAAATTGTGCATGAACTGAAAGGGGAGGTCAGAGATGGTTCTGCTCAGGTGTTAGCCCTGCAGCTAGGGGACTAGGGTGCTGCTGAACCCGGCCTTTTGCCCTGAGTTAACTTGGTTACATTGTGTGGTGGCTGACAGGGCCCAGGGCTAGGGAAAGGGTTTGTAATTACTCCTTCTCCCAGAGCAGTTGCTCTAAGCCACAGTGGTTCAGGTAAGGAGGAACGCAGTCTGTGTGCATCAAAGGAGACCTCAGTTGTCTCTGTGCATTGAGGACCCTGATGAGTCTACTGGGTATTTTTTAGCAGCTGATTTAGTTTTTGCTAAAAACCAGAGATCCCTTGGGAAAGAAGAGACTTGTTATTTCTCAGAAGCCATAAGTATCAAATCTATATGGTGACATTCAGAACAGTCAGTAGGAACAGTTGGCAAGGGGGGTAAGCCAGGTCCTGTCTGGAGTGCCATGGCAGCAGCCTCACTGGGTTTGAGGTTCAGGGCCTCTTCACCCAGTGGCTTGGATCTTCCCCTGCTCAGATGCCCAGGCCAATCTGGTGCTGAGAAGCAGCTGGGAGGGAGACAAGAAATATCCTGCATTTAGAGCCATACCCTTCCTTAGCTATAGGTGGAAAGAAGCCACATACCATGGTGGGTAGTGGGGGCTGAAGACTGACATCTGGCAGAGTGGGCAGTGTACTTACTTATCCTTCTAGGGGAAGGCCCAGCGGAAGATCAGTGCCATCCACATCCTCGATGTCCTTGTGCTGAATGGCACCGATGTCCGGGAGCAGCACTTTAACCAGCGGTCTGACCTGGGCCCCAGGGTAGGGAGGGTGGGGGTGGGCAAGGGCAGCTTGGTGGACAGCGGCCTCCTGAGGTGTGGCCCCTCACCCAGGCCTTCTCTGCTTGTTGACATCCTGAGAATTCCCGCCCAACCCACTGGTTGATACCAAAGTCAGGGTGAGAACTGGTGTTGCCACTTCAGAGTTTGCTAGGGCTTGGGACCTGGTTATCAGAGATACCAGCACATTCCATTTTGCCACAGCTGCTCAGGTTGAGATATTTATGTTAAAGTTGAGCAAGAGGGTGACCTTGCAGGAAGAAACGTCCTGTGTTTCAGTGGTCCCATTTAAGTAGCTTCATCTGAGCGGGTGCACTGTGGTGTCCATGGTTTGGGGTGACAGGGCAGACACATACAATAAAGACGATACTTGAAGTTATAGTGGAGGTGACTGAGCACAGCTGAAGGCACACTTCAAGAAAACCAACCGACATAGTGAAAATAGAGGCCAGAATCACAGGGGCGGGGCAGGCTTCCTGGGGAACATGGGTTCTGTCTCTTGGAGCAGTCTTGCCGCAGATTCAAAAGGTTCTCCTACTGGAGCTGTGAAAATGCCCTGGGAGTAGGGGTGCTGATGGAGGCATCCTTTCTTGCCTCTGAGAGAGACTGTTTGGATTGTAGAATTCAGCTTGCCGAGAAATTTGTGAAAGCCGTTTCCAAGCCCAGTCGGCCTGACATGAATCCCATCAGGTGAGCATGTGATCCCTGCCCTCCTTGCTTCTTTCTGGCTAGTACCTGCTGCTCCCGTCCAGTGAGGGATGGGATGGCTCAGTGGAGGGCACTAGGCAAGTTGGTGTTAGGGACAAGACTGTTCTTGCTGAGGAGTTTGGGGGTGCTAGGTAGGTGACTTGCTCCAGAGCATCTCCCCATCCTGCCTAGCAGTGGGTGGACTGCATTCTGAGGGGTTAAGGTGGCCTTGTTTAAGATGCACGTGCTTCTGAGAGTGCCGGCCCACCTCATGAATCACCCGTTCCCACTTGGGCATTGTTAGCACATCACCTGACCTCATTTTTTTCAGGTAAGAAATGGGAGCTGACGGAATGGGAGTTTTGAACATGAAAAAAGAGAAGGATGGTTTGAGGGAATGGGACCCCCAGTGCTTGGGGAGGAGGCGGCCAGGATTGTTGTAATGTTAGATAGTGAGAAAGTTCCAGGATCCTGAGAGGGAAAGGAGGAAGAGAGCAGGGTCAGGAGGAGACAGACGGAGGACACACTTTTCCAGGGTAGGCTGAGGTCTGAGGTTATTGCCACACGGCTTAGCCCTGCTCTTGGGGGCTTCATGCACTGGAGACTGAGGTATCTGTTTACACTTCACCAACATCATTTTTGTCCTTTTTAACATAAATTTAGTTAAAATTAAATCCAGTATTGAGAATGCCCTTTATAGATGGCATGTGAAAGTGTCAAAGGAATTTCTGTCTGCACTTTAGAATGTCCTGTCTGCTAGGTCCTGAAAGGCAGCTCCCAGGGGGAACCTTGCCTTCATTGCTTGTCGTTTGGTGGCTGGATTGCTGGGAACCTTCCCCACTAGCAGTTCCAAAGACATGTTCAGGGCCCCCCAGAGGTGGAGCATGGGCATCAAACAGGAGCCCTACATCTTGGTTTGGGGTCCCTCACCTGCTGTGGGTAATAGAACCATTAGGACTGTTGAGCAGTAACTTGTTATGGAAGGTCTAAAATCCACGTGGATAGACCTGGGCGAGAGCCTGCTCCTTGGTTTTCTGCCCTCTGGTGATGGTGAAGATGACTTGGGGGTGGGAAGCTGACAGAGACATCTTTGTCTGCCTCCTTTCTACCTCCTGTCTTCCAGTATCCATAGTTGCAATCCCCAGTTGTCCTGATGCAGGCCTGAAACCCAGGGCTTATCTGTGTAGACAGCTGCTTGGCAGGCTCAATGTCCTCACTGCCGGTGGGCTGGGTGGTTTCAGGGAGGGCCTGGGGCAGAAGCCAAGGTCAGGTGCAGTTTCCTGCCTCCCAGCTGCCTCCTGGACAAGCATGTCCCCCAGGAAGCCTTTGCCTTGTCTCTGTCCCTCTGCCTGCAGGGTGAAGGAGGTGTACAGACTGGAAGAGATGGAGAAGATTTTTGTCAGGTGAGTGACTTAACCTTTGAAGCTCAGAGTCAAGAGGAGGCGGGGGTGCGGCCGTGTCCTGGAGTCATCCTCCGTTTTGTAGAGATGAGTCAGGGGTGGGGTAGTGAGCTGGCTCTAGTGGCCTCCTCATCTCACCTGCCTCGCTGCAGTGCCACTGCAGCCAAGAGCCCCCTGGCTGAGAGCTGCTTCAGCTTCCTGTCAGGAGGGACCCGGGCAGGCTGTGTCAGACAGAAATACGGGCTCATTGATGCTGTCATAGTTACGATGGGCCCTGCGAGGGGCTGAGCAGCAAGCTGCTTGAAATACCATAAATCCCAGCTCCCAGTGCTGAGAGAGATTGAGCCTGGAGGGGTAGAAGGGGCATAAATGCGTCCTTTTAGTGGTATTCGGGTGCTCACAGATCTCAGTCTCCTTCTGGGTGTGCTTGTGTGGAGAAGGTTACATTAACTCTTTCATGGCCACAGTGTTGCCACGGCACCCATGGTCTCAGATCTCACCCTTACTGGTGTCACCATGAAACCCCTCAAACAGCAGCAACACAGCAGGGCCATTTGTTACTCCCCTGCACTGTCTGAGTGGGAATTCGGGGCCTGAATTCCAAACCCAGCATGGCTACTCACTCACTTGGCTCTGTGCCTCAGTTTCGTCTTAAGTCAAACCAGCATCAGATACTACGGTTGGGGTGAATTTATTAGCCAGAGACTAATTTCATCAGCCAGGGCCTTTTCGCTCTCTCCTGCACATACCTTCTCGGGGAAATCAGGTTGGAGATGAAGATCATCAAGGGCTCCAGTGGCACCCCAAAGCTCAGCTACACAGGGCGTGATGACCGGCACTTTGTACCCATGGGCCTCTACATCGTCAGGACAGTGAATGGTGGGTGAGGAGGGACTGTTCCTGCCACTCCCTCCCCTCTTCCCCCTTCCCCCCTCCTCGCCAGGTGATGGGCCCAGATGCTGCCTGAGCCAGAGCTAAGGTCTCACTGCTAAGGTGGGTAGCAGCCAGGCTGGCATTTCTCTGAGGTACATGTTAGGGGACAGTGTTCCCTGAGCCTCTCCTGTTCTTCCATGGGCCCTGGGAGTTGGGTAGGGAATAGTGAGAGAGCTCAACTTGTACACATGCACGTGTTGTTCTCATGGCAGGAAAAGGGCCTTTTCAGCAGACGGCAGCATGTCCAGAAAGTCAAGCTTGGCTTCTGTCCATTTGCATCCCCCTTTCTTCAGAGCCCTCTGGCTGAGAGTCCTAGAGATGTTACCCTGATAGCTGGTTGGCAGGATTGGGGTGGGGTCATTGAGAAGTCATTACTTGGTCATTCTCCTGGAGCCACTTTGGGCTGGTGATGAAGGCTGCCACCTCATGGGCTGTTCCCTGCCTGCTTTTGTGGGGAGGCAGGAATAGGACCACCAGGAGTGGAGAAGGGCACGCACCTGTCCTCCACAAGTGCTGTGTGTCCCTTCTGGGTTTCATCCCCTCTTGCTCCCGTCAGAGCCCTGGACTATGGGATTCAGCAAAAGCTTCAAGAGGAAGTTCTTCTACAACAAGAAAACCAAGGACTCTACTTTTGACCTCCCTGCAGACTCTATTGCCCCATTTCAGTAAGTAGCTGTTCTCCAAGCCTGCCCTCCTTAGCAGCCTCAAATACTCCTGCAGAATGCTAGCCAGCTGTCCTGGGGCACACCCTGGGTTCTGACACTACTGCCCACCAGGGGTTCCACTGAGCCTGAGAACACCTTTGTGGGGATGGCAGCCCCCTGCAGGTGTGGCTGGGCATGATGCCTGGACCTGCTGTGATAGCTGGGGGCCTGGCTGTGGAGGACCCCTCTGGGTAGCATATTCACTCCATGGAGCAGCCACGTTTCAGTGACATTCTGACGCTGGCCTGATGGTGGGAATATACTGAGGGCCCACAGCCCTGCCCCTTGGCGCTCAAGGTCCCAGCTGTCCTTTTTAGGACCCAGTGTCCATTAGACTGTTGGTCATGGGCTTCCCCAGCAGCCCTCATGTGCCTGTAGTTAGCCACTGACATTTTCTGTCACCACACTACTAATACTGTTCTATTAGAGAAGCACAGACAGATAAAGCAGGAATATCAGTCTTTGTAGGAATCCAGTTGGATGCAATTAGCAGCAACATCTGTTTGTTGGGAAAAGTTGGTTCAGGGAGGCAGGGAGGAGCTGGGGCCTACTGGGTACCTTTTGGCTGCCGGGGGAAGACCCTCAACTAAAGTCATTGACAGACCCCTGCCTCCCACACCTTTAAGAACACTTGATCCTATTCCATCTGGGTGCAGCCCTCTGACCTCTTTGCCCTCCTCCTCCTCCCCAGCATCTGCTACTATGGCCGGCTCTTCTGGGAGTGGGGGGATGGCATTCGTGTGCATGACTCCCAGAAGCCCCAGGACCAGGACAAGCTGTCCAAGGAAGATGTCCTCTCCTTCATCCACATGCACAGCGCCTAAGGGCCTCAGGATGCGCCACCCCTGCAGAGTGTCCTGTCATTCCTGAGACAGGGCCACCTGGGGCCCCCAGTGCTAGCTTCTTCCCCTCTTGAAAAGGGACCTGGGAGCATTGCACCTGGCATGAGGAGTGGGTGGCCTCCTCTCCATCCCCTGAAGAGCTCAGGCAGGGCCCTGCAGAGGACACTCCCATGTTCCTTCTGGGACACCTGCCTGGGAACTTTCCCCTGCCAGGACTCAGCCTGAAGGAAGCTGCTCCTGAGGCAGGTGTGAGGTCAGTGCCTAGGGCACGTGGGCTGATGGAGGACACGTCAGAGTAGCAGAGCTGTGGGCTCTCTATTCTCTCCTGCATCCTGTAGACTCACTTTTCTGAGTTCCATGCACTGCCCCTGAGGGTAGCCATGCCCTTGTTTTGCCCAACTTTTTATTGGGCCATCCCTGAGTAGGCGGAGGCCTGCTGTTGTGAGCTGGCCAGGAGAACCTGCTGTAAAAAATCAAGGTTTTGTTTCTTTGAACTTACCATTTTGATGCCAAGTTGGAGACGATATTCTTGTCTCCTCCCCCCACTCATCCTGGCCGTCGCTGGAGTTCTTCCTGGCCCAGAGCTCGACAGTCCAGCAAGGTGGGAAGGAGGGAGTGTAGGCCTCACGTCCTTGACACCACGTTGAGATCCCGGGAGCCCTCTCTTTAGTACCGAGTATGGAGTTGTAGAGCCGTCCTGGGCCCCATCCCCTTTTAGTCCAAACATTGGGCAGCGCTAGAGGGCAGGAGGCAGCCTTGAAGACCTGTCTTTCTCTCCCCCACAACAGTGGCCCCACCAGTAACAAAGGCACCTCTAGGGGTTTGGGTGGTGCTGCCCTCTGGCAGTCATGCACCACCATCTGCCATAGCCACCCTAAGGTCTTGGCAGAATTCTGAGCTGGAAATGCAGCTCCCTTGCTGCCCTTTCCCGTTTTTCTTCCCTAATAGGAGGTACAGTCTGCTTTTGTTTGTCGTTACATGGTCACTCCCATTTCCTCTATCTTGGTGGAGGCAGAGAGGATGGGAAGCTGGGCAGTAGCTCTGGGTGGGGGAGGGCACCTGTGGTTGTTTCTAATGGGAAATACCTCTCAGAGATGTTCATGCAGGCTCCCTTGGGCCCCATTCCAGTGCCAGGCTGGTTTCCATGGAGATAGGGCACCGAGGCTCCTGTGAGGTTGGAATCGACTTCACCGTGGGGGTCCTTCAGCCAGCATCCAGCTTCCCACCCCCAGGCTGGCAGCAGCACTGCTGAGATGCTGTATTTCCACCCAATCCTGGGTTTATCAGTGTGTCTTGCAGAATCTTGGATCATTAAAGATAAACATATTTTTAATGCTTGTGTGGCTCTGTGTTGGGGCTGCTATTTGTCCTCAGTGCTTTGTGGTCTGGGACTGGCTTGGATGAAACAGCTTGGGTCAGAGGTGAAGGAGAGGCAGCTCCACTCATAGCAGAGGAGAGAAAAGAGGGTTTGTTTAATCGGAGCCTGTCCAAGCTTCTGGGGCCCTGCAGGGCTCCCAGGCCTGCTGCTTGCTGCTCAAGAAGGGGCCTAAAGAGTTGGGGGAAATTATGGCAGGGACTGCAGAATGAATGAACGTACAGCCCCAGGAGGGCAGAGACACCTTCCCCCGTTACATAAATCATGCAGCTCACTCTGTGGTGGCACCGTGACAGTCCAGGATCAGTCTGTGTGACCAAAATAACAGAGGCGTCAGACCAATTAGTGTCACTAGACTGGGGGGAAAGAGGGAGGGAGAGATGGTTTCACTGACCCTCGCCTGCCTTCCCTTGGTGGAGGGCTGGTTCTGTTTGCAGTGGGTGGGGGAAGGGGGGAGGGGGGCTGTTCCTGGGGGTGGGGGATGCAGATGCAGCAGGCACCTCCTTCTCTGTTCCGGGGTGGTTTCTCCATCAGTTAGTCATCGTGCTGGTGCTGGTTCCCCAACAAAACCCAACTGCACTTTGCTGGCCTTCCTCGTTCTGGCCCCGAGTCCTTTGTGGATGGCCTTAGCAACTCCTTCTCTTGTTTTTCCTACTTAATTGGTTTCATCTTCGGCATCCACGCCCTTCCTCTGTTCTGCCTTGCTTCAGCCTCCCACCTGCTCTCCTCCTTATTCCCAAGCTAGGAGTTAGACATGCGGGGTGGAGGGATAAAGGGGCATGTCTGACTTTGCAGTTCCTGCCACAGCTCCCCCTCTGATCAGCCCTACCCCTGCTTCTCACTACACACCCCAGCTGATTTACTGGCCACTGTCACCGTAAGTCTGTCTGGTCATTACCATGACTCTGCTGCCCACTCGCAGCCTCCCCAGCCTTGCCTGCCTATCGAAGATGGATTAACTCCGCACTCCCCCGGGATCGCCACATGACCACTTCAAGTCCCCAAGCCGCCCTTCACTGCAGACTGCATTTTTTCTGCCATAATTACAGGCAATGGCACTGACTGGAGGTTACAGTAGTGTGTGGTGGGGGGATGGACAGGTGGCACAACGTCTGCTTCTCAGCTCCGGCAGTCCCCGAGCCCTGGAAGTGACTCCCACTCCTAGCCTTGGAAAGTGCTTCCCACTATCTCCTTACTTCCCAGTCAAGCTGGGGGCCTCCTCTCCTCTGAATTGTAAGCTAGAGCTTTCCCTTGAACATCTCTTAATTCCCGAGTGCCACCCCTGCTGCCACCGCCCCCTCCCCACCCCATCCCCCCACTCCCAGCTAGTCAGACCATGACATTTACTCACCAGACAGAAGCAGCTTGGTGTTCTTTATTGCCACCATGTCCTTCTGGAGACACAACCCCCCAGCAGGCCGGGGAGGCAAGGCGGCCTGGGCCGCCAGGAAACTAGGAGGGGGATGTCCTAGCACCTTGGTCCTGTTGAGGCTTGAAGTGCCTGCTTGGCCCTGACCAAGGGGCCAAGTGGAAGCCTGTGCTGGCTGTGGGGAAGTGCCAGGCTCACATGGTCCAGTAGGCATAGACAAGGGTCAGAAGGATGAAGATGGCCACAGACAGCAGCATGTTCTTCCGGTTCTCTTGCCGAAGCAACTTCAGTTCCTTCTCTGGGAGGAAAGAGGGTGATAGGGATGGGACCGGCAGTTTAGGCCCATCCACTGCTCTTCTCTGCCTCTCCAATGAGTGAGTACACACTGCTGAGGGCAGAGATGCCCCCTTCCAGCCACCTCCCCACCCATAAAAATGACCCTGTCCTTAATCTGCCCAAATCATGACACACCTTTTTGGCTACAGAACCAGCCTAATAAAGTCCCGATGCCCAATGCTGCTCAACTCTTGCTCATTAAATGTGGTTGAGGTTGAGGATGAGGTGGGTGGAGTCACCAAAAATGCCACACCTGAAAGCCAGGCTAGGAGGTGGTGTGACATTGCCAGGTGAGTCTGCTCGCCTGTCAAGGGGTTGGGTGTGTTGTGCCCATCATCCACCAACCAGAAACTGAGGGCCCCCAGGGCCTCCCTGGGCCCGCACGTGGAATAGGTGCCAAGTGGGGCTGTTTCCTGAGTCCCTGCCCTCTGTCAGGTGCCCGGTTGAGCAGAATCAAGGGATGCTAAGAGGCAGTTTGTGTCCGTGAGGCAGCTGGTCTTGACTCTAGAGGAAGTTAGTCCTGCTGCTCTGTGGCCCCACTTGTACCTAATTATCCCCTCCAGGTGACATGCAGGTAGGGGGTACTCTGTGAGGGCTAAATTGAGTAGTGGTATGGTTTTGTGTGAAAACTGCTAAACTTGAAGGGAAACTGATGTCCCACCCCTGTCTGTGCTGGGCAGTGGGAGGAGACACCTGCCGAGCTGCTCTGGGCAGGCCAGACAGAGTCCAGGGCCCAGGGTGCACCGGCCCAGCCATGCTGAACTCCAGGCAGGGTGGGTGGATATGCACTACGCCTACGGCATTCATCACACCAGCGCTTCTGGGGGGCTCCCTGCCATCGGAGCCTTCCTGGGGCCAATTCTTGGCCAGGCCTGCCCCCACAGGGGAGAACAGAACAGACAAATCTGAGGAGCACCTTAGAACACGGTCCTCCCCAGCCTTTAGTGGGGAGCCCACCAGCCTGTCAACTGCCCACTAGCAGCCCGCCAGGCCTGGCCTCTACCTGCCTCTGCCCCTAGTGCCCAGAAGGTGGCGGCATCGCTCCACCCACAGGAGCCCTTGCGGTACCCAAGTGGGAGGTTCAGCTTCCTTTACCCATCACTTCCACTGCAGTTTTCCTGGGAGAGTGTGGCAGGGTCGGCTGCACTGGGGTAGGGGGAGGGCAGACTTCCAATGTCTGGGTGAATGAGTGTCTTCTAGACCTGGCCACAGCCACATCCCTTCATCCCACAGAGCAGACAGACCCACAGGCCGTCTCATCCTCCCTTAGAACAAAGGAACAAGCCTGCTCTCCCGCAGGCGGCTGGGCCTAGCATGAGTGTCTGCAGCCTCGGGGGGCTGGCTCCCTCACAAAGGATCCCCTTGGTCCCTGCTGCCTTGTCAGGCTCCTTGGGTTTCTGATCCCTTCGGGCCCTGGGAACTGGAGGCAGGGGCTGGTAACTGAAAGGAACTTTCTTACCGTAGTGGGAGGCTTTGCTCATTAGGCTGTTTTTCTCCTTCTCCAGGGACCTCCTGTGAAGGGGAAGGTGTTTCATGGCCCAAACCTTTACCTTTTTCCCACCTGAGCAGCAGCTGACATGCCAGGTTGGCAGGGCTCGGATCTTGTTTGGGGGGGCATTGAAGCTAAGATATCAGAGACCCAAACCCTCTGCCTCGGGCCTAGTTACTCTGGGGACCCAGGATAGAGACAAGGGGTGGGAGCCTGATGGGAAGGGTGGGGTGGCTGGGCAGGAGCATTACCTGGCCTCTGGGCTCAGATCCCCGCTGTGGAGCCTGGAGTTCACAGCCTCTAGGTCTCTCTGACACTGGGACAGCTTCTTCTCTAGCCCATCGATCTGAAACACAGGCCACAGAGAGGTGGGCTGCTGAGCCTTCAGCTCTCAAAACACTGGGACCTGGAAGCAGGGCCTACAGGAGTCTTCCTGGACAGGTGTCCCCCCGATTGGTTTTGGCAGGGCAGGGCACCCAGGCCCATCTTCCCTGGAGTGTCTTTGTTTTGCTGTCTGCCTACATGGCTCAGCTCTGAGCTGCACAGGACAGTGGCCTAAACCATGCTGGAAACAGCAGTGGGTTTTGCCCAGGGTATCATGGCTGTCCTGACCCTCTGGGCCAAGCACAGGTGGGGGTGGAGAGGAGCAGCGCCTTGGGCTGCTGTCTCCCCAGCATGATGCCCCAGTTGGGCCCACAAAAGGAACAACTAGATCCCTGAACACGGAACGCACCTGCCCCACGAGCGTATCCTAGAGTGACGGAGACGCCGTGAGGAAACCCTGGCTTCCAAACACTCCACACGTGGGGCCGGGTGAGCAAACATCTAGGGGCAACGCAGAGGTGTTTTTCTCATTGACACACTTTGTCTTAATAACTTAGCAGTCCAAGTTGTAAGAATATACATTTTTTCTGTAAGAATCAATAAAAAGTACTGAGAAAAATGCCCAAAAACACCTTTCTTCCTTTCTGACTTCGTTCGTAAGCAAAAACTTTGCCTATCATCAAGGTGGCAAAATAGTTATGTTTTCCCATCTGATTTGATTAGTTTCAGAGATGTGTTCTTGGGGAAATATCTGAGTAGTGGGGAAATGTTTTATAACATATGGGACTGGATTGTCCAAACCTGGGTCTTGGCACCATGCATTTGGCATTGAAAGTCCATCTCCTGGCCAGACACACTGGCTCATGCCTGTAATCCCAGCACTTTGGGGGGCCAAGGAGGGCAGATCACAAGGTCAGGAGATCGAGACCATCCTGGCTAACACAATGAAACCCCATCTCTACTAAAAATACAAAGAATTAGCTGAGCGTGGTGGTATGCGCCTGTAATCTCAGCTACTCAGGAGGCTGAGGCAGGAGAATAGCTTGAACCTGGGAGGCGGAGGTTGCACTGTGCCACTGCACTCCAGCCAGAGCAAGACTCCATCCTCCAAAAAAAAGTCCATCTCCCTGTGTCTGACTCAGGCTCCAGGTCTTTAGCCGGCCACCTCCCTGGCTGGGGCGACCCTGGGTGTCAGTGGGTGCAGAGGTTCAGGGGGCTCTGTGGCCTTCACAGCAGCTGACTGCAACTAGTGTCTCGGAGCCCCATAATGCTCCATTTCCCATCTCTGACTTTACTCATTCTCAGCACTTCCCTAGGAGACATGGCAAATAAGACCTCTATCTCAGGAATGGTAGAATGGGGGCCCCCCAAATGGAATGACTTTCTGAGGAGTCAGGGTGGGGCACTCCTCTACTCATCGGTCTCAGCCGGTACTCTGCTCGATTCACTTCTGGTGTGAGCCCCTGCAGGTTCAGTAATCAATGACTGTAGGTAAGATCCCTGCCTCCCAGGACGAATGGCTGGTCAGAGGGTGGCAGGCATTTGGGGGCTGGGTGTCAGAGAGTCATTCCAAGTTTCTGGACCTTATGCCTCTCTCCCTGGCCAACACCCATCTCAGCCACTTCCACATCAGCCACTTTCCTTCTTCCCGAGAGAGGCCTGGCAGTGACACACCATCCACCCCCTGCCCTGCAGCCCCACCATTGCCACCTCCAGCCCCATAAGCAGGGCCCTGTGGGAGGGAGCAACTGCAGAGCCTTGAGTTAATTGCCTGGTTAACTGTGTCATTTCTTTGCTAATGGGCATCCAAAGGGAGGGCTGTCCTGGGAAACAGACGCAGCCAGAAGATGGGGCTGTCCCTGGGGAGGCCAAAGGCCTTCCTGGAACCTGTGTGGCAGGGAAATGAAGGCAGGCTCAGGGAAGAGCCACAGCCCCATGCCAGTGCCTCAGGCCACCATGTGCCTCCCACTTTACAGCAGCACCCCCAGCACACACAGCCCAGCCCCATAGCACCCTGAGACTGTTTCCTGTGGTGTAGAAACCACAATCAGGGAACCAGATTCCACTTAGGGGAACAAATACAGCTTAATTCTTGATGCCCTACCTCCTTACCAGGCTTCCCTGTTGCCCTTGGCTGTTGGGGGGTGGTGGGTGCGTTCCACCCTCCTTCTCCTGGCAAATTAACCAGTCAATGAGGCCAAATGTGTGTGTGTATCACTTTTTTTTTCTTTTTTCTTGTTATAATTTTTTTTAAAGACGGAGTTTCGCTCGTTTCCAGGCTGGAGTGCGATGGTGTGATCTTGGCTCACTGCAACCTCCACCTCCCAGGTTCAAGAAATTCTCCTGCCTCAGCCTCCCTAGTAGCTGGGATTACAGGAGCACACTGCCACACCTAATTTTTTAAAAATTAGCACAGCTAATTTTTTTTTTTTAAAGAGACGGGGTTTCACCATGTTGGCCAGGTTGGTCTTGAACTGCTGACCTCAGGTAATCCACCCGCCTCGGCCTCCCAAAGTGCTGGGATTACAAGCGTGAGCCACCACGCCCGGCCCTTGCACAGCTAATTTTTTTGTATTTTCAGTAGAGACGGTTTCGCCATGTTGGCCAGGATGGTCTTGAACTCCTGACCTCGGGTGATCCACCTGCCTCAGCCTCCCAAAGTGCTGGGAATACACGCATAAGCCATCGCATCCGGCCCAGAATATATTCTTTGTTGCCCTCCTGTTTGTGTCCAAATCTTATTTCCTCAAACGCTAGGGGTCTCTAGATAGTACGAACTGGCAGCCCACAGGCCAGGTCTAGTCCACAGATTGGCCCATTCCACTTATATATGTGACCTGCCTGGTCCTGGCAGATTCCTGAGTCCAAAGCTCCTGTCCTAGAAGGAACGGTGGCCATCTGTCTCCTCTTTGTGCCCACCACAAGGCCTGGCCTGCTACAGTCTTTGTATTTTTAGCCACAATGAGTGGAGTTGAGCATGGGTGGGACTGAGGGGCTGGGACAGACGGTTTAGGTCTCATGTAGCAACTGGAGTCTGAAACCATCCCTCATGTCCACAGAAGCTAGAAAAAGCTAGGAGGAGGAGAAGCAACTAGACATGCACATAAATTATGCACTTTGCAGATTGCCCAATGCAAGCGTTCCTCTTAGGTGAGATTTCTCCTTGAAGCCCTTGACCAGGCCTTGGTTTGCATGTCATTTTGGGGAGGGAGCAGGTTGGGGATTTCTATCCCAGAACACCTCTGGAAGGCTACCAAGTGCCCAAACAAGTGGTAATTGCCCCCAGAGCAAGGCCAGGAACTCATGCTAAGCAAAATCTTAAAATTGAGGTTGGCCAACCACAAGTGGCCAAGCCAATCTGCTATCCTGCTCTGGGCAGAGCCTGCGGAGCTGACAGTCGGGGGCCTTTATCTGAACAAGCCCAATTTATCTGCAGTTCCACTGAATATTCCCACTTTCATTTGCCACTTTTTAATGAGGCTTAAACGGTCGAACACAAATCAAGGTTTTAGGGACTCAAGTTCTAACCTCCCTCTATGAATATTTATGTCCTGCTGACAGCTCTCTCTGATTCCCTTCTAAATAGCAAGTTCCCCTTCTTTATAACCCAGCTGCTTGATGTGGGCTAAGTGAGGGGAGGCTAAGGCTGTCAAGAGGCTCTTCAGAGGCTACAAACCCATCTTCAGAAGGTGACCCTGCTGGGTCCCCAGCACCGGGCCTGGTTCGGAACGCTGAAAATCAAACACGCTGCAGCATTTGCTGACGCAGGAGCCAGCTGTCACTATGGGTGCAGAGACCCCAGGGGACCTGGCTGCAGAGGCAGGGAGGGAAGGTTGGTCCAGACACCTCTTTTAGTTGTGGCTGGGGTCAGGAGTGGTGGCTATAGAGCAGAGCTGACACAGCAGGATGGGCCTGGAGAGGAACGTCGGAGAGGACCCAGAAAATGGGCCTTAAAGGAAATCCCAACTTGGATTTTCAGCCAACTCTCAACCACGTGCACACGGGTTATGCACTTTGTAGACAACCCGAGACAAATGTGCAGTCTTTGGTTAGTCCCTCCCTGCCACAACCAGGCTGAAGGCAACAGGATGAGAGCCCAGATCAGGACAGAAGACATGGGGGTTAGGACCAGATGAGACAAATGTCAAGAAGATTCTAGAAGTGTAAGGGCCAGAAGTGGGCATTTGGGAGCTCAAGTGCCCAGGAGCCTGTCATCGTGGTTCAGGGTGAGTGGTAAGGAGCATGGGTTATAATCAGTGCCCTCGGCTGTCACTCACTTGTGGTACGACCGGGCGAGTCCCTTAGTTCTATGGCTCAGTTGACTCACATGTAAAACAAAGATAACTATGTTTCAAACTGGAGCAACACAGGTAAGGTGCCCAGAACACGCTTTACATGATCAGAGTTCAGAAAGCGTTTGCCATCTTTATTATCCGAGAGTGATTTGCACTGGATCTTTGGAGAATAAAAGAAAGCCTAGTTAGTCCGTTGCAAGAGGAAGAGAAGGTGATAGAAGCAGGGGTGTGAGGTGGAGAGGAACCTCCATGGGTTGCTGACGGGCAGCACAGGGAGGAAAGCCCCTCTAGCTTGGATGTGGCCATTCCCAGTCCATGAAGGGGTTCAACAGGGAGGGCCCCCAGGGTAGATGTTGGACTGCAACAGGCCACAGGCCAGCTCGCTCTGCCTGCTCCAGACATGGCATGCTGGGAACCTTGCCATCTTGTCCAGGGAGGAAGCTGGGGTGGGCCTCCGGAGCCAGGGCTGGTTGCAGACATGGCGCCTAGTAGAATCCTAGCATGAGAGGCCTGGAGCCGTGTCCAAGGTGGAACAGCCACAAGGTGGCCTGGGCATCAGTAGGTATCTGAGGAAATGTGGAACGGCTGGTGAGGCCTGGCAACCAGAGCCAGGACACACCCACACCTGAAGAGGCCCCATGGAAGGGATCCGACCAAGCCCAGTGGGAAGAGAAAGGTATACTCTGAAGGCCACGGCGGCTCCCAGGACTCCTGCCAACAGGCTGCATAGCAGGGCCCCCTGGCAGGAAGAGGCATGGCTGGCTCAAGTGCCAGCACTCACCTGGAGCTATCTGGGCAGCACTTCTGGCTGTGACCTAGACGGCACTCATGCAGTGTGGGGACAGATGGCACCTGCTGTACAATAACATGAAGAAGCACCATGCGTTATATTTACACTCAGAAAACCAAGGTCCATTTTTTTTTTTTTTTTTCTTTGGGACGGAGTTTCGCTCTTATTACCCAGGCTGGAGTGCAATGGCACGATCTCGGCTCACGGCAACCTCCGCCTCCTGGGTTCAGGCAATTCTCCTGCCTCAGCCTCCTGAGTAGCTGGGATTACAGGCACGTGCCACCATGCCCAGCTAATTTTTTGTATTTTTAGTAGAGACGGGGTTTCACCATGTTGACCAGGATGGTCTCGATCTCTTGACCTCGTGATCCACCCGCCTCGGCCTCCCAAAGTGCTGGGATTACAGGCTTGAGCCACCGCGCCCGACCAAGGTCCATTTTTACACAGGGAAGAAGAGCACTATGTCCCAGTCACTGAGATAAGTCAGCAGGGGGCGCAGGGCTCCCATCTGCAGGGCGCCTGGGGACCCCTGAAAGAGAAAGGCAGTGTTATGGACAACTGTGAGCCAGCACACCGTGCTTCCTGGCACCTGGCCCAGCCTGAGCCCTTGGGAGGCGCTGTGTGAAGCCCTGTGCCGATGGTCCAGGGGGCCCAAGGAACAGGTGGGTGAGTGTGAAGGGTGCCCTGGGGGAAAGTCTGTTCTTTACCCATAGACAAGCAGTGGCTAAAAGCTGCCTGGGGGAATGGCTGGGGAGTCTGCCTAGGCAGGGGAGACGCAGAGCATGAAGAGGGGAGGAGGAAGGAAAAAGAGGCAAATGAGGCAGGGAATGGAGAAGGAGTCTCCCTCAGGCAGAAGGGTGGGAAAGGCCCCAGGGGAAGCCTTGGGAACTGGGACCCAGCAAGTCTGCTCTTTTAACAGAAAAGCCCCACAAGTGATGCTACCGCAGTTAGTGTGAGAACTGCAGCTTCTCGGTATCAGAGCCTGGGCCAGGGAATCCTGCACCCACTTGCTGGGTGGAGGATAAGCTCAGGGAGGAGACCCATGAGACCAAGAAGGGGTGTTCTGTACAGAAGAACGAAAAGATCTAAAGTCAGCCTGGCAGTCAAGGCCTCAAAGGTTGTGTTGCAGGCCTGAGGGATGCTGGGGACAAGGCCCGAGCCAGGTAGGGCCGTCAATCCTGCTGGCAGGTGCCAAGAGCAGACAGGGCTTCTTCATGCCCAGCAGCAGGGGCAGGGACTCTTCCTGCGGCCTCCCTGAGAGCCCGTCCCACAGAGGCAGCTCCGAGCACCCGGGCCTGGAGTTCAGCAGCCCCCAGGCAGATAAGCAGACTCCCCTCTGCCACCTGACTTGGGGAATATCACCTTATTTTGGGAGCTTTAGGGAAGTCTCCCTGGGGTCCTATACGCCATAAAACCACTGTGTTAAGAGAAACTGTAAAATTCGCTTGAAATCCCCACGAGGCATCTTTTCAGGAGTGTAGGCCCTCTCAGAATCAGAGCCCCACTGAGGCCTCACTGGGGCACGGAACTTCGTGCCAGCTCATGCACAGATAATGCCCCCGCATCCTGGCCAGGTCAGCTGAGGGGGTGCCAGCTCCAAGTCTGGCTGCTGTTGGGGGCCTCATGTGAGGCTTTTCTTCTGCCAACAAGCACGAGACAGTCCGAGCCACAGGCTGCCATTCGGGCCATTCTCCTACTGAATGGTGCTCCCACAGAGCATCTGGACAGCCGGGAGGCGGCTCTCTGCCCACTCCCTAATGAGCCGCTGTCTAGGGCCAGACCTTTTACTGGGAAAGGGCAGAAGGCACCTCCGGGGTTGGCGCTGGGCCACACAGGCCGCTCTGCTTTCTGGTTTAGGAAGTTGTTTGCTGTCTCTCCAGCCTTACTCTTGGGAGCTTCTGGACAGCGAGTGACAGGTTTGCCACAGGGTCAGGCAGTGGTCATGGGGCATACCCTGCACCTGGCTGGCCAGGTCCTTGCTGGGCACTGAGACCTTTCAATAAAGAGCGTGGTGCCAGGGTACCTGAGCCATGCTCAAGTCTCGGAGTCTCCAGTATCTGCATGACACAGCATGAGTATGAGCAGCCCCTGGAAACCAAAAGTCCAGGCAAAATGGAACAACAGTGACAGCAGCAGCAACACTTCTGTAGTCTGTGCTGTGTGCCAAGCACTGACCTACGTGCTTTACATGGATCAACTCATGTAATGCTCACAAGAACCCTTTGAGGTGGGCGGTATTATCAGCATCCACATTTGACAGACGAGGGGACTCAGACACGGGGATGGGGTAACTGTCCAGGGCCACACAGGCAGTAAGCTAGGAAGCTGGGCAGCCGGGTCTGTGCCCTTCACTGCCACACCATATGGAGAAGGCAGCAATCACCAGTTCTGAGGGACTCTTAGCCGTTGGGCACAGCCTCCACACCTTACCCCCAGGGCTGGGCAGGTTGAGGGTGGCTTCCTGTGTCTGCAACCGCCCTGCAAGGAAGGGTCTGTCTGGATCTTACAGAGGAGCACGTGCCCCACTCAGAGGTCTTCAGCACCTTGCCCAAGGTCATGGAAGTCGGAAGGGACAGAATTGGGGCCTGAATCTGGGTTTGTCTACATCAGGGCTTATGCTCTTTCCACCACTTCAAGCTCTTTCTCCAAAATCGGCCATGAAAACATTCATGACAAAGAAGGGTTCTGCAAAACAAAGTGATTCCACATCCCAGCTGAAGTCCCTCTAAGCTTTCTGATCTGGCTTCAACAGATTCTCTCCTCGGAATAATCTTGTACAAGGCTCTGGTCAGTTTCTGTCTACATAACAGATACTCTCTGTGAGGGAAAGCCCTGACTGAAATTTGTTTGCTGAGACAGAGGAGGCAGAAGCCCTTACATCGAGCCAACTCAATGAGCTTCACAAACATCCCAGGCACCCTGCCCCAGATCACCTCGACTGTCAAAGCACCCTCCAACATTCACACAAAACAGATCCAGTTTGGAGAACACAGTGGGCTACTGGGGCCTGATCCCTTTCACTTGCTAATTCACAGCCTGGAGAGTGGTGTCAGCTGTTTCATCTCCACCCCAGCAGCCTGGGAACTGGATTTTTGAAAATCCACTCATTTTCACACGTCAGGAGACCCCAGGACGTTTATTATAATGGGTAAAGCAGCCAAGTGCCTCTCCAGATGGTCTCTGGCAAGAGCACAGGGCCTTTCCATCTGGGGCCTCCAGTCTCCACAGCAAGTCACATAGGAGCCTTGGGCCTCAATTTTCCAGGTGACCAGCCTGAAACCCCAAAGGGCCCATCATCCTGACACCACTTAAGGGATGTTCTGTGGAGGCAGTTCACAAACAAACCTCTGCTCACAGCCCCCCAAATCAGCAGGCCCTGTGAGGATTTCCCTCGCAGGTTGTGCAAATGAAGACGGCAGACCTTCCCGGTTTTTAATCAATGAACGATTTTCAGGAAAAGCAGGGAGAGCCTGGGGGCTTGTCATTTGCCTGGTCACTCACCCCCAGGCCAGGTTGGAAAGGTGTGGGGGCTGCTGCAGCCCGCACAGAGACGGAGGCCAAGCCCGGGTAGCACCCGAGTCGGACCGTGCCCGAAGCCACCAGCTGTCCCTGGGCTGGAAGATGGTGTGGGGTTTGTTTTCTCTTCTTTCCTCCCGATATCTATTTTTTGATAAATTAGCAAAAGCTTCTTCATCGCTGAAAGGCTCAAAGCACTTTTCAAGAACTGGCATCTACCCCGAGCCTTATGAATTCATTAATTAAGATGCTGGCAGACAGCCACTCCACACAAGCCGCCATCCAGCCACGCTAGGTAATGAGGTTTTAGTCTCCTGACCCCTGTCAGGTGGCGCAGAGCCAGACGCAGGCTGGCGAGAAATCACCTGCCCAATGGCGACCTGTCGCTCTCGTCTGGCAGCAGGTGAGGCTCATTTAATGGTCAGCGGCCCCCGAACAGTCCCCTGCGTGCTGCGAGGCTTTCTCCCAGCCCCTGGCTCGGGGCTCCCCACAACGTAGTGTCTAACCGTGGGCTCTACTGTGGCCGCCTCACCTCTGACCACCGAGCCACTCAACTGGGCCCAGACGTCAGGGTGGAAGTCCAATGCCTCCTCCGGCCACTCGAGCCAATTCAGCAAATAGTTATTGACAGTCCACTCACCTGCTCCTAGCCTTGTCTCAGGACAAGGGCATCACCTCACCCAGGAAGTGCAAGGGGCCAAAGAACTCCCTCCTCCTAGCCAAGGGAAGCCATTAGAGACTTTTCCTGACACTCTGGCACTCTGGCTTAGATACTGCACTTTTCCCATGGTCTTCACAACCCACAGACCAAGAGATTCCCTCTGGTGCCTACAACACGAGCGCCCTGGGTTTCTAGCACAAAACTGGGCAGCCGCTGTTTTAGCCACAGAAGGTTTTTCTTTTTCTCATACCCCAGTGGCGCATGGAACACCAGCGAGACAGAACCGCTCATTCCCCTAAAAAAGGGGGCTGAAGCCAGGGAGCCAAGTGATCTGGCTCAGCAGGTCCCACTCCCACAAAGACCAGCAAGCTAAGATCCACTGGCTTGAAATTCTCACAGCCAGGACAGCAGTCTGAGCTCGATCTGGGACATGTGAGCTCCTTGCGGGGAGGGGCGTCTGCTGTTGCTAAGGCTTGGGTAGGCAATTTTACCTTTGCCCATGTAAACAAAGTTGCTGGGAAGTTTACAGAGCAACTAGGGAGAGCCCACAGCAGCTCAGCAAGGCCTCTGCAGGCAGACTGTGTCACTGGACTCCCTTCTTCCTGGGCAGGGCATCTCTGAAAAAAGGCAGCAGCCCATCAGGGACTTATAAATAGAGCCCCACCTTCCTGGGACAGAGCACCTTGGAAAAGGGGTGGTTCTGGGTTCAGCTTCAGCAGACTTAAACGTCCCTGCCCGGCAGCTCTGATGGGAGCAACAGATCTCCCAGCACGGTGCTCAAGCTCTGATAAGGGACAGACTGCCTCCTCAAGTGGCTCCCTGACCCCTGTGTATCCTGATTGGGAGACATCTCCCAGCAGGAACTGACAGACACCTCATATAGGGGAGCTCTGGTTGGCATCTGGCGGGTACCCTTCTGGGACGAAGCTACCAGAGGAAGGAACAGGCAGCAATCTTTGCTATTCTGTAGCCCGCACTGATGATTCCCAGGAAAGCAGGGTCTGGAGTGGACCCCAGCAAACTCCAGCAGACCTGCAGCAGAGAGGCCTGTTAGACGGAAAACTAACAAACAGAATGAAATAGTTTCAATATCAACAGGAAGGATGTCTGCTCAGACTCATCCAAAGGCCACCAACTTCAAAGACCAAAGGTAGATAAATCCACGAAGATGGGAAGAAACCAGCATAAAAAGGCTGAAATCTCCAAAAACCAGGATGCCGCTTCTCCTCCAAGGGATTACAGCTCCTCACCAGCAAGGGAACAAACTGGATGGAGAATGAGTTTGACAAATTGACAGAAGCAGGCATCAGAAGGTGGGTAATAACGAACTTCTCTGAGCTAAAGGAGCATGTTCTAACTCAATGCAAGGAAGCTGAGAACATTGAAAAAAGGTTAGATGAAATGCTAACTAGAATAACCATCTTAGACAAGAACATAAATGACTTGATGGAGCTGAAAAACACAGCACAAGAACTTTGTGAAGCATACACAAGTCTCAATAGCCAAATCAATCAAGTGGAAGAAAGAATATCAGAGTTTGAAGATCAACTCAATGAAATAAAGTGAGAAGGCAAGATTAGAGAAAAAAGAGTGAAAAGAAATGAACAGAGCCTCCAAGAAATATGGGATTACATGAAAAGACCAAATCTATGTTTGATCAGTGTACCTGAGAGTGATGGGGAGAATGAAACCAAGTTGGAAAACACTCTTCAGGATATTATCCAGGAGAACTTCCCCAACCTAGCAAGGCAGGCCATCATTCAAATTCAGGAAATACAGAGAACACCACAAAAATATTCCTCCAGAAGAGGAACCCCAAGACACATAATCATCAGATTCACAGAGTTGAAATGAAGAAAAAAATGCTAAGGGCAGCCAGAGAGAAAGGTTAGGTTACCCACAAAGGGGGAGGCCCATCAGACTCAAGTGCATCTCTCAGCAGAAACCCTACAAGCCAGAAGAGAGAGGGGCCCAATATTCAACATCCTTAAAGAAAATAATTTTCAACCCAGAATTTCATACCCAGCCAAACTAAGCTCCACAGGTGAAGGAGAAATAAAATCCTTTACAGACAAGCAACTGCTAAGAGATTCTGTCACCAACCAGGCCTGCCTTGCAAGAGCTCCTGAAGGAAGCACTAAACATGGAAAGGAACAACCAGTACCAGCCACTGCAAAAACATACCAAATTGTAAAGACTGTCAACACTATGAAGAAACTGCATCAATTAACGGGCAAAACAACCAACTAGCATCAAAATGGCAGGATAAAATTCACACATAACAATATTAACTTTAAATGCAAATGGGCTAAATGCCCCAATCAAAAGACACAGACTGGCAAACTGGATAAAAAGCCAAAACCCCTCAGTGTGCTGTATCCAGGAAACCCATCTCACATGCAAAGACACACATAGGCCCAAAATAAAAGGATGGAGGAATATTTACCAAGCAAATGGAGAAGAAAAAAAAGCAGGGGTTGCAATCCTAGTCTCTGATAAAACAGACTTTAAACCAACAAAGATCAAAAGAGACAAAGAAGGGCATTAGATAATGGTAAAGGGATCAATGCAACAAGAAGAGCTAACCATCCTAAATATATATGCACCCAATACAGCAGCACCCAGATAAATAAAGCAAGTTCTTCATGACCTACAAAGAGCCTCAGACTCCCACACAATAATAGTGGGAGACTTTAACATGCCACTGCCAACATTAGACAGATCAACGAGACAGAAAATTAACAAGGATATCCAGGACTTGAACTCAGATCTTGACCAAGTGGACCTAATAGACATCTACAGAACTCTCCACCCCAAATCCACAGAATATACATTCTTCTTAGCACCACATCACACTTATTCTAAAATTGACCACATAATTGGAAGTAAAACATGCCTCAGCAAATGCAAAAGAATGGAAATCATAACAAACAGTCTCTCAAACCACAGTGCAATCAAATTAGAACTCAGGATTAAGAAACTCACTCAAAAACCACACAACTACATGGAAACTGAACAACCAGCTCCTGAATGACTACTGGATAAATAATGAAATGAAGGCAGAAATAAAGATGTTCTTTGAAACCAATGAGAATGAAGACTAAATGTACCAGAATCTCTGAGACACATTTAAAGCAGTATTTTAGAGGGAAATTTATAGCACTAAATGTCCACAAGAGAAACAAGGAAAGATCTAAAATCGATGCCCTAATGTCGTGATTAAAAAGTACTAGAGAAGCTAGAACAAACAAATTCAAAAGTGAGCAGAAGACAAGAAATAACTTAAGATCAGAGCAGAACTGAAGGAGACAGAAACACACACCAAAAAAAACCCTTCAAAAAAAAAATCAATGAATCCAGGAGCTGGTTTTTTGAAAAGATCAACAAAATAGATAGACTGCTAGCCGGGCTAATAAAGAAAAGAGAGAAGAATCAAATGATGCAATAAAAAGTGACAAAGGGGATATCACCACCAATCCCACAGAAATACAAACTACCATCAGAAAATATTACAAACACCTATGTGCAAATAAACCAGTAAATCTAAAAGAAACATATAAATTCCTGGACACTTAGACACCCTCCCAAGACTAAACCAGAAAGAAGCTGAATCCCTGAATAGACCAATAACAAGGTCTGAAATTGAGGCAGCAATTAACAGTCTACTAACCAAAAAAAGTCCAGGACCAGATGGGTTCACAGCCAAATTCTACCAGAAGAACAAAGAGGAGCTGGTACCATTCCTTCTGAAACTATTCCAAATGATACAAAAAGAGGGAATGCCCCCTAACTTATTTTATGAGAACAACATCATCCTGATACCAAAACCTGGCAGACACACAACTGAAAACAAAAATTTCAGGCCAATATCCATGATGAACATTGATTCAAAAATCCTCAATAAAATACTGGCAAACTGACTCCAACAGCACATCAAAAAGCTTATCCATCATGATCAAGTCGGCTTTATTCCTGGGATGCAAGGCTGGTTCAACATCCGCAAATCTATAAATGTAATCCATCACATAAACAGAACCAAAGATAAAAACCACGATTATTTCAATAGATGTAGAGAAGGCCTTAGGCAAAATTCAACAGCCCTTTATACTAAAAACTCTCAATAAATTAGGTATTGATGGAAGGTATCTCAAAATAATAAGAGCTATTTATGACAAACCCACAGCCAATATCATACTGAATGGGCAAAAACCAGCAGCATTCCCTTTGAAATCTGGCACAAGACAAGGATGCCCTCTCTTGTCACTCCTGTTCAATGTAGTATTGAAAGTTCTGGCCAGGGCAATCAGTCAAGAAAAAGAAATAAAGGGTATTCAATTAGGAAAAGAGGAAGTCAAATTGTCTCTATTTGCAGATGACATGACTGTATATTTAGAAGACCCCATCGTCTCAGCCCAAAATTTCCTTAAGCTAATAAGCAACTTAAGCAAAGTCTCAGGATACAAAATCAATGTGCAAAAATCACATGCATTCCTATACACCAGTAATAGAGAGTCAAATCACAAGTGAACTCCCATTCATAATTGCTACAAAGAGAATAAAATACCTAGGAATACACCTATCAAGGAATGTGAAGGACCTCTTCAAGGAGAACTGGAAACCACTGCTCACGGAAATAAGAGATGACACAAACAGATGGAAAAACATTCCATGCTCATGATTAAGAAGAATCAATATCGTGAAAATGGCCATACTGCCCAAAGTAATTTATAGATTCAACACTATCCCCATCAAGCGATCATTGACTTTCTTCACGGAATTGGAAAAAAACCACCTTAAACTTCATATGGAACCAAAAAAGAGCCTGCATAGCCAAGACAATCCTAAGCAAAAAACAAAACAAACAAACAACCAAAAAAAGAAAACACAAAGCTAGAGGCATCACACTACCTGACTTCAAACTATACTACAAGGCTACAGTAATCAAAACAGCATGGTACTGGTACCAAAAGAGAGATATAAAGCAATGGAACAGAACAACCATCTGATCTTTGACAAACCTGACAAAAACAAGCAATGGGGAAAGGATTCCCTATTTAATAAATGGTGTTGGGAAAACTGGCTAGTCATATGCAGAAAGCTGAAGCTAGATCCCTTCCTTACATCTTACACAAAAATTAACTCCACATGGATTAAAGATTTAAACATAAGAACTAACACCATAAAAACCCTAGAAGAAAACCTAGGCAATACCATTCAGGACATAGGCATGGGCAAGGATTTTATGACTAAAACACCAAAAGCAATGGTAACAAAAGCCAAAATAGACAAATAGTACCTAATTAAACTAAGGAACTTCTGCACAGCAAAAGAAACTATCATTAGAGTGAACCAGCAACCAACAGAATGGGAAAAAATTTTTGCAATCTACCCATCTGACAAAGGGCTAATATCCAGAATCTACAAAGAACTTAAATTTACAAGAAAAAAACAACCCCATCAAAAACTGGGTGAAGGGTATGAACAGACATTTCTCAAAAAAAAAAATTTATGCAGCCAACAAACATATGAAAAAAAGCTCATAATCACTGGCTATTAGAGAAATGCAAATCAAAACCACACTGAGATACAATCTCACACCAGTTAGAATGGCAATCATTAAAAAATCAGGACACAGGGGAGAGAGATCCAAGATGGCTGATCACTAGCAGCTTGGGATTGTAGCTCCCAGTGAAAGCGCAGAGAACGAGAGGACGCCACATTTTCAGACGAATTTTTGTTGCTCACGCACCAGGAGATTCCCAGTGGAGGAGCCCCACGGGTTGCCAGCGCGACTCTTGTGGCTGGCGAGGCAGTTTTGCCACTGCCTTGGTGTGGCGGTTCTTGGTGCAGGGTCAGAAAAGCACCATCAATCATAACGCCACTGTTTTGGCCAGCGCAGTGGGTTGCTCAGATTTTAGCGGCTGGGAATCAACAAGTTGGATGTCCATTCAGAAACCCAATTATAAAGACAGTAATTATAAAGACCACAGATGGATAAATCTATAAAGAAGGGAAGAAAACAGCCTAAAAAGGCTGAGAATACCCAAAATCAGAACGCCTCTCCCTCTACAGGGGATCACAGTTTCTCATCAGCAATGGAACAAGGCCTGATGGAGAACGAGTGTGTTCCATTAACAGAAGCAGGCTTCAAAAGGTGGATGATAAGAAACTTCTGTGAATTAAAAGAACTTGTTCTAACCCAATGCAAAGAAACTAAGACTTTGAAAAAAGGTTTGATGAAATGTTAACAATAACACACAATTTAGAGAGGAATATAAGTGAATTAATGGAGCTGAAAAACACAACATGAGAACTTCGCAAACTATGCACAAGCTTTAACAGCCGAATCGATCAAGCAGAAGAAAAGATATCAGAAGTCGAAGACCAACTTAATGAAATAAAACGAGAAGACAAGATTAGAGAAAAAAGGATAAAAAGGAAAGATCAAAGTCTCCAAGAAACAAGGGACTATGTGAAAAGACCTAATCTATGCTTGATAGGTGTACCTGAACGTGACGAAGAGAATCAATCCAAGCTGGAAAATACGCTTCAGGATATTATTCAGGAAAACTTTCCCAACCTAGCAAGGCAAGACAATATCCAACTCCAGGTAATACAGAGAACACCACAAAGATATTCCTCAAGAAGACCAACCTCAAGGCACATAATCGCCAGATTCACCAGGATTGAAATGAAGGAGAAAATACTGAGGGCAGCCAGAGAGAAAGGTCAGGTTACCAATAAAGGGAAGCCTATCAGACTCACAGCAGATCTCTCAGCAGAAACCCTATACAAGCTAGAAGAGAGTGGGGGGCCTATATTCAACATCCTTAAAGAAACGAACTTTCAACCCAGAATTTTACATCCAGCCAAACTAAGCTTCATAAGCGAAAGAAAAATAAAATCTTTTGTGAACAAGCAAGCACTCAGAGATTTCATCACCACCAGGCCTGCTTTACAAGAGCTTCTGAAAGAACCACTACACATAGAAAGGAACAACCGGTATCAGCCTTTTTAAAAGATACCAAAAAGTAAAGAGCATCAACATAATCAAGAATTTATATCAGCTAATAGGCAAAACAGCCAGTTAACATCAAATGGCAGTATTAAACTCACACATATTATTATTAATTCTAAATTTAAATCGACTAAATCCCCCAATCCAAAGACACAGACAGGCAAAAAAAGCCAAAACCCATCAGTATGCTGCATCCAGACCCATCTCACATGCAAGGATACACAAAGACTCAAAACAAAGGGATGGAGAAAGATTTACCAACCAAATGGAGAGCAAAAATAAATAAATAAATAAAAAGCAGGTGTTGCTTTAAAGCAACAAAGATCAAAAGAAGCAAAGAAGGATATTACATAATGATAAAAGGATCAATGCAACAAGAAGAGCTAAAGATCCTAAATATATATGCACCCAATACAGGGATACCCAGATATTTAAGACTTATAAAGAGACTTAGACTCCCACACAATAATAGTGGGAGACTTCAACATCAATATTAGACAGATCAATGAGACAGAAAATTAACAACGATATCCAGGATTTGAACTCAGATCCGGAACAAGTAAACTTAATTAACATTTATAGAACTCTCCACTTTAAATACAAAAAATATACACTCTTATCAGTACCACATCACATGTATTTACAGGTTTCAATGAAATATTGGTTGGCTGCTTGTCTGTTATTTTCTTCCCTCATTTTTTTTTCATGTCTCTATTATTAAGCACAATTATAGGCATACCCATTTTTAGACTGCATTCTAGCCCAGGCAATAAAGCAACACCCCCCGTTCTCTCTCCCTCTTCCTCTTTCTTCCTCTCCTTCATTCTTTTTTTTCTTTCTTTTTTTTTTTTTTAGAAAAAAAAAATCAGGAGACAACAGGTGCTGGAGAGGATGTGGAAAAATAAGAACACTTTTACACTGTAGGTGGGAGTATAAATTAGTTCAACCATTGTGGAAGACAGTGTGGCGATTCCTCAAGGATCTAGAACTAGAAATACCATTTGACCCAGCAATCCCATTACTGGGTATATACCCAAAGAATTATAAATCATTCTTTTATAAAGACATGCACGGGTATGTTTACTGCAGCACTGGTCACAATAGCAAAGACTTGGAACCAACCCAAATGCCCATTAATGATAGACTGGATAAAGAAAATGTGGTACATATACACCATGGATTACTATGTAGCCATAAAAAAGGATTAGTCCATGTCCTTCACGGAGCTGTGGATGAAGCTGGAAACCATCATTCTCAGCAAACGGACACAAGAACAGAAAACCAAACACCACATGTTCTCACTCATAAGTGGGTGTTGAACAATGAGAACACATGGACACAGGGAGGGGAACATCCTCCCTGTGGGTGGGGGTGGGGCCTAGGGGAGGGATAGCATTAGGAGAAATACCTAATGTAGATGACAAAGTGATGGATGCAGCAAACCACCATGACACGTGTATACCTATGTAACAAACCTGCCGTTCTGCACATGTACCCCAGAACTTAAATAAATAAAAAAAAAAGAGAGAATGCAGAAATATCAGCCCTGGCATAGCAGAGCTTTTGAACCTATGCCAGTAGCCACCTACCTACAAATTTCTATAGGGAGAAAAGTCTACTCCCATTTGCTTAAGTCACTGAGGTCAGTTTTCTATAACTTGTAGCGAAAAGCTTTCCAAACAGATTTCCTGTACTAGGGGTCAGATCCAACCAAGTTATCTGCTTTAACATATCGGCTAAGACACCACACATCTGTTAACTTATGACCAACTGGTCACTGAAACACCTAAAGACACCAGCTTGAACAGCTACAAGAGAAAAGTGCAATGACCAAGGAATAGCTTGTTACTATCAGAGATCCAAAAACACAAACAGGTTCTACATCAGCCCAAACCCTCCCATCCGTTTAGACTGAAATTCAACCTTTCCTTCCTCCCACACAACATTAAAATCAGAACTGGGTGGGTGATTTCTCATTTGAACTATAATTTTCTTATTAAGAGTAAACTCTCAGAAGCTAAAACTCAGTTTTTTCCAACTCTGAGATCTCATATGGTGGCAACTGAATTGGATAAAAAGACCTCATAAGGAACCACTTTGATGTGAAGGCTGGAAGGTGCCCTGGTTGTCCTAGGAGGTGACTGCCTGCACAGCTGGCCCAAGCCAGCCCTAGGGGTGAGTGCTGCCTACTTGGAAATTGCTTCATTACAAGTGGAGACTGTTTGCAGGTGCTGAGATCACTCACTTGTGGGAGTTTTTTGCACTCGTCAGATTAACAAACATTTTTGATTAAATCACCACTTCATTGGCTGTGAGCACACGACTTTTAATAAGAGGACAATATCTACAGATACTGAGCATCAGTGCACATTCAATACTCAGACCTGCTGGGGGCAACTGAGAAACAAGGTGGGGAGACAGCCAGCCAGACGTCAGGCTTTTTCCAAGGCACAGGGTTCCAGATGTCAAATCTTCAAATATCCAAGCAAAAAGTAAACTTGGAAACCAAGATAAGATAGCAAATATAAATATCTATGGTGGTATGAAGAGGGTAAAGCAATGCAATCTGCCCCAGTATAAAGCACTTGGAGAGTACATGCCCCACCAAGTTTAAAAACTTAAAAATCCGTCCAGGTGCAGTGGCTTGCGCCTATAATCCCAGCACTTTGGGAGGCAGAGGCGGGCAGATGACTTGAGGATAGGAGTTCGAGACCAGCCTGTGTAACATGGTGAAACCCCATCTCCACTAAAAATACAAAACTTAGCTGGGCGTGGTGGTGCACACCTATAGTCTCAGCTTCTCAGGAGGCTAAGGCACAGGAATCACTTGAACCTGGGAGGCGGAGGCAGCAGTGAGCCGAGATCACACTACTGCACTACAGCCTGGGCAACAGAGCAAGACTCTGTCTCAAAATAAATAAATAAAAACTTAAAAATCTGTGTTTGCAAAACAGAAGACATCTGTGACCTGTATTTGGACCACAGTCAAGGAGTTTGTGACCCCTGGTGAAATTTAAGTCCTTCATGTTATAGACAAGGAAACCAATACCCAAGAAGGAGTTTGACTTAGCCATGGTGGAAGGATGCGAAAGAAATGCAAAGGCTGGAGCTACCGTGTATTGATTACTAATCCTGTGCCAGGCATGTGCTGGACATTTAACACATATTGTCTTATTTAATCCTCACAACCACACTGTGAGGTGAGGTGCCATCTGCAGCGAGACTGCAGGCTTTCTGTGAAAACATGCTGGCCTCTTTTTCCATAGTAAGCAAGCAGTAGCTGGCTACGTGGCCTCCTGACTGGGGAGCACATTTCCTTGGCCCCCTTGCAGTCAGGTGGAGTCACATGTCTTAGTTCTTGCTAATGGAAAGTGGGCAGTTTGGGCCCAGGACCTTTTAAGTTTGGGGACAGGACAGTGGGTGTGCTTCCTCCATTCTCCTCTTTCCCTGCTGGTGGACACATCAATGGGGGTACACCCTGGGTCCACTGATAAGGGGATAAGATCCTGAGAGATTGGCAGAGCCAAAGGGAGGGAATCTGGCAGAACCAACATAGTCCTGGTACTCTAGACCAGGAGTTGGCAACTAAGCCCTGTGGCCAAAAGGTCTAATACCTGTTCTCGTAGATAAAGCTTTAGTGGACGCTGACACGCCCACTCATTTACATATTGCTTCATTTACATACTCCTTAGCCTGAGTACAGTTGGTTCTTGTTATCCCTGGTAGCTGTGTCTTATAAAGTTGCCTCCAACACTGAATTAGCAAATACCGAACCAGGTCAGGTTCCTACAAGCCTCTGGACACAGCATTTCACAACTGATCCATACAAAATCCTGTTTTATGTGAGATTCTGTTTAAAGTGACCTTATTTAATATATATTGTTGCTTAATTAACAGTGGACCTCACAACCAACAACACATATAGTGCTGTTACACCATGAGTTATATCATGCCTGAACAATTTGTCTAAGAAACCTGTTTTCTTCTGCAACACATTACAGCCTTCTCGGACTTAGGAACGCCAACAGCACTTATGCTTGGGGGTGGGGGGGCACTTTAAACAGCAAAATTAGGCCGGGTGTGGTGGCTCACATCTGTAATCCCAGCACTTTGGGAGGCCAAGGTGGGCAAATCACCTGAGGTCAGGAGTTCTAGCCTGGCCAACATGGTGAACCCCCTCTCTACTGAAAATACAAAATTAGCTGGGCGTGGTGGCAGGCACCTGTAATCCCAGCTACTAAGGAGGCGGTGGCGGGGAATGGGAGGGGGCTGAATTGCTTGAACCCAGGAGGTTGACGTTGCAGTGAGTCAAGATTGCACCACTGCACTCCAGCTTGGGCAACGGAATGAGACTCCGTCTCAAAAACAAAACAGCAAAATCGACAATAAAAAACACGAGAATGCAAAAAACAGGGCACTAAATAGACCACAATAAGGACCCTTGTTTACAAGACAGCTGAAACAAGGCAGCTGTTCAATTTTAGCTGGGCGCATGGACCTCAGGTGACTCAAATTTTTTCCCACTGGTTTGCATTTGCTGCCCCTTGTGCTAGCCTGTTAGAAAAAAAAAAAACTCTCAAACTTTCTTGTTCTAGAAGCCATTAAGTTTTGGGGTTTCTCTGTTACTGCAGCTTATTGTACCCTAATACAGGTTATAAAGTCTGTGTTCTTCCCGCTACACAGTGCCCTCATTTTACCACTCATAAACCCTCCTCTTCACATTTCCATCAGCCTTTTTCCTACCAAGTAGGCAAGTATTTCTCAAGGGGTGCTAGTAAAATTACTTGCATCACCATGGGGTGTGTGAGGCTTGTTAAAAAAAAAAATGCAGATTCTGGCCAGGCATGGTGGCTTGTGTCTGTAATCCCAGCACTTTGGGAGGCTGAGGCTGGCAGATCACTTAAGATCAAGACCAGCCTGACCAACATGGGGAAACCCTGTCTCTACAAAAACACAAAAGTTAGCCGGGCATGGTGACACGTGCCTGTAATCCTAGCTACTCATGAGGATGAGGCATGAGAATCACTTGAACCCTGAAGACAAAGGTTGCAGTGAGCCGAGATCGCTCCACCCCACTCCAGCCTCGGCAATAGAGCGAGACTCTAAAAAATGCAGATTCCTTGTTAAGAATGCACATCACAAAGTCCTACTGAATTAGTTGGGGCATGGGAAGAGTACAACTCTCCATTTATAACAAACCTTGTAAGTGACTCTATGCATGCTAAAATCTGATAATCACTGAACTCACTAGCGAAGCCTGAAGACTGTTACCCTGTACGTCTCCTGCAACCTCTGGGAGGATGCCCTAAGGGAAGGGAAACAGGAAACAAGATGTATTTCCAGGAAGACCACCTATGCTTGATTCTCAGCTCCACCACTTCCACCACCTGAGCCTGGATTCCACCTGAAACCTCACTTTCCTCATCTGTACAAACCTCACAGGCTTGCAGGGAGGATGAACCGAGAATGCAATGAAAGCAGTTGTTCACTGTGCATGTTTTCTTTCCCTTCTATATGCAGCAAATTATTTTTAAGCCGTTCAGTGACATCACCAATTCCAGAATTCTCTTGTCATATTCCCAAAGTAATTTTGAAGGTACAAACTTCAACACTCCGGAGGAAAAATTTCCTCTTTTAGAGGATATTTAAACCATTAGTAATATACACCAGAATGGGCTCCCGCATCTTTGCCTCCTAGCCCTTTAGAGTTCCCCTCATCTACAGGTCCCTACTTCCCTGCGGTCTCCCTCACCTCTGTACCCATCCTTTTGTTCTGTGTCCCCCGCTTTGAGTCCCCTCACTTCTGTGCAAGGCCGTCTTTGGGGCTCCCCTTCACTTCCATGTCTCTTCCGCTCTGGAGGTGCCCTCGGGTCTGGTTCGCCCATCCGGCACCCCCCTGGGCTCCGTCGCCTCCGGGAACCCCGAGGGCCTTCTCACCCCTCGCGTCCCTCTCCCCAAGCCGCGTTGCCCTCTCTTCCACCACTTGGCTCCTCCTCCCACCTATAGCCCAGCCCATCCCTTACCCCGCGGCCAAGAGAAGGCAACTGACGAGGTGGCCCAAACCCCACTTCTCCCCTCACCTCTAGAGCGACGCACAGATTCTCCCGCTTCTTTTTAGTCATGTTACTTGCCGGCATCCCCCAGTCATGACTGGACGCGCCCACCAAGTAGCTATGCGCATGCTCAAGTCTTCGTGCTTCTCCCTCATTGGCCTTCGAGACAGCGGGAGGTGAGGCTGCTGCCGTCGCCATCTTGTTGAGGGGCGCGGCCGGCTTGGTGCGGCCATGTTTATGAGGGGCAACGTCTAGCTTGAGACCTCAGCCTCGGTGGATGGAGGGAGGAAAATTCGGTGCCGGGAGGCACAAGGGACCGCGTGGGAGTGAAGGTGCCCCTTTCTTCCCCAGTTCTAAGCCGCTTTGATCACTGAGAGCCTTTTTTAACCCCATATTCTCTTTCAGTGTGTTTTGTGTTTCAGCGACCATCCCACCCCCGTTTAGGCCACGCCCCCCGTTCAATTTCTGGCCGTCTTTCAAGGCCTGTGCTGGAGCCCTGAGCTCCTTGGCCTATGGAATCTGATAATAGCCTTCTATTGTTATTCCTCCTTGGTGTCTTGAGTTCTTGCTCTTTTATTTGGGTTTGTTTTATTGTAATAACAGACTACAAACAGCACAGAAAACATATAACTGAGAAGCAGAGCATCCTTTATTCTACCAACCTTATCAGTTCCTCTTTGCTTCTGTTTATTCCTTCCTGGCTTGGCCTCACACACAGAATTTTATACCGTTGTAATCCTACTATACTGTACACTGTAAACCCACGCCCTTTGAAATATTTTGACTGTGACCCCACAATAAAAAATACATTTTATACCATGGCCCAGTTACTGATGAAACCAAAACCAAAGTTTCGCAGTAAGTACCTTTACCGCCTGTGATGCACTCTGTTATTTTCTGTTCTAGCCGATTTAATTAAAAAAACAAGTTGGTGGCAGGAGACCTCTTAGGTTTATTTCATGACCCCTTAATGGAGGGTGAACTGAAATTTGAAAAACGCTGCCAAAGACGTTTTTCTGTGTCTTTGAAATCATCATTTGCAGTGGCAGCATGTGGCACTGAGTCTCTCCCGTTCTTGCATTGGACATCATTTTATTGACAGTAACTCCAAATATTGCCAAAGCAAACATTTTCATGTACACAGCTCTGTTCTGGATTCTTTCTTCAAGATAAAATTGCGGAAGTAGAATTATTAGGTCAAAGAGTATGAGACCAGAATCAAAGCTCCTTATTTCCTGACTGGTTATCTCTCTGTTGGTGCCTGGGTTTTTGTGTGTGAATAATAACCCCAACTCGGTGTTTGGGGGAAAAAAGTGTTTTCGGATTTGTGTTCTCCTCTTGATAGAGTCATTGAGTGATGGAGCTGGAAGGGGCCTGAGATACCATCTCGCCTGGCTGCCTGACTGAGGCCCACAGAGAGAGGGTGTAGTAAATTCTATCTGAACGGGAAGCAGGCCACTGAGCAGTTGTTTAGTGCAATTCTCAGCTTACCACCCAGCACAGGAAAAACTAATTCAAGAACATTGTCCATCAACTGTCAATCAACAACACTTATTGTCAGAGCACTCTTCACAGCATTGGTTCCAATCCCAGAAAAACCAGACTCTTTGCTTCCCAATTATCACAGGCACCAGCCCAGGGGAGGTGAGAAGAGGAAGAAAAACACTGTGTTCTTTTAGAAGTGGCTCCTTCTGCATTTGTTTGGCACCAAGAAAAAGCCACAGAGATCTGGGTGCACCTCCTATCGGTCCCTTGTCTCTTTCTCCCATTCCCCCATGAAATGATGGGCAGTCTATCTCCCTGAAGAGCCTCATAATTTCCCAACCAAACCTTGTCCCACAGGTCCGCTAATGGGGCGAAATATTTGAAATGGGGTTGGAATGGGAGTCAATATGGGTTGTAGTGCAATGGAAGGCTTTTAGAGGGAGATCAACCTGGATGCCTAGCCCAGCTCTGCCTCTTAGCAGCCTGTGATGTGAGGCAAGACACTTCAGCTCCCTAAGCCTCCGTTTCCATGTCTATAAAATGAGCACATCATGTGAAACTCATAGGGTGTTGGCGAGAAGTACTAAGTGGCGGGTACTGTGACTTGTGAGTGCCCAGGAGAGGCTCAGCAGAACTGATGAGGCTGCTGCCAGCTTGTCATAGGGTTTTGCTTAGAAATTGTTGCCATTGGCATTTTTTGTTATTGTTTTGTTTTCAGTATCTGTCAGCTTTAGCACTATTGTGTAGTCTCTGTTGTTACAAATTTGGGGCAAATACTTGGGTGGTTTCCTGCTATCAAGGGTGGGTAGTTCATTGTAAAAGACAACCCCTAGTAAACACAAGCATCTCTCCGTAAACAGGAGATGCCCTCTCCACCTATGTGTCCTTCCTGCTGAGACCATCAATTGCTAGTTTCCTTTGCCCCAGACATCGCAGACAATAGTGGCCTGCATGGTGTCAGGTCGGATGCAGGCGCCCCAGTACCCCACTGAGGTCCTTTCATCCCCCTGACACATACAGAGACCCAGCTTGGATTCCCGTGGAGGCTGTTTGCTGAGCCTTAGAACAGCTTGGCTTGGCTCTATGTTAGAAACTCTGCCCATGAGCAGATGGATTACTGTGGGCCAGCTATCTGTCTGTCTGTCTTTATTACCCCAGGGAGATGTGCTTCTGAACCTCCTCTTTGGGGGTTTTAGAGCTAAGTGTTTAAAGGAAGTAGAAGACTGCACTGGCAGATAGGAGAACTGGGGTTGTTCCTGGCTAGATCAAGTTCTCACTGCATGACCTTGGGCAGGTCGAGCCTCCTTTTTGGCTCTCAAATTTCTTTCTTTTTTTTTTTTTTTTTTTGAGATGGAGTTTTGCTCTTGCTGCCCAGGCTGGAGTGCAATGGCGTGATCTCAGCTCACTGCAACCTCTGTTTCCTGGGTTCAAGCGATTCTCCTGCCTCAGTTTCCCAAGTAGCTGGGATTACAGGCATGCGCCACCACACCTGGCTAATTTTGTGTTTTTAGTAGAGACAGGGTTTCTCCATGTTGATCAGGCTGGTCTTAAACTCCTGACCTCAGGTGATCCACCCGCCTCAGCCTCCCAAAGTGCTGGGGTTACAGGCATGAGCCACCGTGCCCGGCCTTGGCTTTCAGTTTTGTCTGTGCAATGGGTACAGTGGGGAGAACAAGACAGAAACCCTAAGCTCCTGTTTTTCGTGACCTTGTTATTTGTAAGGTACCCAGATAAAGCTCCCTCGTTAGCTGTAAGGGAGAGATATAAAGTAAGAACTAATGATTACCCTCAAGATCCCTTTAATCTTGTTAGAGAGACAGACTGACAACATGAAATAGTGCATGCCAGGCGTCATATAATTAAATGCCAACTGTCTGGTACTCACTATTGATGCATTAGGAGTGCAGAATGAAGAGAATGGGGTGGGTATTTGGGGGTGGCTTTCTGGAGGCTATGGGTCCAGGAGGACAGAAGAGATTGTGTCAGGCGAAGATGCAGGAGAGGGCATCCCAGGTGGGAAACCACGGGACCTCCTGTGCCAAGAGGGGGCGCCCTTTCCAACTTTGCACGAAAGCACTTTATTCTCTAGCCACATCCCTGGCTTATTTGTCCTAGAGACCCTGGGAGACCATTTTCTCTATCCCATGCCTCCTTTGGGCCTTGCCTGAGCTGTGGGGCCCAGGGTGGGGTCCCCATCACTGCCCCAAGGGAAACTTTTCAGAGCAAGAGTGAGGGAGAGTGGCATCATTCACTGTCAGAAGCATTTCAGGCAGGAAATGAAGAATTTTGTAGGTGGTTAAAAATACTGTGAAAGCTGATTTATGTTTGAATTTTGTTCCAGGGCAGCAGATTATAGCCCAAGTTCTGAGGCAAAGGCCCAGCGCCTTTATGGCCTGCTTGGAACAGTTTTATGTCTCTGTGAGTTTTATACATTTCAGCTAAGCCAAGATGCTAGAACTTTTTTGTCTACATAGTTCACTGGGGAAAACTCACATACCACTCCTTGCACCCAACCTTGTGTTACCATGCAAAAAGAAAGAAAAGGAAAGAAGGAAGGGAGGAAGGAAGGCAGCAGACAGAGGAAAAGAATGTGCTTTCTATTTCGCTGGTATCGTTTTTAGCTAACGTAAATCAAATCATAGACAGTGAATCCACGTGAAATTGAATTAGACATCCAGTGACATGAAAATCAAAGGATCTCTAAATATTGTTGGATATGCAGACCACTCTACCTCGCAGCATCCTCTTTTTTTTTTTTTTTTTGAGACAGAGCCTCACTCTGTCACCCAGGCTGGAGTGCAGTGGCGTGAACTTGGCTCACTGCAACCTCTGCCTCCTGGGTTCAAGCAATTCTTGTGCCTCAGCCTCCCGAGTAGCTGATATTACAGGCATGTGCCACCACGCCTGGCTAATTTTTGTATTTTTAGTAGAGACGGGGTTTCACCATGTTTGCCAGGCTGGTCTCAAACTCCTGACCTCAGGTGATCCACCTGCTTCGGCCTCCCAAAGTGCTGGGATTACAGGAATGAGCTACTATGCCTGGCCCACCCCACAGCATCCTTTTGATGAGAAGAAATTTCTACCAGATGTTGGTGCCAAGCTAAACCCTATGGCCTCCCCTGGCATGCTGATAGTCTCTTATCCTATGACCACTATACCTTTTGTTAACCGATTGTGTTTCCCACTTTGTCCGTGAGGAAGCTCAGAGCCAAACTTGCTCAGGGACTTTGAGCATAAGTTTCCAGGTACTAGCATTTTCGCTGGCTTTATTTCATTTTTCTACCTGTGTTTTCCCTCTGCTCGATCCTCTTACTATTTTTATTCCACTATATTGTGTGTATTTTGGTAAGCTCCCTCAAATCCTTTTTTGAAGCACAAAGGAGCATAAATAAATCAATAAATAACTCCTGTGTTTGTAAATATGGCGCTTTGTTCTTTTCAAAGCCTTGTTTGTATCCATTAACTCTGTGGGTTCCTCACATACCTCTGTGAGGAAAGTAGGACGGGCTCCATTGCCCCAATTTTGCAAACATGGAAGTTGAGGTACATGTATAAATGAACTAGTTTGCAGGAGAGGATTCTCACCCCCTCCTTCTATATAGAAGCCTTTCTATATAAGTCTCTTCTATATGAGCCTCTCTGAAGAAGACAAGGATATGAAATGAACAACCTATTAGGTGACTTCTTAGTAGACATACGTTGAGGAAGGAAAAAACCAAGGTTGCTGTTGCCAGTTGGAAAGGATACAAATTGGGGTGACCCAGGCTTCAGAGTCCCCCAGAGTTCACATTGGTGTTGCCATCTCCCCCTCCCACTCCACCATCCTATAACAGACTCACTCCCACTGGTCACATGGGTTGCATAAGATCTAAGCTGGGCAGCCAATCAGAGAACCACACGTCCCTAGCCATAATGATTGGTTCAGAAGGAAAGACTCGTGACCTGACCTGGGCCAATAAGAATCCTTCCCTGAGATTTGTTTCATCTGTAGCTGGGAAATGAAATCCCACCTTAGGTCTGGTTGCAGAGCAGTTGACATGTGATCCTGGAACTGCTGGCAACGGTGTTCTCTTCCTGAGAAGCTGATGAGGTATGTATGAGAGAGGGCAGGCAGCCAGTAGAGGGCAGGAGCAATGAGAAACGATGAGGCAGACTGCCCTGAGGATGCCTGTTTGAAACTTGAATTCCAAGTGCCCTAGCCTCACTTTTGCCCCTCAGAGAATGGAGGCCAACAAATTTTCTTTTTTGAGTGAGCTAATTTGAGCTGAGCTACTTTATTTACAGCCCACAGATTTTTCGATTCATGTAGTTTTTAGACTGAAAAAATAAACCCAGAAGTTTTCTCCTGTAGTGTCCAAGTTTTGGCCTCCCACCTTTGGTTCCCAGTGTTCAGCTTATCCAAGGGGGGTTAGACCCTGGGAAGTAATCATGATAATGTGCCTGTCTGCAACTGGACCACGAACAAAGGTACTCGTGGTTCAGAGCACAGCATCTGACTCTGTTGCTCATCAACTGTGTAAGCTTCAACAAGTTATTTAACTTCTGAACATCAGTTTTCTCATCTGTGAAACAGAAATCATAGTAGCAGCTACCTCATAAAGCTCTTGTGAGAACTATACGTAATAATACATTTCAGCACATGATGCTATGCTTGGCATCTAATTAACACACCACAAATATAGTTCAATTATTATGGATAATTTTTTTTTTTTTTTTTTTAGACGGAGTTTTGCTCTTGATACCCAGGCTGGAGTGCAATGGCACGATCTCGGCTCACCGCAACCTCCGCCTCCTGGGTTCAGGCAATTCTCCTGCCTCAGCCTCCTGAGTAGCTGGGATTACAGGCACGCGCCACCATGTCCAGCTAATTTTTTGTAGTTTTAGTAGAGACGGGGTTTCACCATGTTGACCAGGATGGTCTCGATCTCTTGACCTCGTGATCCACCCGCCTCGGCCTCCCAAAGTGCTGGGATTACAGGCTTGAGCCACCGCACCTGGCTATTATGGATAATTTTATACATAATATCCCTCAAACAGTTCTATGAATGAGGCAGAACAAATATTCTCATATCTGTCTGGGCAGCGAAGACTGTGATGCTCAGAGGGCTGTGACCCACAAGGTCACATGATAAGTGGAAGAGTCTGGATTCTGGACACTGGAATGAAATCCGGAGTCCTCCCCTTTGGACTGCGCTTCCCAAATGGCATTATGTTGGCAACTCTCAGGAGGCCAATTTAATGGCTTATAAAGGGCACTGTCCCTCCAGGGATTGGCCCTGGAAAGATGCCCAGAGAAAAGACTGTTTAAGCTGATGTCCCCAGGCACCCCTAGCCAGTGTCAATGCACCCTCCCTCTCCCCTTCATCTCCCTCACTGCCAGCTCCTTGTGCCCACACACTCTACTTAGGAGAATTCTAAAAGACAGACAGTCAGAACCAGGAGCTAATATAGAGATCACTGTAGTCCATTCAGCATTTATTAAACAGGCATAGTAGATGTAATGATGAACCAGACACAGATCAAATCTCTCATTTACAATGAGAACCGTGAGTCCTGGAAGGAAGATATCTTCCCTACGGTCTACTGTGGATTAGTAACTTTGTTAGACACCTTCTAGAGAATATCTGCCTAGCTCACGATAGGCCTCCTTTCCTGAGGTTTGTGTGATCCTACCTATGCCGTCACAGCTGATTGGACCAGAGGAACACACCTACCGAAGCTGGGCCAATCAGATTTTAACTCCCAGGAATTTGACCCTAGGATGAGATGCTGATCATAGTTAGCCCAGGGAGGAAGGGGACAGAATGACAGTATGGTTATATCAATGGTCTAATTCTTGGTTCCAACACTTTGTTGTCCTACGAGCACCACCCATTCCTTACAACACATGCCTCCTCTTCATTTAGGGGTTTTGAAGTTATTGAAGTTATTGATTTCTCTTCCTTCCAACCAAAATAATCTAAATTAAGATTGTGGCCAAGCTTGGATTCAAACCCGCCTCCCATGTTTTTTCATCATGCCAACTGGCAGCAAAGACAGTCTCCCCATGGATTTTTCAGAACTTTCTCTGCTCTTTAAATGTGACCTTGGATACACCAAACAAACTCATGCCATCCAAACGCTGGGGGTAGGTGGGGATGGGGGTGGGGGCAAGTGGTGGTGTAGGGTGGGAGTAGGGGTGGGGGTGGGTGTAGTTCTGGCAGGTGTCAAGTTCTTTGATCTCTAAAGCAATTACCTTGGAGTGGGAGTGTGATGAATAGCAACAGAGGATGGTGGCTACAGTGAGGCCTTCACCAGCTGTGCACCCTGGGCAAGCTACTTCTCTCAACTTCCTCCTCTGATATTTATCTCATAGGGTCATTGTAAGGCTTCACATACATGTAAAGTGCTTAGAGCAGTGTGTGGCAATGCAGACTATTTATTAGGCGAGTAACTTGCTTTTAAAAGATGGCATTTGCTTGCCCATCGATGATAGACTGGACAGGGAAAATGTGGCACATATACACCAGGGAATATTATGCAGCCATCAAAAACGATGAGTTTGTGTCCTTTGTAGGGACATGGATGAACCTGGAAACCATCATTCTCAGCAAACTGACAGAAGAGCAGAAGATCAAACACCGCATGTTCTCACTCATAGGAGGGTGTTGAACAATGAGAACACATGGACACAGGGAGGGGAGCACTACACACTGGGGTCAGTTGAGGGGAAATAGGGGAGGGACGGTGGGGGGTGGGGAGCTGCGGAGAGATAGCAAGGGGAGAGATGCCAGATGTAGGTGATGGGGAGGAAGGCAGCAAATCACACTGCCACATGTGTACCTATGCAACTATCTTGCATGTTCTTCACATGTACCCCAAAACCTAAAATGCAATAAAATAAATAAATGGGAAAAAAAAAGATGGCATTTTCTGACAAAACCTTCCTAGACCCTTAGGGTTTAGCTTTCACTTACATCTCTCTAGTTACTGCAGATCCTCTGAGATCCCGCTTGGAATGATCACATTTTTAGCATAAAAACAAGTCGCATTCAAAGCCCATGCGTGATAACCACATGAAAAGCAGTCAGTCTCTGTCCTTTGACACACCTTGATGTGAGGACTGTGCCTGTGATGAGGCACTTGTCTCAGTGTATACATTCCCCTAAGACAAGAGCTGATCAGCTTGATTGAAGTTTCCCATGAAACTTTCATTCAACAACTATTTGCTAAGTGCCTACTATGTGCTGAGCTCTATACCAGGGCTGGACAGAGAGTGTCTGTATGGGGACAGATTAATAGATAAATATAATACCAGGACTGTGAAAGAGGCAAGCATAAGGAGCTATGGATGCAATGAGTATATGGACCCAGTTCAGACGGGGGCATTAGGGAAGGAGGCCCAGAGGAAGAGAAAGATGAGCAGAGTTAGATGGGCGATGGAAATTTACACCCACAGATTAGCAGACGCCTGACAAAACCAAGTGTTGACAAGCCTGTAGAGCCAAGAAAACTCTGATATTGCTGGCAGAGCGTAAATGGGTACAAAACTTTGGAAAGCAAATCAACATTAACTAGGAAAGTTGAAGATGCATTTGTGCACCAGTTGAGGTATATGAGCCTGAACTTTGTTGCAACAACAAAGAAGCAAAGATGAAATGTCCTTTGTATTCATTAGCTGCTGCTGCAGTAAAGCTGTAAAACAAGCAATCCTAAAAATACCGTTGGCTTATAACAACAAACATTTATTTCTTACACCCAGGAGTGCAGGTGAGCTGGGGCGAGCTCACATTCACACTGGCTACATGTAGCTCTCATTTGGGGACTCAACCTGAAGAAACAACAGCTTACTGGGAGCATGCTCTTCTGTGTCAAATGGCAGGACCACAAGAGGCCAAACTAAATCATACAAGTCCATTTAAAACCTCCGTATGCATCCATTCTTTAGCATTTGGATGGTTAAATTCCATTAGGCCAAATCCCAAGTCAATGGGATGGGGATGTATTCTACCTCTACTCTTTACATCAAAGAGTGTGAATGTATAGTCCTATACAGTCATGGAGTAAAGAATTGGGAGTAGCTGGGCATGGTGGCTCACGCCTGTATTCCCAGCACTTTGGGAGGCCAAGGCAAGCAGATCAGCTGAGGTCAGGCGTTCGAGACCAGCCTGACCAATGTGGCGAAACCCTGTCTCTACTACAAATACAAAAATTAGCTGGGTGTGGTGACAGGCACCTGTAATCTCAGCTATTCAGGAGACCGAGGCAGGAGAATCACTTGAACCTAGGAGGCGGAGGTTGCAGTGAGCCGAGATCACTCCATTGCATTCTAGCCTGGGAGACAGAGAGAGACTACATCTCAAAAAAAAGAAAAAAAAGAAAAAAGAATTGGGAGTGCTAATTCATTCATACCATGAATAGAAGAATGGATCAATAAACTATGGTATAGTCATACAATGAAATATTATACAGCAATGGAAACAAATGGCCTAGATCAGCAAACTATGACCCATGGGCCAAATCCAGCTTGCTGCCTGTTTTGGTAAACAAGGTCATATTGGAACGTGGCCACATCCGTTCATTTACCCATTGTCTGTATCTGCTTTTGCACTATAATGACAGAGTTGAGCGGCGGTAACAGACTGTTGGGCCCACAAAGCTTAAAATATCAACAATCTGTCCCTTTCCAGAAAACTTTACTGAGCTCTGATCTAGATGTTAGATATAGTGAACCCCAAGTTTCTCTTCAAAGATTCAGTATGTCAGTATGTTCAGCTCTCTTATTCTTTAATTCTGTAAAGTTTAACTTCTTTGTAGTTTCAGTAAACAACCTTCTCCACCAGTTCTAATCGGTAGTTCACATCTGTTCCCCCAGTCCCCTGCCCCATCCTGACTCATCCCAGTCACGTGCTCCAGTCACCTGCTTTGACCCCTGCTTACCTGCTCTGACCTGCCCATAATTGTCCTTTCTGCCAGACTACCCACCCCTCCACTTTGGCTCATCCCCCTGCTCCCTTTAAAATAGCCAATCGGAATTAGACTAGACTGTGCTGTCTAATCCTAGCCAATGGGGGAACGACACAGCAGTAGGGGTGACCTTCGTCAGGCATAAGTACCCCTTTCCCTCCTTGTCCAGGTGTGCACTCGCCATTGTTCCATCTGTGAGCTGCACCCTTCTGTAGAAGTAAATTAACTTGCCGAGGAAATTTATATTAGAGTGTTTCTTCTTTTGTGGCACTGAAAATTTTACTTATAACATAGATTTACATATGTCGACATGGATAAATCTCACAAACATAATGTTCCATGAAAAGACAAGTTGCAGAGGAATGTAAAGCAGAGGATCCCATTCACCTACAGGTCTGAAACATTCAAAATGTTCTAAACGGCGCAACATACTGCTTGTCTTAGTCTCTTTGTTCTGCAATCACAGAATACCACAGACTGGGGAATTTAAGAACAAAAATGTATTGCCTCGAAGTTCTAGAGGCTGGGAAATCAAATATGAAGATGCCAGCAGATTTGGTAGTTCTGATTCCAAGCTGTGACCTGCAGAGGGGAGGAATGCTTAGTCTCTGCATGGTGAAAAGTGGAAGGGCAAAAGAGAGCCAGAGGGGGCTGAATCTGCCCTTTTCTGATGGCATGAATCCCACAGATGAGGGTGGAGCCCTCAGGGCCCAATCACCCCTTCAAGATCCCATCTCCTAATATCGTTACAATGGCAATTAATTTTTCAACATGAGTTTTGGAGGGGACAAATATTCAAACCACAGCATGGCTAACTTTCAAATATGTGCTGTACTAATGGTAGATATAAAAAGCAAGATAGTGACGGTCCCAGTCCCTGGAGAGACAGATGTGCCCAGGGGGCCTCTATTGCATTGGTAATGTTTTCTTTCTTAAGCTGGGTGGTGGTACCGGTGCATGGGGAATTGTTTTACTGTTATTTATACCATTTATGTGGCTCCTAAATATTTATAATATTAATAGAAAGAAAAGTTAAAAGAGATAGGAGAGCACAGAGGTGGGGGAAGGGTGCTGCAGGCCCAGGCTCCAGATTGCAACGGTGGAGGCATGAGAAAGGCAAGGCATGGCGTGCACAGGGAGGAGGGAATGGGGAGAGGAGGCTGGGGGGACAGCGGGGTCTTTGGGCCATTCTAAGGAGTCTGATTTCATACCAAAGCCAAGGGGAGCCCCTGGGCTGCACTGAGCTTTTTGCCATCGTGATCAGATTTGTGTTTGAGAACAGGCAGCCTGGTTGTAATAGGGAGGATGGTGGGGAGCAGGGCTGCAACACCACTCCAGAGGGAACACCCCCTTAACATTTGTCCCTGCGGTGCCTCACTCTCTCACCCTACTCCTGGCCCTGGCATGCCCTCCCTCCTGAAGCCTACATGGCTCCCTCTGTCCCCTCCTTCCAGTCTTCATTCAAAAGCTGCTTCTCCAGGAGGCCCTCTTGGCTACTGTCTTTACATTGAGTCCCCTCTGAACTTCCCTTATTCCCCTTCCTTTTCCTCCATAGCATTTCCTGTATATTTCGCTTATTGTCTTACTCTACTAGAATGTAGCTCCATTTCCTCCCTGATGGATCCCCAGGGCCTAGCGTAGTGAAGGATAGCAGGAAATGTTCACTAAACATTTGCTGAATGAATGAATTTATAGGAACTCCAGGACTGATAGGAAGGTGTTACTTTCTCTTGCTGATCTCAGCCGCCTGGAGGATGAAAGCAGATATCTGGCCTGATTCAGGGATGGGGCTTGGCTCAGAGGAGGCAAAGGAAAGTCAGCAAGAGGGGCGAGGGCTTTGAGAGGCTCCTCTGGGGCGAGATCTGCACGTCTGCGGTTAGCAAGGCACATGGTGTGGCGTGAGAGAGCATGGACTCCAGGACCTGTATCCAGCCCTTCCTGGCCAGCTCTCACCAGTGGAAAGAGGGCTGCCCCCTGCCTGCCTCCCTCCCACTCCCAGCACCTGCCTTTACCTGGGCGACTCCTGTCATGGAATCCTGACTTCTCCGGTCCTGCTTAGCCAAAGTCCCTGCTTCCTCCCACCAATTTCCCCCTTTTTGGGATTCCTGTGCACTGAAGCCTGTGCTGCTCCCCTCAGCCCAAGGATGAATGCAGCCTCATAGAGTTCTCACATTGGTTTTTTTTTTTTTTTGAGACGGAGTCTTGCTCTGTCGCCCAGGCTGGAGTGTAACGGCGCATCTTGGCTCACTGCAACCTCTGCCTCCCGGGTTCAAGTGATTCTCCTGCCTCAGCCTCCCGAGTAGCTGGGATTATAGGCTCACGCCACCACACCCAGCTAATTTTTGTATTTTTAGTAGAGACAGGGTTTCGCCATGCTGGTCAGGGTGAACTCGAACTCCTGACCTAGTGATCCACCCACCTCGGCTTCCCAAAGTGCTAGGATTACAGCGCCCAGCCATCTCACATTGTTTTTTTATGAGTTTTGTCTGCAGCCCCACTTCCGGCCTGCAACAGCAGAGCCCATCTCCTCCTGTGCACCAAGAAGCCCACAGGGTGAGGGCGCCCACTGATGCTCAGTAAACTCTCGTAGGGAGAGGGAAAGGTGCTGTCAGTTCCATCAGACACATGTAGCGACTAGCGTTTCCTTTGGGATTCCCATCAAGTGGGGCTTGCCTATCCTCCAGCCCCCACATTTCTTCTGATGGGAAACACATGCTTTTACCAGTGCTGTCACATTTCATCCTCCAAGAACCCCGGGAAGTGGGTGCTTTATTGCCACTTTCCAGACGAGCACGCTGCCACCCCAAGAAAGGCAGGAGCCTGCCCAGAGCAGCTGCACAGTCAGTCGGAGGCACAGGGGTCAGAGCCACCTCTCAGTTCCTCAGGGCTGACAGAGAGTTAGCTCCCGTGCCCGCTTCTCTGCCAGCCGCCTCTTCCCAGCTAGTTCAGAGCCTTCAACACCAGAAGCCTGCGCTCCAGAGGGAAAGTCAGAGCCTGAGCTGTGTATATGGCAGTGAACAAAGACTCAGGGGGCTCTTCCTAAATGTCTTGCTGGAGGGCCAGCGTTTGTGTTGGTGACCTGTCTCTCTGCCTTCTTTCTTTGAGCTGAGTAAGGATTCAGAGAGCTCTCCTTCCACGTCCTGCCTGCATCCCCTCCACGAAGGCACCTGCTCGGGCCTGGCTTTAGCCAGCTCACTGCTCAGCTGCCTTAGCTGAGCCTTAGCCAGCGCTGCGCTGCCGGCTGGGAAAGTTGAGGCTTCTTCATCTGACATTCCACTTGATCGGCCCAAGCTCACTCCTCCAGCCTCTGCCCGCCTTTCCTCACCGCTCAGTCCCTCTGCCCTCTCTCCTTCCTGTAGGGGAGCTGTGTGGAGATGCGATGTGGTTATCATGAGCGCCTAAGGGGCAAGGAGCGGCCATGTGGGAAGGGGCCAGGCCTTTCTGGAACAGAGGTCTCTTGCAGTGCATCCAGGAAAGCTTCCCTTTGTCTCTCTCCATGCATACTCCCTTTCCACACCTGGTTCCCCCTCCTTCTGGGCCTGGAAGGCTGACTTCTCTGCATCCAAGGGTTTCCTTGCCCTCTGGCTTGCAGCTGGGTTTGGAGGAAGGGAGGGGAGTGAGGACAGGGAATTTATGACCCCAGCTCCCTCCCTGCAAGGTCACCACAGGGTGGCTGTGTCCCTCTGACCCCTGCTTGCAGCTGCTGCCAGGCAGTCACTCTCAGAGGGGCCTCCCCACTCTTGACAGCCCTAGGTTCCAAGGCTCCGCATGTTGGTTTCCCTAAAGCCTCCCTCCATCTTTGCACAGACGCGTTATTAAAGTCTCCTCATGCTGCGCAGGGTGAGGCTGCCATCGCGGTGCCACCAGCATCCTGCACGAATCCAGTGCTTGAGGAAGAGGCGAATCCCCAGACAGGAAACAGGGACTGAGACAGCAGGCTGTGGGCAGGGGGCCACCCCCGCCACTCCCTGAGCATCCTTTTCCTGGAATGGAGGCACCCCTCAGGGAGCTACAGGCAGGAGCTCAGTAAACGCCACTGACTGTCTTAGTGTTTGCTGCTTCCAAGCATGGAGCTGAGAGCAAGGGCTGAAGGCGGCTCCTTCCACTCCTCCCCTAGGAAGGCAAGCTGCTCTGAACCACCCATGGGGACCATCCAGTGCACTAACAGTCACCTCCAAATACTTTGATCACACACCCCAGTGGGTAGAATATTTTTGAGGATGTGCCGAGTATCAGGTCAGGGTCACAGCGGGAGACAGATGCCACTTTTAAATTAGGGTAATACAAGTTTTCTTCACAAAGGACTCTTTATAAAGGTGCGAGTGCAGGGGAAGGGGGGGGATACTGCAGTAAGCAGGAGCTGGCCACCACCGCAGGGCTGTGGCTGCTGTGAGGGGAGGGGTGCCGAGCCAAATTTGGAAGGAGAGAGTCAGCTTGTAAGCCGCTTCCAGGAAAGAGTTGCCCGCGGTGCCCTGAAGGGATGGAGCGGTGGAATCAATTCCCAATTGCACTTTGCTGTGTCCTCTGATCTCCCCAAGTCTCCCTTCAGTCAAATCCTACCTGACACCTGAGGGCAGGGAGCCCAGATGAGGGGGTCCACGCAGGATAGCCTCAGAGCGGGACAGAGGAGGTGAAGAACCCAGGGTAAGCAGGAGATACTCAGCGTGTATCCCCAGCAAATGTACACTTATTTATTAGTAAATTCGAAACGTGCAACTGTGCTAATATGTGCATTATAAAGTACACAGAAAGGCCAGGCGCAGTGGCTCACGCCTGTAATCCCAGCACTTTGGGAGGCCGAGGAGGGCAGATCACAAGGTCAGGAGTTTGAGACCAGCGTGGCCAATACGGTGAAACCCCCTCTTTACTAAAAATACAAAAATTAGCTGATTGTGGTGGCGCATGCCTGTAATCCCTGCTACTTGGGAGGCTGAGGCAGGAGAATCACTTAAATCTGGAAGGTGGAGTTTGCAGTAAGCCGAGATCACACCACTGTACTCCAGCCTGGGCAACAGAGCAAGACTCCATCTCAAAAAAAAAAAAAAAAGTATACAGAAAAAGGGGGATGGTATGTGGTAAATAGTTAGAAGTGGAAGTTCAGTTCCATTTCTTCTACCCCCTGTAGATTCTTTCCTGTGCCGTGGGGGTGTGCTTTCCCTGCTCAGAGGAACACCGTGTTCAAAGGCCAGGGCACGGAAGGAACACTCCAGGGTGATGGGAACATGATCTCGAGCTGTATGGCGACTAGATGAGTGTACACACATGTAAAAAGTGCACGTGGCCGTGTGTGAATCACACACACCCCGATCTGGGCCCGGGGGTTCCCCCTTTTCTTCTACTGTTCACCAGGAGGCTGGGGCTGCCTGTAGTTCCAGGGCTACCACCCTCCCTGTCTTTTCTTCTCACTCCTCTTAGCCCATCCCTACAAGGCCAAAGTGGTCCAGCCCAGAGTGTCTGCCTCCAGGGGAGACCCAACCACCTTGTTCAGTGAGAGTAATAAGGAGTCACACGTATATAGCTCCTCCTATGTGCTGGCAGCAGGCTAAGCACTGAATATGCATTCGTTCATTTAATCCCCACAACAGGTCCGTTAACACTGGTACTGTTTTTACTTTCATTTTACAAATGAGGACACTGAAGCACAGAGAGGTCAGATGACTCACCCACAGCCACACAGCATGCAGAGTAGAGCCAGGACTCACCCCAGGGCCTGTGCTCCAATCCACATTATGCAGCTTCTCTTGTCTTCCCCAGGGCCAGAAAGAATGCTACACTCGGGGCCTGTTCCCTTGAAGCTGATCTCTTTTTGTCTCTCTCATTTTTCCCAAATTCCAGCCCTTTTCCTCTCATGTGGCAATCGGCGTGGGACCCGAGTCCAGGCCGGGGCTATCTTGGCTGCACTGTGGTAATTAACGAGCAGCGCCCTAGAACAGGCAGCGTGGAGGCAGAGGCAAGGCCCGGAGTGGAAACTTTCTCCCAGCCAGCCTGGAGGAGGGACAGGTTTCTGTTTGCTCAGACAACCTCGGGCAGGCTGGCTTCCTTCTCTCCCTCCCTGGCTGACTGGCGACCCCTGACCTCAGCTCTTTGTCACCTCCCTCCCCACCACCTGCAATGGGTTGCTGCCCCTAGTCCATGAGATGCGCCCCTGCCTTCCAGGCCTAGGGAAATCCCGCAGTGTCTTTGGAGAGTGTCCTGCTCGCCCCAGCCTTGTGAATCTGAGAGCCCGGATTCCCTCGCTGCAACTCCTGGAAGGCAGGAACCACATCTGTCTTCCCCACTGTCACCACCCGACACCTTCCTCAAAGGTGCTTTGGGACACAGAAGGTACCAATGACTGCTGGAATCTGCGAAGGAACGTTCAGATGTGCTCAAGGGTTTTGACATGTTCTGTGGGCCTGGTGGGTCACCAGAGTTTTCCAGCAGGTGAGTTTCACCGTCAGAATTGTCCACGTGTCCTGGGGTGATTGGGGCTGGCTGATGTCTCCCCTCCCTTCCTTTTTTTTTGTTGAGACGGAGTCTCTGTTGCTCAGGCTAGAGTGCAGGGGCACGATCTCAGCTCACTGCAAACTCCGCCTCCCAGGTTCAAACGATTCTCCTGCCTCAGCCTCCCGAGTAGTTGGGACTGCAGTGCACACCATCAAGCCCAGTTAACATCTTCCCTGCTTTCTGAAGTGTCTGCTGAGAGCTCAAGCAGCCTGATGAGCCTCTCCCCAGGGACTGCAAAAGAAAGGGTGGACCTGGCTTATCAGCAGCACGAGGCATGGGCCGCAGCAGGGCGGCGCTCACAAGGCCTGCTTCCCCAGTCATTGGGCACCATTAGTGCCCACTTGGTGGGAAAAAGCCTGCAGGGCATGGGCCTCGCCACAGCCTCCCTTGTGTCAAAAGGCCCTGAGCAGACTGATCTCCGTCTCCTCACAAGACAGGTCACTCCCCTCCCAAGCTTCCAAGCCTTTACTGGAGCTGTTTTCTTGTCCCTTAAGTCTGTTGGTATTGAAGTCTGGGCGGCCTGACAGCCCTGGCAGGCAGCCCAGAGGCCAGCGCCCCAGGCAGACACTCTCTCTGCCTTATTATGCAGCTTCGGGGCCTCGCTGCGATTGGGTGGCATTTGTGAGCACAAAAGAGAAGACTCAGGCATTCAGAAGGCCCTTTCAGCAAAGGGCGCCACAGGCCTGCTGGCTGAGATTCCCCTGAGGTTGGCTGGAGTCTATTTGCAGGCGTGCAGGCATTTCTGTTTGCTTCCTGACCCTGGCCTCCTGGGCACTGTTGTGGGGGGGGTGGGAGGGGCAGGCCTCTGCATGCGGGGACAGGAGGGGGTTGGCGCTGAGGTTTCTGCCAGGGCCTCCCTGCCTGGAGGACCTGGCCCTGTGGTCTTCCCCAGGCCCATGTGCCCTGCTTGCCTTCCCTCTCACCAACAGGGTGATGAGGTGGCATCCACAGGGGTCAGTCCTGTGCCACCTGGCCTCCCCCTCCCTGCCAGTGTGGCTGAGAGTCAGCTCTGAAGGGCCAACCCCCTTTATTGGTGCCCCACGTGACTGGGATTCCTTGGTCACATCATCATCTGTGGTACCCAGGTCAAAAGTCCTGCCAGTGGCGCACCAAGCCCTCCTCTTGGCCGGAAGCAGCAGAGTAGAGCAGGGGAGGGGAGAGCTGAAGCTGGAGAGGGGCTTTCCAAGGTAACAGCCTGTCCCATGCTGCTCCCTGCCAGCCCCAAATCAGGAGTCCCTCCGGCCTCCGCCCCACCTTGTTTCTAGTCCTGGGAGCGATGGGCTGGGGGCTGGAGGCTCTGAAAATTCCACCCAGGTATGGTGCCCCAGTTCCAGCATACCCCATGGCCGTCTGTTGTGGATTTTAAATCTGTTCGCTGAGTAGTCCCAGTTCAGCTCAGCAGACAGCAGTATTTGCTTATTAATTTGTTTATTGATTTACTGGCCTGTACTTGGGGCTTCTCCCGGGAAAGACTCCAGACGCGTGTGCGCCCAGCTCCAGCCATCCATCAGACTCAAGTTTGGGCTTAAGATGCCACAAGGCCTGGAGCAGGCAGGCCTAGAGCCAGCGCAAAGCTTCCAGAGGACGGACAGGACCATGGGCACTGGAGGACTGCAGGCAATTTGGGAGGAGGGAGGCCGCTTGCAGCCACTGCAGGGATGCAGGCACGCTGCACCCTGTGGGAATGGCGCCCCCTGGAGTTGTGCAGCTGGGCAATCCTGGTTTGGGCCTCTCCCTATAGAGTGAGGGGAGCACATGTCTTCTTAGGAGCAGCCCTTCTCTGTCTCAGCCCATATTTAAGAGGCCTCCTTCCAGAGGCAGGGGATGGAGGAGAAAACCAGTCCAAGGTCTTCCGTGCCCCAGAGACTCAGATTCATGTCTTCGGATGGGTTTTCCAACGTGCCAGGATTAAGTAAGGTGAGGGGTGTTTCTAGCAACGATTCTCTCAGCTCCTGCATAATAATACTACGTTTTTAAAAAACCTCTGAGGACGTGTCTGTGGCTTTGTTGCCTTTTTGAGGCATATGCTGACTACAGATTGTGGCAGCAGGATGGAGGGGAGGGGAGGAGAACGGGGAGGCGGGGAGGCCGCAGCGTCTGAACAGACTTCTGTCTCGGATGTAGAAAGAGCCTTGCCCGAGGACTTGTAAGAGCGAGATGGCTGTGAATGTGGACTTCGCATCAGGCCCACCTGGGGTGAGTCCTGGCTTCCGCATTTAGGAGCTGGGCAACTTCAGGCAAGTTACTTACCCTTTCTGTGCTTCATCTCATCTATAAAGTGACAGTCAGCTTGTCAGCCTCATAGGACTGATGTGAGGGTTATAAATGAGACAATGTAAGAAACACATTAGTATATAATTAGTTGTTACCTCCTTATCTCAGATGTAAGATGGTAGATGTGATGCTTCCTGGTGGAACTCTCACCCCTGGAATGAAAAGAGGGCTGCGTCTGAGAAAACCCAAGGGCTCCCTTTTCAGATCTGCCTTTCTCGTTGGCTGCTCTGGACTTCCCTGGGCCTCTCTGGTGCCCCTTCATTTCCCTTTCCCTCCATGTCCAATATCAAAACCTCCTGATATGTCTTTCAGCCAGCATAGATGTACAGGAGGTCTTGGAGGATGCTGGGCGTGGACACAGGTGCTCAGGTCGGGAGCGGGAAGGGGTGGTGGGTACTGTCAAACCCCGCCGCCTTGTGATAGTGGAGCATGCTGGCTGAGGAGCCCCACTGCCCAGGCTTCAATCCCAGCTCTGCCGGGCACTGCTGTGCAGCCTTGCGCAGGTGGCCGAATCTCCCTGTGCCTGGTTTCTGCATCTGTGCAGGGAGACAATGATAGTTTCAAACTTAGCTCAGAGGGTGGTGAGGGTAAGCTAGCTAATACGAGTTACACGCTTAAAATACAAAGCACCCGGTACGTAGATCCAAGCCCTCCCCAATATCTGCCATCCTTCCTAGCCCCTCCCTGAACACACCACACTGAAGCCACGTCCAGTCGGGGCCTCTTTGCCTTTGCACTTGCTGTTTCTTAGTCAGGAACATTCTTTCTCCCAACCTAAGTCTTTCTCATCATTCAGAGCCTTGCTCCACCCACTATGGAAAAATCTTTCTCAGTCCCTTGGGATAAAATTTCCCTGTCTCTCTCTTTCTCTCACTCCTGAACTCCCCAAACTCTGCGTGTATCTGTCTCAGTTATAGCACTTTCTTCCCTCTCCTTCCACTCCCGCTGTTCTTCGAGATTTGATGTAGATGTCACTCCCTCCAGGAAGCCTTCTCAGATCCCCTCCCACCCTTCCCTCCCCTGCGCTTCCTCCCCCTGTGCCTACACATCCTCACCTTACTCTGAAGGATGCGTTAGTCTGTTTCTTTGTGTGTCTCCTCCAGCTGATTATGAGCTTCTAGTGACGGGTCAATGTCAATGTGAGTTAGCATTAGCATGGGCTGTAGGTCATGAAAAATACAACCGCAAATATTGGCTTATGCAATTTTTTTTGAGATGGAGTTTCGCTCTTGTTGCCCAGGCTAGATGGAGTGCAATGGCGTGATCACGGCTCACCGCAACCTCTGCCTCCCGGGTTCAAGCGATTCTCCTGCCTCAGCCTCCTGAGTAGTTGGGATTACAGGCATGCGCCACCATGCCTGCTAATTTTGTATTTTTAGTAGAGATGGGGTTTCTCCATGTTGGTCAGGCTGGTCTCGAACTCCCGACCTCAGGCAATCCTCCCACCTTAGCCTCCCAAAGTGCTGGGATTACAGGCGTGAGTCACTGTGCCCCGCAGTTTATGCAGTTTAGCAGTTTTCTTTCTTTCTCTCCTGGAGGTCTGCAGTATGGGGCTGGTTGATGGCTCTGTTTGATATGTTCCTCTGAGGCCCAGGCTTCTACTGTCTTGTTGCTCTGGGAGGGGTGACGTCCATTTCCTCACAATCCAACATGGCTGCTTCAATTCCAGCCATTTCATACACTTTTCAGTCACCAGGGGGAAGAGGGAGTGCTAGCCATCCCTTAAAGAGAGTTTCAGAAGCTATCACTTGACACTTTGCACTGTATTGATTTGAATTTAGTGAAAGGGCTATGTTTAGCTGCAAGAGAGGCTGGGAAATCTAGTCTCTATTCTGTACACTATGTGCCTTCCCACAAATTCCATGACTAGGGAAGAAGGGGAGAGTGGAGAGGGGACGACCAGCAGTCTCTGCCATAGGGCCCTTGCCTCACTCATCCCTGTGTTGTGCCCCAGCCACCCCACAGCACATTGCCTGGTACATAGTAACCACTCCATGTTTGCAGAAAGGCCTGTATTGACAGTTACCATGCGTGCGTTTGCCTTCCTAACAGGAGTGGGTGTGTGGCCGCCGCTAATTGATCCATGTGTTCCCCCTCACCAGTTTAATCATTCAGCAAACATCTGTGCTTCCTGTATGCTGGATGTCGGCCTAGGTACAAGGATGAAGTCATGAATAAAAGAGGTGGAAGTCTGTACCCTTCTAGGGCTCACATCCCAGTCGCTTCTATAGTGGTAGAAAGCACTGTTCAGCCAGACGCGATGGCTCATGCCTGTAATCCCAGCGCTTTGGGAGGCTGATGCGGGCGGATCATCTGGAGTCAGGAGTTCAAGACCAGCCTGGCCAACATGGGGAAATCCTGTCTCTACTAAAAATACAAAAACTAGCCGGGCATGGTGGCACATGCCAGCTACTCAGGAGGCTGAGACAGGAGAATCACTTGAACCCGGGAGGCATAGGTTGCAATGAGCCGAGATTGTGCCATTGCACTCCATCTTGGGCAACAAAGTGAGACTCCGGCTCAAAAAAAAAAAAGCAAGCACTGTTTGCAGTGCTTTCTTTCTTTCTCTCTTCATTAAAAAAAAAAAAAATTTGAAACAGTGTCTTTCTCTGTCACCCATGCTGGGGTTCACAGCTCACTTAACCTCCTGGACTTAAGTGATCCTCTGCCTCAGCCTCCCCAGTAGCTGGGATCACAGGTGTGCCCATCACACCCAGCTAATTTATTTATTTATTTTTGAGACAGAATCTTGCTCTATCGTCCAGATTGGAGTGCAGTGGCATGATCTCCACTCACTGCAACCTCTGCCTCCCGGGTTCAAGCACTTCTCTTGCCTCAGCCTCCCGAGTGGCTGGGACTAAAGGTGTGTGCCACCACACCCTGCTATTTTTTGTATTTTTAGTAGAGACGGGGTTTCACTGTGTTAGACAGGATGGTCTCGATCTCCTGACCTCATGATTCACCCGCCTCGGCCTCCCAAAGTGCTGGGATTACAAGCGTGAGCCACTGTGCCCAGACAGTATTTTTGTAGAGCCAAGGGTCTTGCCATGTTGGTCTTGAACTCTTGGGCTGTAAGGCCTCTCACAGCCTTACAGGTGTGAGCCACTGCGCCTGCCCCAAATTGCTTCTGAGGACTAAGTCATGCAAGCTGGGTCCTCACATTAGTCACCTCTGTCGTAAAGGTGAGGAAACTGAGGTACAGAAAGATTGAGTGACTTGCTACTGTTGCACGGCTTATGTGAGGCAGAGCTGGGTTTCGACCTGGGTGGTCTGCTGGAGAGCCCGCCATTGCCTCTGGCACCCTTGCACCCCAGTGCCCTCGCTGCCCCCCTGCCTGTGCCCTGCTTCCCTCAGTTAACCGAGCCACAGATATTTCCCATAGTTTCTGTCATCAGCATCTGTGGTGGCTCCATGGGGAAGGGCAGGGCAGAGCAGCTGCGGTCTGCTGTTAATGGGGGGAAGGGAGGGGCTTGTGGGTCCCACTTGGGGTGGGGAAGGATTTGTGGGCACTTGGCTGGGTGGGGCCTGTGATGAATGGAGCCGGAGCCTCCTGGCCTGGTTGACATGTTCTCTCTGCCCCTCTTTCATTTTTCCCTGGAGCCTGCCTGCCTTCTCAGGCCCTCTCCAAAGTCCAAAGGGCGGCTGCAGGGCCTCGAGCCCTCCCCACCTCCCTTGTCCTTGTCTTGTCCTGTGACTGACTTCTAGACCTCAGGGGTGTCTTTCCACCTCAGCCAGCGGAGCTGTGAGGGTCCCCCTCCCACACCCTGGGGAGCACATCTGTCTTCCCAAACCCTTTCCTAGCCCCAGGGAAAGGGAGAAAAAAGAGAAGGGGGGAAAAGACAGCTCTGGAGGAAGGAAAGCATGCCACAAATGAGATGCTGGAGCTCACGCCTCTGTACCTCCCACACCTCACCACCCCCCAGCGGCCCGCTGTTGAGCTTCAGGAGAGCGTGGCTGTCCGCACACCTGCTCCATTACTCGGAACGTTACAGTGCACAGGGAGGATGCTGGGGCTTGAGGAGGGCTGGTGCCCAGCTCCACTGGTTACTGAGCGGAAGGGTTGAGATGAAAATTCTGCCCCTGGTGTGGTGGGCAGGGAGGGAGGAAGTAGAACATGGCTGGCCATTTTTCAGATGGGCACATCGAGGGCTAGATATTTAGTTAAGTGACCCCAGCCCATAAGCCACAGGTTGCACAATGAGCTGGGAATGGGACTTGTGTTGGGGGGACTCTCAGTCCAGGGTGGGCCTTTCTGATTTCACCTCCAGCCCCACAAGTTTGGTTTCTAAGACCCCAAGGATTTTAAAGCAACTAGATAAACCTGTGGACGTCAGTAAGCGCTTGTGACCAGGCTGGTTCCTGGAAAGCATCGTGTGAAATGCTGTGGAGGATAAAAAAGAAAATCAAAGGCCGGGCATGGTGGCTCAGGCCTGTAATCCCATCACTTTGGGAGACTGAGGTGGGCGGATCACAAGGTCAAGAGATCAAGACCATCCTGGCCAACATGGTGAAACCCCATCTCTACTAAAAATACAAAAAAATTAGCTGGGAGTGGTGACGCATGCCTGTAGTCCCAACTACTTGGGGGCTGAGGCAGGAGAATCTCTTGAACTCGGGAGGAGGAGGTTGCAGTGAGCCGAGATTGCACCACTGCACTCCAGCCTGGCAACAGAGCGAGACTCTGTCTCAAAAAAATTAAATAAATCAAATCAAATCAATCAAAAGAAAATCAGATAGGCCGGGCACGGTGGCTCATGCCTGTAATCCCAGCACTTTGGGAGGCTGAGGGGGGCAGATCATGAGGTCAAGAGATCGAGACCATCCTGGCCAACATAGCGAAACCCCATCTCTACTACAAATACAAAAAAAATTAGCTGGGCGTGGTGGCGCAGGCCTGTAGTCCCAGCTACTCGGGAGGCTGAGGCAGGACAATTGCTTGAACTCGGGAGGCAGGGGTTGCAGTGAGCCGAGATGGCGCCATTGCACTCCAGCCTGGTACCTGGTGACAGAGTGAGACTCTGTCTCAAAAAAAAAAAAAAAGAAAATCAGATGTGATTCTCATTGGTGGTGGTGATGGTGCGTTTCCAATCAGGTTGGTGAGAAGAGTACTTGGAAACAGGAAACTCTTTGAACACTGACTATTTCAATATATGGTCATGCTCCTGAGTGCCTTGAGAGCTGGGATGGATCAGAACAGTTAAGAAAGCTTCCTGGAGGAGGAGGATTTGAGCTGGACCTTAAGAAGTGCTAGGAATTAAACTCATACCTGAAGGATGGAGATGGCGCAGGAGAGTGGGAATAGCAGCTTGAGTCAAGGCACAGAGGTTGGTCTGAGGTCGCGTGTGCCAAGTACAGTGCAAAGCTTGTCGTGGCAGGGGTGGCCTTGCTGGAGAGGAATGGGCAATGATCCTGGAGAGGAAATGAGGGGTCAGGTGGTGGAGGAGTTTGGTAGAGCAGCAGAGACATTTAGACTTAGTTCCGTAGCCAGGGGAAGACTGATATTCAGTGTGGGCAGCTGCAATCTCCCTTCATGGCAGACATGGATCATCGGCCACTGCACCCTCCCTGCTGAACCCACACAAGTCCTAAGAGATCTGTTCAACCCAGAGCTCCAGGCAGTCCCCACCTATGGTCTACCGTTGAGAGGGAACATCATTGCTGCGGGTAATTGGGAGCCACTGCATGTTCTTGAGCAGGAGAATGGGTGTCAGAACAAGTTTTGTGTTCCTGGATCCTGGGTGAACTGCTTATCATGATCCCATCAACCTTGACTTTCAGTGAGGGAAGGGCCCTCTGAAGACCCCAGGGCAGTGGGGTCTCTGCCTTCACCCTATAAACTCACCTAGGCCAGGCCTGTCCCCCTGGGGAGAGGGCCCAGCTTTCTCATCACAGAAACCAGGCAGAGGCCGGTCGTTGGTGGTTCACACCTGTAATCCCAGCACTTTGGGAGGTTAAGGTGGGTGAATCACCTGAGGTCAGGAGTTTGAGACCAGCCTGGCTAACATGGCTAACATGGCGAAACCACGTCTCTACTGAAAATACAAAAATTAACCAGGCGTGATTGTGCCTGCCTGTAATCTCAGCTATTTGGGAGGCTGAGACAGGAGAATTGCTTGAACCCAGGAGGTTGAGGTTGCAGTGAGCCAAGATCATGCTATTATTTTCCAGCCTGAGCAACAGAGTGAGACTCCATCTCAAAAAAAAAAGAAAGAAAGAAAGAAAGAAACCGGGCAGAGAGAGAAGTGGTCACGCCACCCAGGCAAGATTAAATTCTGAATGAGAACCTGGTTGGCTGTCCCCCCGCTGAGGGGAAGAGGAGGGCAGGGTTGGGTTGGCACCACCACCAATTCAGATTCTAATTTAGTGAGTTTAAATGCCCCTTTAAAATGCATAGAGGTCCACACAAAATTCATCCGTCATGGTTTTCAGGGTGAGAAAGATCCATCTGTCCACCACCGATATGTATCTGAGTGTGTGTGTAGGTGTATATATATATATATATTTTAATATAATTTTTTCTTCCCTCAAAGTAAGTATTGATTCTCAGTGAATGCAAACAGGCCATATGAATGCTCTCAGGCATTCCACCCTCTGATTTCAACCACGCAGGTAAGACTCTGAAATGACATTCCCCTATGGTTTGGGCTTGTTAGTCATTGCTGATATGCATGTGAGTGTGCGTGTGTGTGAGTGTGTGTGTGTTGGGCTGGGTCAGTGAGAGGCACAGGTATTGGAAAGCTGGAAATAGAAATGGAGTCTTTCCACCTTCTGGGAGCTGCTGTGGACACCAAGTGGATGTGTTCATCAGCTGTGGGTCTTGGAGGCTGGCCAGGGGAGAGGGAGCTTCGACTTGCCAGGAGTGGGGACCTGTAGGGCCCTCTCCACTTTGCAGGCCCCTGGACCCCCACCCCGCTCCAGACTGCAACTTTGTCCCCTCCTGGGGAGGCTTGCTTGTTGATAACCCAGCTCCCTGATGAGTGCTAGGTCTGTGAGCAGCTAAGAGGTATGTTTATTTCCTTTTAATGTTGTTCGGAGCTCAATTTACCCAGTGGCATGCGAATAAATAAATAAGAAAGCCAAACCTTTGACGGGGGAAATATGGGGTTTTCCTCCTATATTTTTGAATAATATCTCAAAACTTTTGTGACTCACGAGGGCCTGCAGTGTTTGGCTAAGGAAAGGAAAAAAATCATGGAAAAGAAAAACATCTCATTTCCTATATTTGTCAACAGCTTTATAGCAAGCGGAGAATATTCCGTATAATGTGGCCCCATGCACCATCTGTGCTGACACCAGGTTCCCTGAGGTCTGTGGCTGTGTCTGAACTCAGGGAAGTGTAACCTGTGTCATTGTATCTCTGTAAAGGGGGCTGTTTTGTACTGCCCAGAACCCATTACCCACCAAATCTCCTGACACTAATCTCCTAGGCCTCTAAGATCTGGGCATGGGGGTGGGGAGTTACTGCACAAAAATCGTTCAAATGCTCTGGCTCAGAACATAGCAGCAGTTAAGAAAAGAAAAAAAGGCAAATGAGGGAGAAGCTGTTACAGGCAAATGAGGTAGTAGGAAGCAAGACCATCGAGGTGGGGGTGACAACTATGCATTTGTCATCTGTGTACCTGTAAGACTTTGCTGAGACCCTACTGTGTGCGAGGCCTTGGGCAAGGCATGAGGAGAGCAGAGCAGACAGCAGTATCAACAGCAGCGATGCAATCATGGTAATAGTAATACTAAAGAGGCCACCTTCTAGGTACGTATTAGGAGCTGGGTGCTGTGCTAGAGTGGCTCAGAGTTGAGTGTCTGAGCTTCTCATTCTCAGGGAGTTTGCAGTCTGGTGGAGGAGTAGGGATCGGGCTCAACTGCCCGCTGAAAAATCCAAGGAGAGTTCTGGTCTTGAAGAACAGTTGAGACAAACCTAAATTAGGGAATTTTTAGAAATTTTGAAATTCACGTTCTGATGGATGCTTGCAATTTCAACACTGTCTTTTGAGGGACTAAGACCCAAAGTGACTAGGGACCCCGATAATTTAGGCTTTCATGGGAGAAATCTGCCAAATTTATCACAGATGGGATGGGCAAAGGAGTGGGGAGAGGAGGGGGCTGGGGAAATATGACTGGTAGAAAAGGGGACATTCAGAGCTCAGAGAAAGGCAGGGGCAGGAAGGGGAGAAGGGGGATGAGGAGGCATCTGACCACGTGGCTGTGAAATGAATCAGGTCTTTGGCATGCAGATAACAGAGTTGGGGGACTCATGGCCGACGAGGACCTTGGCCTGGACCTTGTGTCCTTGTCACTGTAATTTATCCTGCCTTTCCCCTCAGCTTGTTCTTTGTTTCCCAAATACCCCAAGTTCATCCCCACCTCAAGCCTTTGCACACTGTACCCTCTTCCTGGAGTGCTCTTTAACCGTATGCTCACATGATGGGCTTTCTCCCTCTTCTCAGGACTTGACACCTCCTCACAGAGGCCTTCCCTGACTACCCACCTAAAGCATCACCTCCCATATTGTTCCATTGCCTTGTTGGGTGGGGCAGTTGTTTTCCTCTTCGTAGTACAAGTGCCAAGAGTGTGCTGGGAGGGATGTCCCCCCTTTCCGTATGTCACTCCCAATGTCCTTCCATATAAAAGAAAAATAACCCTTCCTAGACACAATTGACATTGCCTCAATTTTTGAAAACCTTCCTGTACTTGGGTTTTAAGTAAAATCATCGCGTATACTCAGAAGACTCAGCTTTAAGATGAATTCCCTTCTAATCATCTTGTTTCCTCCGAGTACCATTGGATAAGAATTCTGGAACACTCATGGACCAAGCCTCCTTCATCCCAACGTGGTGGGAGTTATGGACCTGGTGCGAGACATATGGGCCACTCAGAGGAAAGCAGTTAAGGGCCAAGACTAACACGTTCAGAGGAATGAGGGAAGGATGAGTGCTTTGAGACTGGGGTGCAAGGTGCATTCTGGTTAATCAGAGAAGCATTTAAGGTGCACCGGGAAGATTTGGAAGGGACGAAGACAACTAAGGTCATCATAACAATAGTTACCCTGTAGAGTGCTGGACTCCATGCCAAGCACAGTCCTAAAAGCTTTGCTTATATACATTTA
>NW_022437023.1:5017624-5047036 GCF_009761245.1 Sapajus apella
GGTGAGACCCCATCTCTACTAAAAATATGAAAATTAGCCGGCATGGTGGTGGGCACCTGTAATTGCAGCTACTTGGGAGGCTGAGGCAGGAGAATCACTTGAACCCCGGAGGCAGAGGTTGCAGTGAGCCGAGACTGAGCCACTATACTCCAGCCTAGGTGACAGGGCAAGACTCAGTCTCAAAAAAAAAAAAAATGCCCTCTCTGAGGTGGGTGCTATTATCGCCCTGATTTTACAGGCATTGAAGCTGAGGCACAGAGAGGCGAAGTAACCTCGGCAAAATTTTCCACTAATAAGAGGCTGAGGCAGAATTCGAAACCAGGAAATCTGGTTTGATTCTTCACCACCACACTCTGAGGCTTCTCCGATAAAGACACCAGCACTACCCTAAGTTTCTTAGGTCTTTACAGTTCCCCAAGCCTGTCCCCATACTCCAGCTGGCTCTGAGTGCCTGTGAGGTGGCCAGGGTAGGCGTTTCATCTCTGTTTTCTAGGTGGGGGTGCTGAAGCTGGCTAAGCAAACCGCCCAAGGGTCCACAAAGAGGAAGAGGCAGAGTAAGGCTCAAAGCCCTGCCACCAAGCCCACCTGCCTTAAGGAAAGCCTTCAGGATCCCTGTGGCCCAACCACAGACCCCACGCCCTGGCCATGGGCAAGTAGAGGGCATTTGGGGAATGACAGTGAAAAGCCGGCAGGCGGGCGGTGTCCTGCTGCTCTCCCCCAGCGCACTCTCTCCCAGACGTAAGATATATATAGTGCCAACGGAGAAACGACACAAATCGGGTGTTTGTCTGCAGCCCCTTCTGCAGATCCATCACGGAGCCGCGCTCGGTGCAGATTTCACAAACAGCTTGAGATTACTGAATTAATTAGAATAAAATTAATCAAAACACCCACCACAAAAGAAGCTGAGCGTGTGGAGTGTGACTTGGGTGAGGGAGGAGGCGCAGCAGAGAGAGGGCACAGCGGGCTGGACTGGCTTCCTGCCCGGAGCCTGCTGGGGCAGGCCAAGAGCCTGAGGGCTGGGACCCAGGTTCCTGCCCGCACTTCCCAGCCCCCGCGTCTGCACACTGGGTCTCTGTCCAGGCAGTACATTCCGTGGAGACTGAGCTTGGATCCCGGTGGGTGTTGGGCTGAGCCTTTAAGGAGGTGATGAATGGGAAAGGGGCACTTGGCAGGGACAGTGCAACAGATTAGAGCTCAGAAGACCCAGAACTCTGAGCATCATTATCCGTTTTCCAGAATGGATGGTTTTGACTTTACTCACCTGCTTGTCCTTGTAAATTGCACAAAACAAGCCAGAGGTTAAGAGCATGAATCCTGGGCTAGACTGGGTTCAAAGCTTGGCTCTACCGCCTGCGAGCTGTGTGACCTCAAGCACTGACAAGCTGTGTACTCTCTCTGAGTCTTAGTTTCCTATTTGTCAAATGTGGTGCTACTCTTATAAAAACTGCTCTACAGCATTGCTATAAAGACACAGCTGTTATCATCACATCTAACCAGTCGAGAGGCCTTGTCTGTTCTTCCTTCAACTTGTCTTCATGTTTCCTTTTCCTTCCTGCTGCCGCCGTCTCAGTCAGACTATCATCACTCCATTCCTTCATCCCATCAACATTTATAAAGCTCCCATGATGTGCCTGACAGTAGCCCAGAGCTTGGGGATGAAAAGCTAAAACTCAACCCTTGCCTTTGGGGGGGATCAGGGATCGGGGGTGCTTCATGGAGAGCTTCAAGTTGCAGTTCTTGGGTCATACAAACCCGGGAAAGGCATTCCAACAGGGAGACCAGCATGTACCAAGCATTGCCACCAGAGTGGGCATCCTAAAACACCAATTTCATCAAGTCATGTAAGTTATGTCCTGGTTCAAGAACCTGGAATCAGCCCCCTTAGCTCACTGGAGTCAATGTGGCAGTCAATATAAAGCCCTCAGCTTGGGTTTCAGGCCCCCCAATGCCCTTTTCAGCTGGGAGAATTAGCACCGATCTCTTCTGTAAAATGAGTTACCATAGAACTCTCTCTGTGTATCTCTCCCAATGTCCTTCCATATAAAAGAAAAATAACCCTTCCTAGACACAACTGACATTGCCTCAATTTTTGAAAACCTCCTGTATTGGGGTTTTAAGTAAAATCATTGTGCATACTTAGCAGACTCAGCTTTAAGATGAATTCCCTTCTAATCATCCTGTGGCCTCCGAGTCCCATTGGATAGGAATTCCGGAACACTCATGGACCAAGCTCCCTTCATCCTACCATGGTGGGAGTTACGGACCTGGCGCGAGGCCTATGGGCCACTCAGAGGAAAGCAGTTATGGACCAAGACTCACACGTTCAGAGAAATGAGGGAAGGATGAGTGCTTTGAGACTGGGGTGCAAGGTGCATTCTGGTTAATCAGAGAAGCATTTATGGTGCACCGGGAAGATTTGGAAGGGATGAAGACAACTAAGGTCATCATAACAATAGTTACCCTGTAGAGTGCTAGACTCCATGCCAAGCACAGTCCTAAAAGCTTTGCTTATATACATTTAATCTTATAAGAACCCTCTGGCCGGGTGTGGTGGCTCACGCCTGTAATCCCAGCACTTTGTTAGGTCAAGGTGGGTGGAACACCTGAGGTTATGAGTTTGAGGCCAGCCTGGCCAACACGGTGAGACCCCATCTCTACTAAAAATATGAAAATTAGCCGGCATGGTAGTGGGCACCTGTAATCGCAGCTACTTGGGAGGCTGAGGCAGGAGAATCACTTGAACCCGGGAGGCAGAGGTTGCAGTGAGCCAAGACTGAGCCACTGCACCCCAGCCTGGGTGATTTTGTGATTATGTGTACATAGCAGGTGCTTGATAAATGAGCCCCTCCTCCCCTGCCGACACACACTAAGCTGCTTGGTCTGGATCTCATTGTTTCAAGTGTGTGCAGGAGGCAGCACCACGCAGAGTTCAGAGTGCTGGTCCTGGAGCCGGCAGAGTAATTTCTCATCCTGGCTTTGCCTCCGGTGCAGAACTCCTGTACCTTTTCCAAGGGGATCCTCCCCTTATTTCTGCATCTGCTAAATGAAATCCGAGTTTCTCAATAGGGGCACTGTGGACATGTAGGGGACAGTTTGTTGTGTGAGAACATCTCAGCAGCCCCACCTCCCCCAAATATCGAGGCAACCAGAACCACCCCTCGGATTTCCAGCCCCACCCTCCCTGGCCCTTTCACGATCCTTTCCACACTTCCCTTCTACCAATTGCTGACATATCGATTTTTTGTCTAATGCCCCCAGGGGACTCTGCTTTGTGCAACCCCCCAACCCCCAAACCAGAGGAGTTTGAGGCACGCATAAGGCAGGAAACAGGAAGCCAGTGACAGACTCCTAGTGGGAGCAGGGAGAGTCCAGGTTCACATTGGGCCCTGCCACTTACCACTGGCTGTGTGATGCTAGGAAAGCTATTTAACCTCTCTGAGCCCCAACACTAGGCTCACCTATAAGATGGGCGGTGATGGTAAAAGTACCCACCTCATAGTGTCATTGTAAAGGTTAAACAAGATAACAAATGTAAAGCACAGACCCTAGCATGTAATGAAATACCCAATAAAAGGTTTATTTGGTCTTCTTGGGCAAAATTGAACTCTCTCAATTTTCTCATCAAATAAGGATGATAGTGCCGCCCGCACCGGGAATATAGTGAGACCAGAACCAGTAATCCACTCCCAAGCCTGGCATGTAGTTGGCTGTCAGCACAGCACATGACTGGTGGAAGAGGAAATGATTCAACACCTTTGGAGGTCCGTTTGTTGCATCTTTTTTTTTTTTTTGAGACGGAGTCTCACTCTGTCACCCAGGCTGCAGTGCAACAGTGTGATCTTGGCTCAGGTTCCAGCTATTCTCCTGCCTCCGCCTCCTGAATAGTTGGGACTACAGGCAGGTACCACCATACCTGGATAATTTTTGTATTTTTTAGTAGAGATGAGGTTTCACCATATTGATCAGGCTGGTCTCGAACTCCTGACCTTGTGATCTGCCACCAAAAGTGCTGGGATTACAAGCATGAGCCACCGTGCCCGGCCGTGTCGTATCTTTTAAAATTACAAATGTGCATTTCTTTTGTCCCAGTAATTCTATCTCTAGCTATTTTTCCTATACTTATTTTCCAAGTGTGTAAAGTAACTTATGTACAAAATTTGTATTAGCAAGTAATTGGAAATAACTCAGATTTCCATTCACTGAGAACTAGCTAAATCAATTACGGGACATAAATACACTGGAATACTATATAGCTTTAAAGAGGAATTAGGAAGTTCTTTCTGTACTTGCACAGAAAGATCTCCAAGACATTTTGTTCTAGAGAAAAAGGAGAATGTGCCTGGAATGACTGCATTTATGTGCTTGTCTGTGGGTAGACTCTCTCTGGAAGATTCATGGCAGATCAGTGACAGTGGCTGTTGTCTTCAGGGAGGGAAGCTGGGGCACAGGGAAAAGAGGAAGGCTTTTGTGAATTTGGAACCATGTGCATATAAAAACTATTGACATGTATAAAGCCAGCAACTGTAAAAAGGGCAGGTCTGAAGTGAGCTCTCTACGCTGACAGGAGGATGTGAGGCTTGGCTCCCCAAGTCTCAGGCATATGGCCTGTTGCTTGCCATCAGCACACACTTGTAGGGGCTGAGAGGGGGGCTCAGCTGGGGACCAGGAAGTGCTGCACCCCCTTGGGGCAGGCAGCAGCTCAGTCCAACGCTGGCGCTTTGGGAGGCCACTTTCCCCCAAGGGTCTCCACATGTCTGCATGTAAACTGGAACTGTGCTACCAAGTGCCTGATTGCTCTGCCTGGGACCATGCCACCACAGGGTTCTATGAGTGTGACTGGAAAAGGAGAAAATCATCACAGATGGCCCTAGCCCTGTGCCACTGCTCTTTGCCTGGAGCAAAGGAGCTGCTGCTGTACCTCTGAAGCAATGAGATTTCCATCTCTGAAGCAGGATCCACCCCTCAGAGGGAACAGAGGGAGATGGATGGAGACGTAGAGCCTGTGGAGTCAGACAGATGTGACTTCAAATCCCAGCTGCGCCACTCACCTGCTGTGTGGTCTTGGGCAAGGAATTTAGCCTCCATAGGCCTCAGTTTCCATATCTGTAACATGGGCACAATCACACTCACTTCTCAGGTGGTTGTGAAGAGCGAAGGTAGGCTAGGCACCGTGGCTCATCCCTGTAATCCCAGCACTTTGGGGGGCTGAGGCAAGAGGACTAGTTGAGGCCAGGAATTCAAAACCAACCTGGGCAACATAGTAGTACCCCATCTCTACAAAAAAATTAAAAAATAGTCAAAGGTGGTGGCCATGCCTTTAGTTCTAGCTACTTGAGAGGCTGAGGTGAAAGGATCTCTTGAGTCCAGGAATTGGAGGCTGTGGTGAGCTATGATTGTATCACTGCACTCCAGCCTGGATGACAAAGTGAGATGCTGTCTCAAAAAAAAAAAAAAAAAAAGAAAGAAAGAAAGAAAGAAAAATAAAAACGAAGGTACATTTGTAAAGTGCATTAGCACAGAGTAATTACTGAGGGAAGGATTTGGGTGCAAGCTATTTATTGGAGGGCGATCCTGGGGAGCATTGGGTGGGGAAGCGGGGGGCAGGAGGGAAGCCAATAAAAGCGTGTGAATGAGCAGTTAGCCTCCTGGGTACAGGGTTCAGTCCTCTGCATCTCTGTGAGTCTGTGCAGAAGAAACCTTAGAGCTATCTCAGAGGGACCACTGGGGTATTTATATGCCAACTTGCTTCAGTCATCAAGTTGAGGGCTACTCTGAGCCATTTAAACTCCTTGCTCTTCTAGCCTGCATGGAGCTCAGGGCAAGGACACTGGAGTGATGGGGGTAGGGGGTGTGAGGATCAAAGAAACCCATCAGGCAGGGCAGAGAACCACAGGTACTTGGGAGTCCAAGAGCCAGGCATGGGACTAGTGAGTGCCAGGTGTATAAACATGGAGCACTAATATCCCTGTCACAAGTGCTTTGACATGTACCAGGCACTGCTTTAAGCACTTTAAAAATGTGAACTCACTTAATTCTTACTACGACAATGAGGTGGATGAAGACAGAGGCATGGGAAAATTGCCCAAATTTACCCACCTAGAAGGAGGAACCAGGATTTAACCAAGGAAGTCTGGTTTATTGGGTTTAAAGGGCCTTAGAGACCATGTAGGTCAATACCTTCATTTCATGGTGAGGAAATCGAAGACCAGAGAGGGGAAGTAATTTATCTAAAGTCACACAGCTAGCTAGAGACAGGACTAGGACTTGAACTCAGATCTCTGTTCTTTCCCTGCCAAGCCCTCTGCTTAGCCTTAGCCTTTTCTCCTCCATGTTGCCAGACTCAGGTGGGGCTGGGGTGTGGGAGGTGGCTTTCTGCAGAGCACTGGGTGCTGCAATGCGGAAGCGAGGAGGCCATTAATCGGCCGGGAAGGCGGGCATAGCACAATCAGATTATGATCTTTAAGATGCATGCTTTGAATCACAAAATCAGCAGAGGAATCAGGCCCCAGAGGAGGCGTGTGTCGTCTGTCCCTGCTTTTTAACCCCAGGCTGGCATCAAAGAGGAAAAGATGAGCTGGGCTCACTAGGGTGTGAAATTTCCTTTTTGTCTCCTGGGGTGGGGAGGTAGAGATGAGAAATTGCTCTGAATCCCGTGTGTAATTATAGGCTCTAGAATTTCTTGAGGATTAAGTTGCTCAGAGAGAGTCAGTGGGCTCTGGGTGGGATCGCTGGGCCCCGGGGGACATGCCTCTCTAGACTAAGGGAGACTAGGAGGGGTGTGTATGTCTGTGTGTGTGTGTGTGTGTGTGTGTGTGTGTGTGTGTGTGTACGAATGCAAGGGGAAAGCACAACTGACAAAATGTAAATTAACTCTTGTAGCTTCATACTTTTCAGAAAAGTCAGAGCAGGGGGTAGCTGTCTTCACCCAGAGACAACCTTCTAGAATCCTGCCAGACTCTTAGCAGATTGCTGCAGACATGTCTGGCAAGACAAAAGTGACCAACTTGTTCCCATTTGCTCGGGACTGCCCAGTATTTAGCAATGAAAGTCCCATGTCATGGGAAACCTCTCAGTCCTGGACAAATCAAGATGGTAGGTCACGCTAGGCATGACCCTTCAGTCCCTACCCTGGCCATGCCTGGACCAAGAGAGGCCAGCTATGTCAGAAGACTGGGCTGGCGGTGGCTGGATAAGGTCATGGGCATGTGCAGGCCATCCAGCCAGGTTTCAAATCCATCTGTAACTCTTACCTTGGGATCCCCTGCCTTTATCTGACTGTTGCCTCAAGTAAGGTCACACCCCAGTCAGGGGCCCTTCCTACTCTGGGAAGAGGGGGGTCCGTGATTCCCTCATGGGTCTGGCAGGTCTGGTTGGCAGAGCTGTGTGCCTGGGGTGAGGAGAGGGCAGGACCAGGGCTGAGGCCAAGCCATAAGTGCTGTGCAACTTGGGAAAGTCCTTTTCCTTTACTGGGCCTCAGTTTCATAAGAAGGGGCTTGACTGAGAGATCACTGGGGTTTTTTTTTTATGGGGGGAAAGATTTATGTTTAAATTACGAAAGTAATGCAATTGTTAAAAAAAAATGTAACAGCACATAATGTAAGATGAGAGGTTAAAGTCCCTTTCTGCCTCTCCTCGTCCCATGGGACAAGCACTGCTAACAGCCCCTTTTTATCTTTCCAGACATTTTCTATGCATATGCAAGCATGGGAGTATATATAGCCTTTATTTAAATTGTAACACAAATGAGACTGTACTTTCCATGCTATTCTGCAACGTGCTTTTCCTGTTTAACAATACATCCCGGACATCTTTCCATGTCCACATACACATAAATCTCCCTCATTCTTGCTGCAGAATGTTCTGCGGTAAGGATGCATTCTGGCTTGTTTAACCAGAATTGCTGGTTTCCAAGGTCCCTGCTAGCTCGGAGCCCACCACCCAAGCAAAAAGAAAGCTGGAGACGGGTGTGGAACAGGGCTGGGAAATATCAGCAGATTCTCAGACTAGGAAGGCTGGGTGTCTGCTGAGGCTCTTCGCTGAGAGACATAAAATGATTTAGAGATGGGTGAGGAGGAACCGGTAACTCCTGGGTCCGGGGAATTAGGCATGGGGTGGGGGTGGGGGCTTCTAAAGATACACAGAACAGCCTCCCTGGCACCGAGGTGGGGCTGCAGATACAAGGCTCTCTGCTAATGCAATGTGACGGGGCTGCAGCGTCTAATAAGTTTTTCCATTTCTTTGTCTTTCCTGAGAGAGGCTCACGATTATCGCCTTCTAGGTCACCAGGAGCGGAGCACAGAGGGACAACACAGCTTTTGCGCTTCCAGCTGGCTCCCATCAAGAAGTTAGAAGGAAACCTGCAAACACATTTCCTGCTGTCATCTCTCCACCACAGAATGACTTTCCCTGGCAGAGCTGGGGGAGGGGAGCGGGCAGCAGGCCCCCCAGGAGGCTCTGGGCAGGAATATTAATACCCCAACTTCTCAGCACAAGAGGAGGGAGGATGAGCGGCCACGGCAGTCAGGTCCTGGGGGCCCTGAAAGGTGGTTGCTGAGCAGCCCGTGGGAGGCACTGATCCGCCAGCTCACGGCAGGGGCCGCCCAAGTCCTAATGAAAACATCTAGCTCCTGGCAGGGCGCAGCCGACACATCGTCCGGCCTTCTCGGCCACCTGGGAGAGGATGGGCGCCGCACGCGGACACCCAACCTGCCGGGCTGTGCGCGCAGGGACATCGCTTTTCTCCCGGCAGGCGCATCCATCTCGCTGGGTCTGGATAGATAATACAATCTCTCTGCCCACACCCCATTTGCTGAGAGACAGCCTGGGCTTCTCCATTTTTTATGGGCTCACTTAGCTTGGAGGAAATCCAGAGGTCAGAGCCGGCGCAGACGCTCCAGTCACCTTGCCCGTCCGGGCCCGCAGCCTTTCCAAAACAGGCTCACCCACGGGGCCCTAAATTATGGCGATTACACTGCAATTCGCAGCGCGATATTACTTTGATACACTACCTGCTGCAGCCTGGCCCGGGAGGCGTGCATTATTTACCAGGGAGGCTGTCCGTGCTGCGCACCAGAGCCACAGTGCTCCGCGGGGTCCCTCCTGTCCCTACAGCACCGCCTCCGCCCAAGGTGCGGGGTCTGGGGGGCGGGGGCATTGGAGCAGCTCCGCTTTCTCGGAGTGACCCTTTCCTGACCGCAATATAGCCCAGAGAGGACCCAGTGGTGGAAGCAGCAGCTGGCGACGAGGTTGGGCGTTGGTAGGTGGGGACAAGTGCTGAGTCCGCAGCTCCTCCTGGCTCTTAAGGACACCCAGACCCTCCTTAGCCGGCCTATAAGGGCCCTTGTTGCGCACATCCTGGGAAACACACGGAGGGCCTGCCCAGGGGTGCCAGGCTGGTTCCCCGCCCGTGGTCAACTGTTAAAACGGCTAGCAGCAGGCTAACCCCAGCGGCAGTCTCGAGGATTTAGCCTGTGGCGGCTGGTGGCTGAGATAGAGGCAGCACAGGCTCCCTGCCCTCTTTTTCTCGGGCCCTGGGAGCTGAGGCCCGACTTCGCCCTGGCTGGGGGATGGGGGCTGGGGCCGCAGTTGGGCCGGGCTTCTCTCCGGCTCCCCCATTATGGCTTGGCATCAGCATCTAGATTGCAGGTTACTTCTGCTTTTATCCAAAGCGGTCCTTAAGGGAGATGGATTTCTGATTGAAATCCAGTCAATTGGTGCAGTGGCTCAGAGGGCCCAGCGTGAGCACACTTGTAGGGAAATTGCCCTGGGTCTGAGAGGAGGGGCGGGAGTGGGGGAGGAGAGGAGGGGCGGGGGTGGAGGAGGAGCAGGCCCTGCTCTGAAGCGTGTGAAAGCACTGCTGAGAGGACTTTAGCGTGTGTGCCGGGGTAGGCATCCGCGGGAGTCCTGGAGGTAAATCTGCTCTCCCTCTCCAGCTCCCTGTGATTGATGGAGCCAGAAACCTCAGGCAAGGGATCCCCAGAGGTCACTGTGTCATCTCGGGCCTTAGACAGCCTTGGGTAGTGGAGGAGGGGCCAAGTCTGTGGGACCCAGCTGTTTGCTTTGGTGGGTGAAAGAGGGTGGACTTCAGGGGTCTGGATTCAGATGTGGATTCATTCTAAAACTAGTTCCTGTTCTCCAGGATTTACTCACAAGTGGGGAGAGGTCATGGTCCCTGCTGAACACACCCTGGGCTCCTCAGCAGTGTGCACAGGGCTCTGGCCTCCAGGTTCCTCGTTAGCAGCCCACCAGGAGCCGGAGGAGCAAGCCTGGTCTTCAAGGTGCAGAGGGGCTCCTGGAAGGAAGCAGATGGGCACAGGGAGGAGAAGAATGACAAATACCGAGCTTCCCCAGTGCCCCGGAGAGAACGTGTTGGGGGGGAGGAAGCATGGAGACCACACGTCCCAGGAATGCTTCTGGTAACCCAGAAATGTCAAGAGCTCATTCTTCCAGCTCTTCGCGGGCCAGCAAATAACATATATATCATTTCTCCATCCACTTTGGGACCTGCCTGAGATGAACATATGTTTTAAAAGGACTCCCGATTGCTGCAGGAGCAGATGGTGCCACAGGGGCAGGCAAGGGCAGGAGAAAGAATACTGGCTGTCGATAGGGAAGGAGTCCTGAGCTCTGCCTCGCCCTTTCCTCTTACCAGCCATGTAAGCTGTGTGGCTGCAGGCAAGTCACTGTCCTGTTCTGTGCTGCCCCATTTTCCTCGTGAAGAACGAGTGGGTCCCCTGTAGCACACAGAGTGAGCTGAGGCCCCACTCCCCTGTGGTGGAGAGAAGAGAATACTGCCTCTATCAGTAAGGAAGACTGATTTTCCTATTTATTAGCCTTTTCAGCTGGCAGACACTGGGACTGTCCTCCAGGCCATGGGATGGCAAAGAGGGGGGCAGAGCCCCACACGAGCCACTGCTGTGTCCATCCTCTGCCTGTGGTTGTTTGCCTGATTGATTTGTTTGGTGGCCTCCCTGGCTGGGATTGGGTCCCTGTGTCCTCATGCACATTTGCCTCTGGTCCCTCTCTGTGTGGCCAGGAGGGGCAGCTCTAGGTGTAGGGGTGGAAGAGACCGGAACATCTGTCCATCACAGACTGACTCTTGGGCTTGGTAAGGATCAGAACAGCTGCCAGGTCTGACCACCACCTTGTGCTCCCGGCCCCTCCCCAGAAGCTCCCGCTGCAATGGGAGGCTCACTGCCTCTCGCTGACCCACTCCCAGAAAGTTCACCCTTTTCTGGATCCCAGGTTGAGTCCCTCATGCCATCTCTCATTCCTCCTAGCTCTTCTCGTTGGGCTAGGTGTAAACTCCATGCCTACAGGACCACCCTTCAGATGTTTCAAGGCAGTAATCTTGTCCACACCCCACTCCACCTTCTTGGGACAAAACCTGCCTAGTATCCTCCCTGAGGCTTCCCAGTCCCCTCACGATCTAGCCCAGACAAGAACTGATTGAGCTTCCAGTCAGGTGGAAGAGACGCTTGTGAAGAACGAGGGAGCTCCTAATCTGGGAGATAGTCTTCCTAGGACCAAAAGAATGAATAACAAAATCACACAGGCATTTAGGACTACTGGATTTCCAACTGGCATGGCTGCTGGTCCGGAACCCTCCTTGGAGGTGAGTGGGTTTTGTCATCTTCCAGGGTGAGAAGTCTTCCTGTTTCCTCTGAAACAGCCATGCTGCCCTCCTCAGAGACTGTGGGAATACTGGGTGCTCTGATGCGGCTGGAGCCTGCTCTGGAGAGTGGTGGGAGAGAATGTTCTCCAGTTCTTCCCACCTCCATCCCCATCCATCCTGGGGTGGGCGCCCACAGGCGTGGGTACTACAGAAACCTGGGGTCCCAGGGGAAGCCTTCCACGGTGGGGAAGCAACCTCAGCATCTTCGGTCCCCAGCGCACTTACTTTTTCTCCTGAGTCCCAGAAGCTGTTCCCGGAGGGGCTGCTCTATGCTGCGTGGAGTGGGCCTTCCACATCGAGGCCTCCACCCTGCCCCCAGCTCTTAATTTATTATTAACTCTGGAACTGACTTTGAAATTATGGAAGACCATGTTGTTTCTTTCCTCTGCATCTCTTATGGTCCCCAAGGGGAGGCGAGCTGAGAGTGCCAGATACACAAATATGCAGCGAAAACCCTGTGGATTTTTGGTTCTAGCAAGGGGAAGGAAATTAGCTGTTATAAGCCGCTGTCGCCTCACTGGAAAGCCTCCAGCACAGACCCTTGGAGGTGCTCCCGAGCCCCGTTCCTCCGCTCTCCACTTCCCAGCTGCATGGCTAGAGATCTCTGTCTTTCGGTTCCCCTGCAGGGCTGCGGCCTCCTCCCCACCCAGTCCTGCGTCATCACTGATGGAGATGATCAATATCCTGGGTCTGTGAGGAGGAGGAAGAGGAGGAGGCTGCAGGCACATAGAGAAGCGATCCCTGGCCTCTCCCCGAGCCATTAGCTTGAATAGCGTTAGAAGAGGCAGGTGGGAGTCAATTTCCGTTCTCCTAGAATTACTGGAAGGCAGAGGGTTATTTGGAAGTTTGTGAAAGGTGCAAGATATTCATTGGCCCTCAAACAAAAGGATCAGTAGGAGTTTGGTCTTTCCTTTTTCCTCTCCTGAGGAGAGCCAAGGGCTAAACCCCTTGAGTGACTACCCCACAGCAGCAGCTGCACTTAGGCAGAAAATAGCCCTGGGCTGTGACTGGGACCCTGGAAGGAGCTGGTTCTGGCCCTTTGCCGGCTAACTTGGTTCATCCTAATCTGGCCTTGGGCTTCTCTCTGGCTTCTAATGCAAAGAAATGAACTTAATCAAAGGGTAGATTTGATATTAAGCATTCATTGAATTGAGTGGTTAGGTTTCCCCATAACTTGCTGTGTGACCTCTGATGAGTCACCTAACCTCTCTGGGTGTCACATACTTTATATGTAAAAGGAGAGCAGCAGTGAGATGTGTGTGCTATTTCTGAGACCCAGGAATAATCATGCCGGGACACATGTTTTATAACCATGACCCAAACGCTCTTTCCATCATGTCCACCAGCCAAAATGATGGGCCATCTTCTGTAGCCTCCTTCGCTGATAATGCAAGTGGAAGGTTTTATAGCCAACAGGGCAGTCATGAGCTTTCACTACTAATAATTATCTTTGTGATTTAAAATTTTAGCAATAAGCTGGATTTTTACCAATATTACTATGTATTAGTCTGTTCTCACATTGCTATAAAGAACTACCTGACACTGGGTAGTTAATAAAGAAAAGAAGTTTCATTGACTCACAATTCTGCAGGTTGTACAGGAAGCATGGCTGGGAGGTCTCAGGATGGAGAACAGGAAGCAAGCACCTCTTCACATGGCAACAGGAGAGAAAGGGCAAAGGGGAAGTGCCACATGCTTTTACACAACCAGATCTCATGAGACAGCACTGGGGGATGGTGCTAAACCATTAGAAACACCCCCATGATCCAGTCGCCTGCCACCTGGCCCCACCTCCAACACTCGGGATCACATTTCAACATGAGATTTGGGTGGGGACACAGAGCCAAACCATACCATACTGTATATTTTTACTTTAAAAAAAATTCCTAGCCGGGCGTGGTGGCTCAAGCCTGTAATCCCAGCACTTTGAGAGGCCGAGGTAGGTGGATCATGAGGTCAAGAGATCGAGACCATCCTGGTCAACATGGTGAAACCCCGTCTCTACTAAAAATACAAAAAATTACCTGGGGATGGTGGCACATGCCTGTAATCCCAGCTACTCAGGAGGCTGAGACAGGAGAATTGCCTGAACCCAGGAGGTGGAGGTTACGGTGAGCCGAGATTATCGCGCCATTGCACTCCAGCCTGGGTAACAAGAGCGAAACTCCGTTTCAAAAAAAAAAATTCCTGCCAGGAGTGGTGGCGCATGCCTGTAGTCCCAGCTACTCGGGAGGCTGAGGTGGGAGGATCGCTTAAGCCCAGGAGTTTGGGCTATAGTGAGCTATGCTGATACGGTGTCCACACTAAGTTCAGCATCAATATGGTGACCTCCTGGGAGTGGGGGACCACCAGGTTGCCTAAGGAGGGGTGAACCAGCCCAGGTCGGAAACCGAGCAGGTCAAAAGTCCCGTGCTGATCAGTAGTGGGATCGCGCCTGTAAATAGTCACTGCACTCCAGCCTGGGCAACACAGTGAGACCCCATCTCAGGAAAAGAAATTTTTTTTCCTAAGATTTTTTCCCCTGGAGAGACAACAGGCTGTAAGAATATGAGCCCAGAAGCCTGCCTACCTGGATTTGAATCTTGCCTCTAGTCCCAGCTACTTGGGAGGCTGAGGCAGGAGAATTGCTTGAGCCCGGGAGGTAGAGGTTGCAAGGAGCCAAGATCGAGCCACTGCACTCCAGCCTGGGAGACAGAGTGAGACTCCATCTCACACACAAAAAAGTGGGGAAAATAATACAACAGAAGGTTGCTGTGGTCTGAAGGGCTTAAAACAGTACCTGGTACATAGTTAGTGCAAACTTATTAAGTGTTGAGTGTTATTACTGTCAACGATAATAACAGAATGCCTTTGAATGCTCCTCGGGAGAAGTGGCCTTTTTATTTTATCATGTCAGCTCCTGCATCTTTGCTCAAGTGATCAATTGGAGACATATGCTTTCTGAAATTCTGAGGGCACCCAATGGCATGACCTTTAGGGTATCCTTCCAGCCACACTGTTGGAGGCGACGTGTATGTGTGTGTTTCTGGCTAACGGAATACGTTAGTTAACGGGGAATAGCCCATTCCTTTTAGTTTCATTCTCCTGTAGTTGAACATTTAATTGAAATGCACACATCCTGTCCCTTGCTTTAGCAGGGTTAGTAATATTCCCTTTTGAGGAGGCCATGAGCTATTATTGGCAGGAGCCCTGGGTAGGCTGTCAGAAGGGGGAGTCAGTTCTGTCTCTTCCCCTGGCTTCCACATCTGTAAAATCGGGCAATGACACCTAGAGGGCATGGGGGCTTTCCATCCTCACAAGGAGCTGTCAGGTGGGACGATGGCTCCAAGATAACTCTTTAAACTGTAACATGCTGGTCACCCAAAATGACATATCCTCCTCACCACAGAGCCTCTGCACCCTGGGAACCCTTTTTCAGGACAAGATGTCACCTTATCCCAGGATCCTGGAGGGGAGGCCCAGGAGATAAAGGATTAGGATATTGTTTTGTTACTTGCATTCTTTTCTGATCTTGTTTTAGCTTAAAAGTTAAAACAGGTGCAGTGGTTCATGCCTGTAATCCCAGCACTTGAGAGGCCGAGGCGGGCGGATCACCTGAGGTCAGGAGTTTGAGACCAGCCTGACCAACATGGTGAAACCCATGTCTATTAAAATACAAAGTTAGCCGGACGTGGTGGCACATGCCTGTAATTCCAGATACTTACTTGGGAGGCTGAGGCAGGAGAATTGTTTGAATCTGGGAGGCAGAGGTTGCAGTGAGCCAAGATTGTGCCATTGCACTCCAGCCTGGGCAAAAGAGTGAAGCTCCATCTCAAAAAAAACAAAAAAGTTAAAACAAAAATCTAGTGAATGTGTAGTCCCATGAATTCAGACTTCAGAGGTTGGGTGTGCCTGTGTGTACTGTGGCTTCCAGATGGGCCCACCCTTGACCAGTGCCCTTGTAACAAGCACCTTAGTTCCCAGAGCTCATATCTGGTTGACGCCACATACTTCGTGGATGTAGACATTCATTCATTCGACAAATATTTATGGAGAAACTGCCAAATGCTGTTCTAGGCACTGGGGAGATAGCCATGAATAACACACGAGGTCCCTGCTCTCATGGAGCCCATGGTGAGAGGGAGAGAGACTGACAATAAATAGGAAGATAAATTAAAAGGTTTTTTTTAACACGATGATGAGCGCCTTGAAAAAAAGAAACCGGGGGATTGTGATAGAAAGTGACTTGAAGGGCAAGCGTCCTTCCTGGGGTGTGGTCAGGATAGGCAGGTTCTGCTGAATGGGCCATTTATGTAGCAGGGATAGTCCCAGGTCCTTTCTCTTGAATGGAAGTACTACTGCTACCATGCACAGGGATAGTGACAGCAGTTAACAGTTACTGACTGCTTGCTGGTGCCACGCTGTGTTCTGAATGGTTATAAGAATCAAGTCCTGGCCAGGTGCAGTGCCTCATGCCTGTAATCCCAGCACTTTGGGAGATGGAGGCAGGAAGGTCTCTTGAGGCCAGGAGTTTGAGACCAGCCTGGGCAATATAGTGAGACCCCCTCTCTAAAAAAATCTTTTAAAAATGTAGTCAGAAGTGGTGGTGCGTGCCTGCAGTCCCAGCTACTTGGGAAGCTGAGGTGGGAGGATTGCTTGAGCCCAAGAGTTCGAGGCTGCAGTGAGCCATGATCGCACCACTGCACTCCAGCCTGGGTGACAGGGGAAGACTCTGTCTCAAAAAAAAAAAAAAAAAAAAAAAAACCACCACAAAAAAGAATCCAATCCCCCCAACAACCGTAAGTGGAGGGTATCATTATTATGCCCACTTTACCGGTGAGGAAACTGAGGCACAGAGAGATTAATCAACATTGCACAGCTAATAAGGAATGAAACTGTAATTCGAGGGTCCTGACCAGTTTGAGAATATTGGTGCTTTGGGGGAGCTATTGTATGAGTGTTTAACTGCCACTTGAATAGTTATGCTCCATTAAGTATTCTTCATTCAATTTGACCCATTTTCAAATGCATTTGGTAATTTGTAAGTTTTATCTCATTTGAGTGAAGAGGGGTTGCTTTGGGAGTTGGGAAGCGGTGGTTCAGGGAGGGCTGTCGCTTCCAGGGTGGTAAAGGTAGAGAAATCATGAAGTCATGGAATAGGAGAGCCGCCAAGTCTCTATTCGGCCCTGGTCACTTACTGTGTAGATTGAAAAAGAGAGCACAGAGAGGGACCAGAGTCACCCAAAGCCACAGGCCACACACACTTTCCGCATGTTTTGAAGAGCGTGTCAGATTCTATTAAGAGTAACCAAGCGCGGTGCTCCAACACGGTTCCAGTCTATTTATCCAGGGACACCACAGCTTTGGAGGCAGCAAACATGCCCATTTGTTACTATTTGCAAAGATGGTGTACACCAAACGTGAGCTTTCTGTAAACAAATTAAAAAGTAATAAAGTGGCCCCATCTGCATACTAGAGCAATGTGCTTCCATTTTAATGAAGCTAGCTATGGAAAAGCCATTTGATGGCCTGTCAAAAGCTTGAACGCCTTTGGCTGAACATGGAAGTGAGTCATGCTGCAAAGACAGAGTCCTTTCTTCCTCCAGTATGCACGGGACACCTGCTGCACCTGCTGTGAGGACCTGGTCCCGCCCCTGGGCCGTCTGCTATGCTGGGGAGACCCTGTGTGTACCTACAATATAGTTAAATGTCAAGGTCAGACATCACAAGAGGGTTCACAGGCCAAATGAACAGTAATAATAGCAATACTATTTCATCAGTGCTGGCCTATGTCCATGCTGGAGACCTTCTGTTTGCTCCTCCAAATCCCCGCTCCACCCACTTGCCCTGCACTGTGCCCGGGGAAGGCTGACTCTGTGGGTTGCATCCTGGGACCTCCTCTGGATGGTGTTACCCAACGGGAGTGGGAGGCACCAGTGGGAGACCAGAGGGAGGAAGGTGAGTGAGGTTGGGGTAGATATTCTGGGATGGCAGTGGCTGCTTCCTCAGTCTCCATGGTACCTGTCACAGCCCCTCCCCTATAGCATAGCTTTTTTTTTTTTTTTTTGAGACAGAGTCTTACTCCGTTGCCCAGGCTGGAGTACGGTGGCACCATCTCAGGTCACAGCAACCTCCACCTCCCAGGTTCAAGCGATTTTCCCACCTCAGTCTCCCAAGTATCTGGGATTACAGATGCCTGTCACCATGCTCAGCTGATTTTTGTATTTTTAGTAGAGACAGGGTTTCAGCAGCTTGGCCAGACTGGTCTCGAACTCCTGACCTCAAGTTATCCGCCCACCTCGGCCTCCCAAAGTGCTGGGATTACAGGCATGAGCCACTGTGCCCGGCCTACAGCATAGTTTGTCTCTGGGTTCCTTTGACTGCTTCCTCCCCCGGCCTCTCTAAGCCTACGGATGGCCAGCTCCCCAGCGTGGTCAGCGCAGGCATTCTGCACTGTTCCTTATTGCTTTCCTCAATCCAGCCCATATCTACGCAAATGACCCCTCTGGTAAACTCCTGAACAGTCTGAATGATCCATCTGTTTCTTTCCAGGACCCAGGTTAACGCAGGCTGCCCGAGCTAAGCCTTCACAGATGTGTTCTCCATCTTCAAAACAACTCTGTGAGGGAGGCGCTGTTATCAGACCCATTGGCGGATGAGGAAACCGAGGCTCGACTTGCTTAAGGTGAGAAGTGGCAGAATGTGAACACAGTTGTGTCTGGCTACAGAGAGAAGCCAAGCCTTTTTTTTTTTTTTTTTTTTTGAGACAGAGTCTTGCACTGCTGCTCCAGTTGAAGTGCAGTGGCGTGATCTCGGCTCACTGCAACCTCCGTCCCTGGGTTCAAGTGATTCTCCTGTCTCAGCCTCTCGAGTAGCTGAGATTACAAGTACCCGCCACCACACCCAGCTAATTTTTTGTATTTTTAGTAGAGGCAGGCTTTCACCATGTTGGCCAGGTTGGTCTCACCCACCTCGGCCTCCCAAAGTGCTGGGACTACAGGCGAGAGCCACTGTGCCTGGTCTAGAGAAGCTCTTAATCATTGCGTCGCCTGCTGGTGAGGAAGAGTGACTCAAGTCCTGAGTACCTTCAGGTACCTCCAGGAAGGAGATGGCCCATATCTGTAAGGCAATCATTGATTAACAAACATTTATTGAGCACCTATTATGAGCCAGGCACGGTGCTAGACGCTGGGCATTAGAGATAAAAGGTAGCTCCCCTTCCTCTCGAGGAGCCCATAGCCTAGACCCTGGGCTCCCAGCTTTGCTAGCAGGCATGTGAGCATGACCTGGGGAATGAAAAGGAATCAATGGCCTGCCCACCACCAGCCAATTAAACCAGGGTCTCTGGTGGTGGAACTTGGGCATTCCTGAATGAGCAACAGGTTGAGGGCTGGAGTTGAGGCCGGGCTGGACTTGAGGCTGGGCTTGAGTTCCAGGAGGGGACAGAGAGGTTGACAGAATGTGTGGCTGGGCTGACTGGGGAGCACAGGCTGGCGCTGCAGGCTTTGGGAAGACAGAGGCTGGCAGAGGAGAGTGGTCTTGGCTAGGGGAGGAACTGGCCTGCCAGTTTGCAATTATTTATTCAACAAACACGAAGTGGGCAGCCCCTGAAGCTCAATAAATCCCTGTGTTTTCTGTGTGGAGATGGTCTTTCAGACCCCACGCCGCGGGGGCTTCCCTCTAGGGGTACTAGTGAGGGAAGGTGTTCTCTCTCCGGGTCCACAAGGGGGCGTAGTTTTAAGGGCAAGAACTTCCCAGCGCCATGCCCCCTTCCCACGCCTCTCCATCTGGGAGATTTAATGGTTTCTGTTTTAATTTTTGAGAGTGCGGGAAAGGGTCAAAAGTCAATCACTCCAGCGGAAGTTTAAAGGAACTCTTTTCATTGGCCTGGGGAGGGGGGGTTGGAGAGGGAGGGAATTCCTCCCAAGAGTCCCCTTCTTCCACACCCCTTTGGGACTGCATGTTTGGACGCCCTTCCATGAACATTCCCTTCGTGGAAGCTGTCTTTCTCTCTCCTGGGTTTCCCATCTGGGGTCCCCTTCCACACACTCTCTCTCGTGGAAGTTTTCTCTCTTCCTTTCCTTTTTCTCTTTATCTAAATAAATCACTTTCTGCAAACACTTTTGGGGTCCAGTATTACTTCACGAGCGACTTAACGAGGTTCCCTCTCTCATTCTTCAGCGAGCGGGAGACCAAGAACCTTGGAGAAACGGCCTCTCAGGGGAGCTGAGGGTTCCCCTGAACCCCCACACTAGGGAGGCTGGGCACTGGGGAGCCATCCACACTCCTTCTTGCCCCCTGAAGCTGGCGCAGGCTTGGGAAAGCTGCTGGCTGGGGCCAGGGGCAGGACCAGGGAAGAGAGTATGTCCCCAACATAACCTCCATTAGCCCTGCCACCAAGCATGGAGTCCACGGCCCTCACCAGGTCTTTCCAGTTTCTGTCAGGCCCTTTCATGCTCTATCCTGCTGCCCACCTACTGGCAGGAAGAAAGGAATTTTTGAGTAAATGGAACATCCTTCTTTCCCTCCCGAGAACACCCAAGAGGTCAGTCTTATTCCAGGAGATAAATGAGGTGACTCCCAGGGAGGAGACACAGCCCCGTCCTCAGGGAGCCCCAGTCTGAGGGGGACGCAGCCACGTCCTTGGGGAGCCCCAGTCTGAGGGGGACGCAGCCACGTCCTCGGGGAGTCCCAGTCTGAGGGGGACACAGCCACGTCCTCGGGGAGCCCCAGTCTGAGGGGGACGCAGCCACGTCCTTGGGGAGCCCCAGTCTGAGGGAGACACAGCCCTGCCTTCTTCAGCAGTGACCACATTGTCGCAATGGAGGCTTAGGCCAGCCTGTCCAGAGGGCTGGAGGCCCTAAGAGAGTGGTTGGTGCCCTGAGGCCTGCCCAGTGAGCAGAGTGCCTGACAATGGTTTTCTCCATGTCTGTCTCTCCCCCAGGAGTGGAGCAGAAAAGGAAGGAGGAAGGAAAGACAGAATGGGGGAGCCAGGCAGGGCAGCCTGAGTGCAAACTTTCTTTTCCTTCCCCTCAGAAGACTGCCCTGACTTTGGCTGTTCCTCTGGGTACCCTCTGCCCTTGCCCCTCACCACCCATGGCCCTTCTCTCATGACCAGGTACACACCTGGTCCCTCCTCCTCCGCTGCGTGAGGCCTGGAGGCCTCAAGTCAATCCCTCTCCCCTCCACCCTGTCCCTCCCCTCCCCCCTGCCCCTCCCCTCCCCCCCCACCCCCGTGTTGCAGGGGCTCTAACAGCTGAGAATGATCATTGAGTGTGTAGCCTGTGCCTGCGGCTGTTTGAAACCTTTGTCTGTACGATTGTTCAATCCTAACAACAGCACTAGGAGGCGGCTGCTATATTTTTTTAACAACTGGTAATCAATTGATTTAAAATAGTTGAGCTAAGCATCTGCAATGGTGACTTCAGCCTTCACTCCTGGGCACATTACTGCTGGAAGTCATGAGCCAATCACCTCGGAACGATGGTGCAAGTCACTTGTGGGTTCTTATCTGGAAGAGATTCTGCGTCTTAGAACCTTCACCACAAGTTTTTTTTGTTTGTTTTTGTTGCTGTTGTTTTGTTTTGAGACAAGGTCTCGCACTGTCACCCAGGCTGGAGTGCAGTGGCACAATCTCGGCTCATGGCAACCTCTGCCTCCTGGGTTCAAGCGATTCTCCCACCTCAGCCTCCTGAGTAGCTGGGATTACAGGTGCCCGCCACCGCACCCGGCTAATTTTTGTATTTTTTGTAGAGACAGGTTTTGTATTTTTGGCCAGGTTGGTTGTGAACTCCTGGACGAAAGTGATCCACCCGCCTCAGCCTCCAAAGTGCTGGGATTACAGACATGAGTCACCGCGCCCAGCCCAACACAATTTTTTCTTAGAGTGATTCTTGAAGTCCTGAGAGGCATCAGAACCAGTCCTTTCCCTTTTGAGAGTCCTTTCCTTGGTGCCTCTGATCAAGTCAGCACACACCTCCAGGGATTTTTCATCGCAGTTGGTTAGAGTAATTCTAATTCGGTGATTTGCCACCTCTGGCTTCATCAGTGTTTCTCTGGTGTCCTTAAAAGCCCAGCTGGGCCAGACTGGTCTCGAACTCCTGACCTCAGGTGATCTGCCCACCTCGGCCTCCCAGACTGCTGAGGTTACAAGCATGAGCCACTGCGCCAGGCCTAGACCCATTTTACACATGAGAAACGGAAGAAGCTCGGAGATGTCCAGGCTCAGCCCATGGTGGCACAGCGGATTGTGAAGCTGGGCGCTCACAGGCTAAGGCCACAACACTTCCTCTTCCCAGCTCACCAGGTTGTTTCTCTAGAAAATGCCCAAGAGGTGGAGATAGACAAAAAGGAGGAAGAAGGGGCATGGTGACGGGGAAAAGAAAAGGCAGGGAGAGAGGACAAGCCAGACAGAGGCACAAATGGAGAGAGAAAATCTGAGAACATGGCAGTAGCGAAGCCTGAGATGAGAAAGAAATGTCACTCTGTCTCCCACCCACCCCACCTTCTCCTGCAAAAATGAGTTGTCTCACAGGGAGGGCTGTGGGCATCCCCGTTCCACACCTCTGCCGGCTTTAGGGCCAACCCTAGGTCACGTCCCTCCACTCAGCCTCCCCTGCTTGGTCTTACCTCTCTGTGGGAAGGTGTGGCTTTAAATGTCACCCAGATACCCAAGTTCAAATCCAGCCTCTGCACTTACTAGTAACAGACCTTAAGTAGTTCGGGGACTCAGTGAAGATGCGGTGAGTGAATGCAAGCGCTTTTTTTTTTTTTTTTGATATGGAGCCTTGCTCCATACCCAGGCTGGAGTGCAGTGGTGCAATCTCAGCTCACTGCAACCTCTGCTTCCAGGTTCAAGCAATTCTCCTCTCTCAGCCTCCCGAGTAGCTGGGACTACAGGCACCTGCCACCACACCTGGCTAATTTTTGTAATTTTAGTAGAGAGGGGATTTCACCTTGTTGGTCTGGCTGGTCTCCAGCTCCTGATCTCAGGTGATGCAGCCACCTCAGCCTCCCAAAGTGCTGGGATTGCAGGCGTGAGCCACGGCGCCTGGCCGCAAGCGCTTTGTAAATCCCAGCAAGAGATGGTTCTGGGGTGCCTGTTCTCCAGGGCGAGATGGGGGGCAGCTTGGGGACTGGGATAGCAGCATGAAGCCCTGCTGGCTTGCTGCCCTAGACGGTGCCCTGAGGGAGGGATGGGAAGATATAAACAAGACATTTAAAGGCCTCTGTGCTTCCCAGCTGCCCTAAGTCAGGAGTGGCTTTCCTGACACGGAGGGTGGCTTGGGAAATGAAAAGTGAATGGGTCGCTAAAATGTTTTACTTCCCTGGTGTTGTTGGCGGGGCTTTAATGAGGAGCCATGCATCACTTGCCCCCTCACCCCGGCAGATGATAAAGGGCCACCGCTCCCTGCGGGCCTCAGAACAACGCAACACTGCACGGCTTGTAAATTGTTATGGCCCAATGAAGAGCTCGCCCTTAAATGTCACTCACCCAGGAATTAAGGTGAAGACAGGCACAGGGACTTGCCAGTGGCACAGTCCAGGGTGGAGGCTGGCAGGAGTGAGCCCCGCAGGATGGGGGGAGGGTCAGACTCCTCGGGAAGGGCAGTTGGATGACAGGTCTGGGGTTAATGAAAAGTGCCCCTGCCCCCTAAATGATCATTATCTCCAGTAATTATCCTTGATCCTGGGGGAGGCAGGGAGAGGCACACGGAAGAGCTATCGTTAGAATGGATTGGCTAAAGAATCCAGACCGGTGCGCTGGCCTGGGGTCCTCAGCCCCCCTCCCCGTCTCTCTTCCTCTCTCTGTCTCCCCTCAACCCCACCTGTCTTCCTCCCCACCTCCACCTTTCTACCTGCTCCCTGCCAATCTTTTTCTCACCCCAGTTGCCTGAATGGTTCACAGGTTTCTCTTTGCCCTGTGAACCCCAGGGCAGATTGGGAAGGAATCTTCATGAGTCTGACTCAGGCTGGCAGTCCTGGTCCCAGCAACACATGGGCTGCCTCGCTTCCCAGCTTCACTTTCTAATTTTGGGGGCACAGAAAGGTCGGCTTCCACCTATTCCATGGAGGCCCTTCTCCAGAAGAGGGTGAGCTTCAGGCGCCTCCCAAGCGTGACCCTTCCCACCTCCTCCCTCTCCTGTAACCTTTTAGCATTGTGGAATAAATCTCACGTCCAGAAAAGGGCATGAAACACATGTTCCATTAACAAATTATTTCAAAGCAGGGCAGCCACCGCCTCAGTCATGGACCAGAACCGTGCCAGCACCCAGCAGCCCGCAGATCCCTTCCCACTGAACTTCTCTTCCCCAGAGGTCCCAGGTAGTCACTTCCTACCTTTCTCTGTTTGTGTGTTCCCTCAGCAATGTGGTTCAGTTTTCCCTATTTCTGAACTTTATATCAATAGAGTCCTGCCGGGCGCGGTCGCTCAGACCTGTAATCCCAGCACTTTGGGAAGCCAAGGCGGGTGGATCACGAGGTCAGGAGTTGGAGACCAGCCTGACCCACATGGTGAAACCCTGTCTCTACTAAAAATATAAAAATTAGCCAGGTGTGTTGGCAGGCGACTGTAGTCCCAACTACTTGGGAGGCTGAGGCAGGAGAATTGCTTCAACCTGGGAGGCGGAGGTTGCAGTGAGCTGAGACGGTGCCATTGCACTCCAGCCTGAGCGACAAAGCGAGATCTGTCCCCCGAAAAAGAAAAAAGCAGAGTCTCATGTTACACATTCTTTCACGTCTGGCTTCTTTCAGCCAGCCTGGCGGTGTTTGTGTGACTCATCCCTGTGACTAGGGTAGTCACGGTTCATTCATTCACATTGTCCTAGAGAGCTTGTCACTGTCTGCATACCACAGCCTTACCACCAGTCTCCCCAGCCCACATGTCACCAGCTGCAGCATCTTCAAGTTTTGGGGCTCCTGTGCGGGAGGGATGTAACTGATCCTTCCTGCCGGGAAATTCCCCTTAGGTCTAAACTCCTTCCCCCTTACCTGCACTTTGCTGGTTTGCTGCCTCTGATGAAGTCAGGGGGGAGGAAAGATACAGCAAAAATAACACATCAACTGCATTTGCAAGATATTTTTCAATGTATGAAGCACTTCTTAATACACTAATTAAGTGAGACGGTCACTATCATCCTGTTCTAAGCGTTTTATATTTTTAACTCATGTAACCCTCAGAACCACCTTTGAAGTAGGCTATTCTTATCACCCCTATTTTGTAGACATGGGAACTGAGAAGTTAAAGTATTTGTCCAAGGTAGAGTTGCCAGATAAAATACAGAATGAGCAGTTACATTTGAATTTCAGATAAGCAAGGAATTTTTTAAAGCATAAATACATCCCAAACATTGCATATTAAATTCAAATGGGCATCCTATATTTTTGTCTTCCTGGATCTAGCAATCCTAGTCCAAGGTCACAGCACAAGTGACAGTAAAGATAGGATTCAGACCCCGGCTTCTACCCACAGCCCTGTGCCCTCAGCCACGGCTCTCCTGGTACAGTGGGACCACACTAACTAAGACCCTCGTGTCCACGGAGAAAAGCAGATGGATTTGAAACTGTTGACTAAATCAAACCAGCACAGCTAAGAAACAGATTTATTATGGAGGTTAAGGAAAGGGAGGAATTAAGAACGGAGCTCAGGTCTGGGTACAGTGGCACACACCTATAATCCCAGCACTTTGGGAGGCCAAGGCGGGAGGATCACCTGAGACCAGGAGTTTGAGACCAGCCTGACCAACATGGAGAAACTCTGTCTCTACAAAGAATACAAAATTAGCTGGGCGTGGTGGTGCATGCCTGTAATTCCAGCTACTTGGGAGGCTGAGGCAGGAGAATCGCTTGAACCCGGCAGGCAGAGGTTGTGGTGAGGCGAGATCGTGCCATTGCACTCCAGCCTGGGCAATAAGAGTGAAATTCTGTGAAAGAATGAAAAAAGGAAGGAAGGAAGGAAGGAAGGAAGGGAGGGAGGGAGGGAGGGAGGGAGGGAAAGAAAGAAAGAGAGAAAGAAGGGAGGGAAAGGAAAGAAAGGAAAGAAAGAAGCTCAGTTTCCGACTCCAGTAGGCAAGATCCCAGCTTCTTGCTAGGGATTGCCCAGTTAGAGGAGGCAGGGCATCCTCCAAGGCTGAATCACCTGGGGGCTGGTGGCCAACCCCTCCAATCCTCATTCTGCACCTGGTCTGAAGGGATTTGGCTCAGCCCTGCCTGGCCCAGATACTGCAGTCCTTCCATTTCTCACATGGCCCCAGTTTCCAACCTCAAAATCCATAAACAAACCACTTCATCCAACTGCCAGGCTCTCCCCAGGGCCAACCCTCCACCCTGTGCCAGGCTTTCCCCAGGGCCTGCCCTCTACCCTGTGCCAGGGGAAACTGCCCTCTTTAGATGGGATGCAACTAAAAACCTTCCCAACTGTAAAAAATCACAAAATGAGTGGGATGGTGTCAGAGGCTGCAAATGTAGATACATGCTTTTTTTTTGTTGTTTTTTTTGAGACAGAGTCTCACTCTGTCGCCAGGCTGGAGTGCAGTGGCGCGATCTTGGCTCACTGCAACCTCCGACTCCCTGGTTCAGCCATTCTCCTGCCTCAGCCTCTTGAGCAGCTGGGATGACAGGCATGCGCCACCACACCCAACTAATTTTTGTATTTTTAGTGGAGACAAGGTTTCACCATGTTGGCCAGGATAGTCTCGATCTCCTGACCTCGTGATCTGCCCACCTCGGCCTCCCAAAGTGAGCCACCGTGCCTGGCTGGATACATGCTTTTATTTTGCATAGAATAATGCATTTAATTACTTTGTCCAGGGGAAGCCTGTTTGGAAGACAGCGAAGGCGATGCTGATGATAGCACTTTGCACTGAGGGCCTCAAATGCAGAGGAAGAGCCACGGGAGCATCGCATTTCTGTTCCCGAGACCTTGAAAGCTCCTGCGAACACTTGTGCTTTCTTCCTCGAGAGGCAGAGGGAATTGTGGAGAAAATGCTGCAGATTTCCGCTTTTAACTCACTGTTTTGATCCTCTGCAGCTGCTAGGATACAGGACCCCCCCCCCCCCCCCAGCAACCCCAGAGAGACTGGGCGGTGTTGGGGGTGGTCATTGTCTGGTGGAAAAAGTGTGGAGCTGGGGACACACCTCTTCTTCTCCTTCCTTCTACCATACCCCAAAGAGCCGGGCCAGAGGGAGTCCCTCCAAAATGCCTGCCTTGGCTGAGGCTGTTTTATGCACAGAGCTCTGAACCATGAATCAGGAGAATCCATTTTGCCAATTTGGTAAATTATGCTCCATCTCTGACCTTGGCCCTGCCCTAGGGGGTTAGGCAAATTATCTAACTGCCCCGAGCCTCCAGTTCCTCATCTCTGAAGTGGGCTCAAAACGAGTCCTGCATAGAGGCATGCTATGAGGGTTAGGGCGTTAGATGAGTTAGTTCATACGAATGAGCTTAGAACAAGGTCTGACCCGTCGGAAGAGCTTCATAAGCTTCGCAATAACAATAACAATTATTATTTTCTGAACAACGAGGGGTTTAAGCCAGGTCAGGGACCAAGGAGATACGGGTGTGAAGGGTATAAGGAGACCTGCTGTGAGACGTTGGGGAGCAGAGCCAGCTGCGGAGCCTGGAGACAGCAGCCTGCGCAAACAACTTCAAACATAAATTCTAAAAAACACTCTGCAAGCCAAACTCAGTGGGTCTGTGGAGTGTGCCTAGCTCTGGGACCCGCAGTTTCAATGGGCTGAGCCCTATGGTCCCTTCCATTTTGACAAATCTCTGTTACTTAAGTCCAGTCTCTACCACTCAAATATGGGACTAGCAGTGCCTTAGGGCCCTTCAAGTCCAACCCACCCCTTCACCCATTTTACAGGTGAGGAAACTGAGACCCAGAGAGGGGAAGTGGCTGTTCCCCACGCAGGGCACTGTCCCACACGGCCTTCTAGCTGGCTGCTGTGTGTTGTTGTGGGGGTCACTGCAATCCTCCAGGCTAGGCTTTGCCTTTCCCGTAGAAGGAAGAGCTTGGATTGGATGCCAACAAAATGTGATGGAACAAGGATGAATTTAGGAGCCAGAGAGGCCTGGATTGAAGTCCCAGCTATGTGACCCGGGCAGGAACTCTAGCCCCCAAGCCTTGTCCCCATTGCCTCTATAGGGTTTGGCCTGTAGAGATGCCACTAAGTTGCTTTACTTGGACACAGTCATTTATTTCTGGGAAGTGAATCCTACTATTATCTCCAATTTACGGATAAGGCAACTGAGGCCCACAGAGGTCAAGTAACTTGCCCAAGGTCATGCACCTTGCAGGGTTGTCTCTGGGAAGGATTCAATGTCCACGGTGTAGCCCAGTGTCCAGCACATAGTATGCCAGGCACTCAAAGAGCACCAGCCCCATCACCAATCCCATCAGTGGCTTCTAGGATGATGTCATCACAGCCAACACTCCCAGGAACCAGGAGACCTTTCACACCCACATGGCTGTGGAATTAATAAAACGTTCTAACTAAAGATTGGAAAAGAGATTACGGGGCTCGGCTCCTGGAGTGGAACGATTTAAAAAGAAAGAAGGCGCTCAGCTCTGCTACGGAGGAGTGAGAATAGGGCCCAGGCCTCCTCTTAGATGCTGGGCAAACGCCAGGCGAGGGAGCCTCCCTAACCAGCTCAATGTGTCTGCTGTTGGCCATAAAGACGGGGCTTATTGGCACCATGGTGCCGGGAGAACGGAAGAATAACAAAACGGCCTCTTCGGAGTGGGATAAGGAGGCGGCTTATGACGCTCGGCAACGAGGAATGCTCAGGACCACAGCCCACCCCACTGGGCCACGCGGCCACCCCAAACCCCAGTCTCTGGACCTTTGCTCTCACCCTTGCCCCGATTCCACTGGCAGAAGCCAGAACAGGCTCCCTGACCCATGCAGTCCTCCACCCTCATGCATGCAGGCACAGCTGCTCCCCATCTCTCCGTCTCCCCAATGCTTGGCTTGACTGCCTGCATTCTAATTATGGGCTGTGGGACCTTGGGCAAGTCACCTCGCATACTGCGGCCTCGGTGGCGTCATCTGTAAAATAGAGAAATAATAGAGGCCAACTCACGGGGTCAACGTGGGGATCCAGGGAGGGCTTGTGATGTACTTAGCCCAGGGTGTGGCGCTGAGGAAGCCCTCGGTAAAAGTCACTTAGGATTATCATGAACAGCTCGTCCCTTGCCACCTGTGTTATAATTTGATGATTTGCTCTCCCCGGTGAGACCATGGGCTCTTAATTCTCATTTCCTCATAACATCCCCATAACATAGTTAGTAATGTCCCCATTTTAAAGGTGATGACACCGAAGCTCAAGGAGGGCCCCAAGGTCACACAGCTCGTACCAGACAGGAGGCAGGTCCCAAACGTGGCCTCTGTGGCCCTCCCACTCTGCTCCAGGACCTCAGTCTGCTCTAGTGGCCTCTGCCTGCACTCTGTACAGTAAATAGTTAAAGGTGCTGTTCCAGGACTCAGGCAGGAAATGATTAAAGGAAAGCAACCTCAGCTTAGGAGAGCTCAGAAGAAGCCAGAAGCCAGAAGCCAGGTGTGCAGGACCCTGGGATGTAGGGAGCCAGGGGGCCAAGGGGGCTCCGAGCTGTGGGAGGGAGCTGCCGCCACTCCCAGCAGAAGCACCAGCCCCAACTGTTTCATCACTAGAGGCTGCTGCTGAGAGCGCGTGTGCACAGATGCAGGGACACACACACAGGTGCAGAGAGCGCGTGTGCACAGATGCAGGGACACAC
>NW_022437023.1:5052104-5105131 GCF_009761245.1 Sapajus apella
GAGAGCGCGTGTGCACAGATGCAGGGACACACACAGGTGCAGAGAGCACGTGTGCACAGATGCAGGGACACACACAGGTGCAGAGACACAGAGCTACACAGAGACAGAGCCCCCCACACAGATGCACATGCACACCCACACCTACTCACCCTCCTGCAAGGCTGTGTTAGGCAGATTGTACCTGCTTCCTAAGGAGAGGGGCTGGGTGCTGTGACCAGCATGCCTGGGGGCTCCTTGTCATATAGGAGAGATTTGGGCAGTTGTGGAAAGTTCAACTCACAGGCCAGCACTGCAGCGGGGAGAGGGGGTTCCTAGTGTCCTGTTGAGGATCGAGGGTGAGAGGTCAGAGAATCTCAGGGTTAGTAGATCTGCTTTTCCCTGACCAGCATCCAGGCAATTCTAGGACCCTCCCCTCCCTAGAGGTTTCGATCCACCTAGGGTGCTGATTAAAAAAATTCAGACACCTGGGCCACCCCATCAGAGATTATTATCCCCATCCGGCAGAAATGGAAGCCGAGGCCCAGAGAAACTAGGTAACTTGCCCAGGACCACACAGCAGGGCTGGTATATGGGCACTCCAGTGCCTAAGCTCTGAGCCACCACGCCAGGCTGTTTCAGCCACCTGCAGACCCAGGTGCAGGCATCTGCAGCTACACTGCAACCAATCCCCGAGGGGAGCAGGACGAGGAGCAGGGTGCAGAGCTGGACACAAAAGGCTGGGACCCCAGTCTCAGAGCTCTGTTCCCACGTGGGCCAAGAAGCTCAGAGAAAAACCTAATCCCAACTGTGTGAGCTGGCTTGACAAGGCTGCAGGACGGAGAGGCAAGTGCCTAGTAGTCAGGAACAGCTTCTCCGTGCCTCTGTTTCCTCATCTATAAGATGGAGATAATAACAGAAGCCTCTTTTTCAGGTGCTATGGAGCTCTGTCCTCCAGCTCCTGCTGCGAGTCACTGCTGGTCGCTCTCACCAAGGAACAAGTTGGTCAGGAAGCCGCACTGCAGCTGTGGCTTTTTTCTTTTTCTTTCTTTTTTTTTTTTTTTTGAGATGGAATTTCTCTCCTGTTGCCCAGGCTGGAGTGCAGTGGTGCGATCTCAGCTCACTGCAACCTCCGCCTCCCAGGTTCAAGTGATTCTCCCACCTCAGCCTCCTGAGTAGCTGGGATTACAGGCATGCGCCACCACGCCTGGCTAATTTTTGTAATTTTAGTAGAGACGGGGTTTTGCCATGTTGGCCAGGGCTGGTCTTGAACTCTACTAACAATATCAAAATTAGCCAGGCATGGTGGCGGGCACCTGTAAGCCCAGCTACTCGGGAGGCTGAGGCAGGAAAATCGCTTGAACCCAGGAAGCGGAGGTTGCAGTGAGCCAAGATCACACCACTGCACTCCAGCCTGGGCGACAAGAGTGAAACTCCGCCTCAAAAAAACATAAAAAATGAAAAATAAAATGGGTGTGGCAGTCTTTCGTTTTCAACCATTGCTGGGAAGATGAAAAGCCCAGCCCAGAAGAGGTATCCGGTGGAGGCTGGTCCTGGAGGCAGACCTGGATTCTCTGCAAATCCAGGCTGTGGAGCGTCTGGTTGAGAAGCAGCTGCCCGGCCAGGAACCCCATTTTTCAGACCCCTTTGCGTCTAGGTGGGGCCGTGTTTCTAGCTCTCCCCGATGCAATGTGTGCAGGGTGTGGTGTGCACTTCCAGATGGAAGGATCAAGAGTTGGTCTTTCCCCATCTGGCAGCTGCACAAGGAGGAGTCAGAGTTCTTCAAGGGGCAGAACAGGGAGGGAGCTGCGTGGCCGTCCTCACAGCAACGCTGGTGCGCTGCAGTGTGACTGAGCAGGAAATGGACTTTCACAGGCTGAGCCGCTGAGATGGGGCCAGCCCGTTACAGCAGTGGCATTGTCTCTTCTGTTTTCCATCCCTCCCTGGCACCTGTCTTGATGCCTGTCCGGCTGTCTGGGCCTCGTGGTCTGGAGGGAGTGCGTCCTGCTCCCTCTTACCTTGGCCCTTGCCCTGACTCAGGCCTGGCTGTCCTGCTAGGCCAGATGTGGCCATCTTGGCCATCAGGCTCAGGGCGGACTGGGGCCTTCTTTCCAGTGGGAAGTGCAGTCCCCGCCTTGGCAAATGCTGACAGGGCGCTCTGGTGACCCAGGAGGTCTTGCTTAGTCATGCGGTCCTCTGCGGATTGCCGTATGGGAACCCAAGCCACACTGGACTTTAGAAATTCCCCTCTCCCTCGGGAGCACCCAGGGAAAGCGGGGCCGCCATCCACCAGTGCGGTTAGCCTTGGCCTCGGATCCTCCCTGGCCCTGGCTTCTGTCTTCTGGGGGCTCTGTGGCCTCCTCATGCTTCCTCCCGGTGGTGATGGCGCGCTGGGGCCCCCTGCATTGCCTTGGTTTTTATGATCCTGCCTTCTCCCAAGGCCTCCCTTAACCCCTGCCCTGTTCCCCTGGCCTTTTCCCACGTCTCCCTGACTTCTCAGCTCTGCTCCCTGCCCCCTGCTCCCCGTCCTCCCGAGGGGATGCCGTGGTGCAGGCGCCTATGTCTTCATTAGAACAGAAGCACAGGCAGAGACTCAAAGACGTCATCTCCGGGGTGAGCTTTCTCTTTGCCTCTGTCTTAGCAGAACCTGCACTCCCTGGAGGGAGACCATGGCAAATTGGATAAAAATCTCTCCGTGGCACATTCACTTTCCTGGGATTAGGCCGACTCTCACGCTGGCCCTCCCCAGACGGACTCTGCCCTGAGTCATTGGTATCTGATGGCGGAGTGGGCAGCGGCTTTCCTCTCCTGAGTTTCTCTCCCGGTCCCTGGCTCATCACCCTGAGCCCTCAGCACACCCCCTGCCCCCGAGCCCACCCTCTCCCAGCTTGAAGCCCCTGACCCCCTGCTACCAAACCATGATGCTGCCCTTCCTTCTCAACTCTGAGTGGCATCCATTGCCTCAAAATCTTTCTTTATTTTCCTTCCTCCCTCCCTCTCTCCTTCCTTCCTTCCTTTCTTTCCTTCCTTCCTTCCTTCCTTCCTTCTTTCTTTTCTTTCTTTCTTTCTTTCTTTCTTTCTTTCTTTCTTTCTTTCTTTCTTTCTTTCTTTCTTTCTTTCTTTCTTTCTTTCTTTCCTTCTTTCTTTCTCTCCTTCCTTCCTTCCTTCCTTCCTTCCTTCCTTCCTTCCTTCCTTCCTTCCTTCCTTCTTCCTTCCTTCCTTCCTTCCTTCTTCCTTCCTCTCTCTCTTTCTTTCTTTCTGAGATGGAGTCTCGCCCTGTTGCCCAGGCTGGAGTACAGTGGCATGCGATCTTGGCTCACCACAACCTCCAACTCCTGGGTTCAAGTGATTCTCCTGCCTCAGCCTCAAGTAGCTGGGATTACAGGCGTGTGCCACTACCCCAGCTAATTTTGTATTTTTAGTAGAGACAGGGTTTCACCATGTTGACCAGGCTGGTCTCAAACTCCTGACCTCAGGTGATCTGCCTGCCTCGGCCTCCCAAAGTGCTGGGACTACAGGTGAGAGCTACTGTATCTGGCTGCCTCGAAATATTTCTTAGGCTAATCTCCCAGACTCTGGTCCTGTACTCTTCTTTCGACAAGGTGAGGGCTCAGCTCCAATTATCCTGAGGCAGTGTTGAGGGAGGGGACACTGGAAAAACGCCTCCTCTGCCTCTAATCACCTACCTGAGCAGCACAGGTGAGTGATTCACCTGAAGATTCTGAGCCAACAGCATAGCCCTGCTCTAAGGGACCTCATGCAGGAAACAGACAGACAAGGGCAGTGAAGTCTTCTGGTACATGTGGTTCTGTGAGGCCCACAGGACAGCAGCCAGTTTCACTGGGGAGGGGCCGGGCTCAGCAGAAACCTCACTGAGAGGAGGGAGCATGGAACTAAGTCTTGAAGGATGGCTAGATGTCCAGAGCTGGTGGGGAGGGCGTGTCAGATGGAGGGCACAGCCATTGCAAGGCCCTGGAGGGAGCGCTGAGTCCCACACATGGCATGGCCAGAGGGGAGGAGACAGGGAGGGGACAGGTGGAGGGCCTTGCCTCCCTCATAAGGAGTCCGGCCTTTGTCCTGAGGGTGATGGGAGCCGCTGAAGGAGTTAACCCAAGGAGTGACCTTATCGGATTCATTGGTTTCCTCTGACCCAGGTTTTCTTATTTCTTCTTCTTCATTTTTCTTTTCTTTTCTTTTTCTTTCTTTTTTTTTTTTTTGAGACAGAGTTTCACTCTTGCTACCCAGGCTGGAGTGCAGTGGCTGGATCTCAGCTCACCACAACCTCCACCTCCCAGGTTCAAGCCATTCTCCTGCCTCAGCCTCCTGAGTAGCTGGGATTACAGGCATGCGGCACCACACCTGGCTAATTTTGTATTTTTAGTAAAGACAGGGTTTCTCCATGTTGGCCAGGCTGGTCTTGAACTCCCGACCTCAGGTAATCTGCCCACCTCAGCCTCCCAAAGTGCTGGGATTACAGGCATGAGCCACGGAGCCTGGCCCTTACTTCTGTCCCAACAACCGAGCTAGGCTCCTGCCCCCAGCTCAGGGCTGGCACACTGTAGGTGCCCAGCATGACTGCATGGACACTGCTCATGTCTTCCATCATTGTCCCTAAAATCAAATCCACAGTCCATGGAGGCTTGCCCTGCCGCCTCCTGAACAGCTGGCTGACCCACTCTGACACTGTGGGCACACCTTGGAGTAGTGCCCAAGCTGGGTGTCGCTTTATGAATTGGGCTGTTTTTGCCACCTAAGCTGGTGTCCCCACTCCCCACTCATGACACCCCCCCCCACTTTTCCTCTTGCCTGGCCCCTTCTCATCCTGAAGGTCTCGGCCACAATATCACCTACTTGGAGAAACCTTCCTGAGTGTCAGGAAGGCCCCATTGCCAAGATTCTCTCATGGATGATGCACTTTTACTTTGTAGCACTGAACCGGCTTTGGTGTTATATAACTGGTTTGTTTGTGGTCTGTCTTCTCTATTAGGCTAAAACCTACGGGGCACATGGCGCCTGTCTTCCACTGCATCTCGGGGCCTGGCACAGGGTAGGCTCCCACGACTACATCTTGAAGGAATGAACGAGGCTCAAACCTCTGATGAGACTCAGAGCTCCTTAAAGACAGGGATCTGCCTCCCTTTGCAGCCTGGGCCCCCTTCATCCTCTGCACAGGGCAGGGACTGCTTCTGCCCCTCTCCCTTCTGTCCTGGGGCATCTTGCTGCAGACAGAGCTGGAGCTGGAGCAGAAGTGTGGCTGAGGCCACTGAGGAGGCGTTCACAGCTCAGACCTGCAGCCTCCTCCGACCGCAGAGCCAGTGCCGTGGAACTGGTCACTCAGCACGAGAGATCGCCAAGGAAACCCTGCCAGCGCCCTGAGCTTATGGCCTGGCCTTAAACCGTACCACTGGCTTGATCAGTGTCACATCCTCTCCCTATCTTTAAAGCTATCACAGCGCCTGCCTTCATGAGTCCATTTCAGTGAAAGTGTGGCTTAAAAACCAGAGCTATATAGCAACATATACACACATGCCTTAAACACATCCCCGCTTCCACCTTCCATCTTTTCTCTTTCTGCATTCCTCCCTCCGGCTGAGTCCCTGTTCCACCTATTTCTGTCTCTGTCAATCTGTGTCTCTTTCCATCTGCCTCTGTCCCTCGCTGCGTCTCTGCTTCTCTCTATCACATTTTGCATTTCTTCTCTGTCTCTGTCCGCTTGTGAGTGTTATTCTGCGTCTCACGCCCTCTCTGAGTCTTTGTTCAAGTCTGCCTGCTCTGCTTACCCCCAAGGGCCCCGAGGTCCCTGCCTCCCCTCATTCCTCCATTCCTCTGTGGCAGCCGCCTCTCTGGGTGCCACTAGCTCACACTTAGTCAGCTCTCAAGGTAATCGTAGAAAGAAGAAAGGGAGGAGGATGCTAGCCGGGAGCTTGAAGCAAGTGGTGGGGCAACAGTGAGAAGCAGAAGTCGCGCTGAATAAATACGCAGCTGTTCCTTTTATCTCTTCTTGGCAGGAGGCAGAAGCTGGGGCAGGGGAGGCTCAGAAGAATGGGTGTGGAGGGAGATGGTTGACGGGGCCCAGAGTGAGACAGGGAGACTCAGGCCAGCAGGCCGGGCTGAAATGAGAGAGGATATAAGTTTCCACCATCTCTGGCTCCTGGCAGGAGACTTTTGACCCTGATTACCGGGGACAGGGAATTGTTTAGGACTCCAAGACACAAAGGATAAAATAAGGAGACCATGGGAAGAAGCAGAGAGAGAGAGAGAGAAAGAGAGACAGAGTGAGTGTATGCACACCTGTGTTGTGAGTGATAGTCATTGGTGCTATTTGCTAAATAGTTCTGGGTCTCAGCTTCCAAATTGCACTCCCTGGCCCCGTTGAGGTTGGATAGGGCCAAATGACCAGTCCTGGCCAATGGGCAGAAGAGCAAGTGTCACTTCCCAGCAGAAGAATGTAATTGCCAACGCAACGCCTTCCAAGGTCTTTTTCCCTCTGCCGCTATGACCAGCAAACTTTGAGCTGATGCTTCTCCATCAGCCTGGGTCTTGGGGTGACACGATGTACAGGAGCTGTGACAGGCATGCGCATGAGCAAGAAGTAAGCCCTGTGGTTTTAAGTGGTAGAGATTTTGGAGTTGTTTGTTAGTGAAGTATAGCCTTGCCTATCCTGACCGGTAGAGTATACATACCTGTGACCGTGGAGGTGTTTGTATGGAGTGTAAGGTGTCCAGGTTTGTGTACTTAAGCATGTGTATGTGCCAATTATTTTAACATATATACAAGCACATGTGTTTGGAGGTGTGTGTGGACACAAGTCTTTGTAGTTTTGGTACACACCCAGCAAGAGGCGAAGAAAGTTTCCCTCTGCTGCCGTCTCACCTCCTGTTTGCGGCAGAAGCACGAAGGGCCAGATCTTGGGTCCGGCTTGCCTTGTAATCACACATCCAGCTTTAATCTACAAGTCTTCTCTTCCCAGCAGCTGCTGCCCTCTTCGCTGAGTGTTACTGGGGTGGCTGCTGCTTTGGCACAATTTCCCTCTTCCCAGGCAGAGTGACTGGTTCTGGGATGGGTGTGTGGTCTGGGCCAGACCACTCAGACAACTTCCCCAGGATTTTGCCTCTGGAGCAATCAGGGGAACGGAGCGCCCCTTCCTTTTGGGGTGATAGACACGGGAAGGGGTGAGATCTGCGGCTGTCCCTGCCATGGAGGATCACGCGGGAGGGCAGTGGCGTGACCTCAGCTCACTGCAACCTCCACCTCCGGGGTTCAAGTGGCCAGGTGGAAGGAAGCAGAGCTAAGAGAAAGGAGCAAGCCGTCCTGGAGCCAGTGCTGCCTGGGTCTCACTAACGACGTGGGCCAGTGTGTCTACCTCCTTGCTCTCCAAGGCTGCGGCGGGCTCTGGAGCTGAGCTACCTGGGCTGCAATCTTGCTAAGTGATGTGAGTACCTTATTTAGTGCCGGTGCCTCTGTCTCCTCTGTGACGATGACAGTGTAAATTTCATGGCATACTTCTGAGAATCAAGTGAGTGGATTCACATTCGTGCCCAGAACAGTGCCTGGGATGTAGTGAGCAGTGACATCGCTATGATGATTTCCTAAACCAATCTGAATTGGGTTTTTGTTACTGGCAACTGAAATGGTCCTGGTTACTAATAATTCTCTCTTCCCAGGCTGATCAGCCAAGAAGCATCTGGTTTTACTATTTCTTTTTCTCCTGGTTCAGAAACAGAAGCAGAAATCCCCTTTAGATTTTCACCAAGTCTTTTATTCTGCAATGGTAATGATTACAGAGGCAGCGAAACCACACAATAGGAATTCCACTCAAGCAGAAACAGCTGCAGAAAGCCTGGATTGGGGCTTTCTGGGCCTTCTGTTAGGTGAGAATGTCCCACGCCAGCTCTCCCTTATCTCTCCCAACCTGGGGTGTTTCTAGGTGCTGCTGGGGGTCAGGCAGACCTGGGTGGGAATCCTGGCACTTCTGACCGGCTGTGGGACCCCATGTAAACTTACAATCTTATAGAGCCTCAGTTTTCTAATCTATAAATTGGAGCTAATAATAATACCTGTTCCATGAGATTTTCCTAACATTTGAGTTAATCTGTATAAAGCTTTGGTCACTAGCACACTCCTGAGTTCTCCATAGATGCTGTGGTTGCTAAATCGTTCTGGTAAGAGACTCCTCTAGTACATGCTTTAGAAAGGAGCACTTCTGGCTGGGTGTGGTGGCTCACCCCTGTAATCCCAGCACTTTGGGAGGCTGAGGCAGGCAGATCACTTGAGCTCAGGAGTTTGAGACCAGCCTGGCCAACATGGAGAAACCTCGTCTCTACTAAAAATACAAAAGTTAGCCAGGCGTGGTGGTGCGCACCTGTGATCCCAGCTACTTGGAAGGTTGAGGCAGGAGAATCACTTGAACCCAGGAGGTGGAGGTTGCAGTGAGCCAAGATCCCGCCACTACACTCCAGCCTGGGTGACAGAGTGAGGCTCTGTCTCAAACAAAAGGGGGAAAGAGCAGCTTTTCTAATTACTACCGGGGCCGACTGTGAGCTTTGGTTCCTCAAACTATGGCTAAGGGAGATTTAGGATGGCGGCAGTGGTGGAGATCCCAGTCCTTTCCAGAAACTGCTTATGAATCTTCTCTCTGACTATGGGGGTCTCTCCTCACACCCCCATTCCCCCCAGCCACCACTCAGGCCCGGGCTGGGCTGTGTCTCTGTTTTGGACCCTTGGCCTGGTCCTTGGCAGAGAGACACTTTCTGGCCCTGAAAAACCACCCCCTGGCTTTAGGCTGTTCTGCAGCCTTTTCAGGAGGAAGCAGAGGATGGGCCTCTGTCCTCCGGATCAAGTTCCTCCTGTCGTTCCTCCCAGAAAGCCCTCCACCGCCCGCTCACCCACCTCCTCCTGAGTTGGCCTCCACCTCTCATCTCCCTCTGCTTCAGTAGATCTGCACTCCTCTTTCTGGGTCAAAACCTGCTCAAATACTTCCTACCCTAAAAAAGTTCTCCCTCGCCAGGCACAGTGGCTTGCACCTGTAACCTCAGCTACTTGGGAGGCTGAGGCAGGAGGCTCACCTGGGCCCAGGAGTTTGAGGCTGCAGTGAGCTATGATTATAATTGTGCCACTGCGGTCCAGCCTGGGCAACAGAGTGAGACTCTGTCTCAAACAAAACAAACAAAACAGAACAAAAAGCCCTCCCTGGGTCCCAGGCATCCAAGTCTTCATATCCTCTCCTTTCTGTTCTTTCCCGAGTTCTCAACAGCAAAGCTTCTATGAGCGCCAAGCCCTGAATATGCTCTTGATAAGCTGCCAGTGACTAGGCAGACTTCTCTGTCTTGTAATCCTCCTCCACCAGCACTGCACTCCCAGGCTGACCTCTGTGACCAGCATGGCCCAGGCTCCCTGCACCAGGGAGGGCCTACCAACGGAGAGCCCCACAGCAGATCAGAGGGAGGGAGGGGAGTGAAGCCAATGTCTTTATTCTCCTGATGCACTCCCTGCGGTGCTGCAGGGGGCTGGCTCTTGGCTGTGTCTCTCCACACAAGGCTACAGCTCCCTTCCAGCAGGCCCTCCCGATGGCTCTGTCCATGTCTTTTTGGGCCCAGCTCCCCTGTTCCAAGCTCTGGGACTTCAGCATCTCCTGTTGCTGTCCCTGTGCCCTGCCCACGCCTTTGCACCTGGCCTGAACCTTCATTAAACTCTCTTTGAATTACTTAGTCTGAATACACCTCAAGTTTACTGCCAGACAGGGATGGTTAATAGGAGGTCCAGCACCAAATCCACCGGGCACCTTCTTCGTTCTTCTCATTGGTGCTTTCTGCTGCATCTGATCTGCCTCCCTCCTTCAAAGCGCCTGTATCCCAACCCCACCAGCTTCCTTCTCTCTCTGACAGTTCCTTCTTGGTCTTCCTCTGACCTGGGCCTCTGCTCTTATTCTCTCTTCTGTGCTGTATGTCGCCTCTACAGCCCTCTGGATTTCAGCCACCACGTACACTGCTAGTCCAGCCTTCGCACATGGAGCTCAGGACAGAATGTTCAATTACCCCCCGGAAGTCGATGTGGACACCCTCAGGTACCTCAAACTCAGTGTGTTCCAAATTGGACTTCTTCCTCAAGCCTGCTCCTCCTCCCATGTAACCTTTCAGGAGGTGGTGCTGTGGTTCGCCCACACTCACACCCAGGCCAGGTACCCAGAGATTGGCCTTGACTGTGATTTTGCTCACTCTGTCTTCATCCTTTTGGGTGCTGATGCTTGGATGTCCAACATATTTCTTTTCTTTTCTTTTCTCTTTTTGATGGAGTCTTACTCTTGTTGCCCAGGCTGGAGTGGTGGCACGATCTCAGCTCACCGCAATCTCCGCCTCCGGGTTCAAGCGATTCTCCTGCCTCAGCCTCCTGAGTAGCTGGGATTACAGGCCTGCGCCACCAGGCCCGGCTAATTTTGTATTTTTAGTAGAGACGGGGTTTCCCCATGTTGGCCAGGCTGGTCTCAAACTCCTGACCTCAGGTGTTACTCCTGCCTTGGCCTCCCAAAGTGCTGGGATTACAGGCGTGATCCACTTCACCCAGCCCAAAATATTTACTCTCCCTTTCCCCCAGCTGAATCCTTATTACTCTGACATGGCTCCCCATCATTCTACCCCCTTCCCCCTCCCTGAACTATGGCAGAAGCTTCCTAACTGACATCCGAGCCTCCAACACCCACTCCAATACACTTCCACATTATAAATCTGAACTGGTAACTCCCCTGCTCAAAACCCTTCAATGGCTCCCTATTGCAAGCTTGTTGGATGGCAAACAAGGCTGTACGATCTGAGCCTGCCTCTTTCTCTTGCACCTTTGCCCTGGGACTATAGAGCTGTCTCCACTCCCCCACACCCCATGCCTCTCTGCCTTTGCACTAGTGCCCCTTCTGCTTGGCATTCTCTCTCTGCCCCCTTCAAGCACTGGCCAATGCTGGACAGTCTTCACTGCTTCGTGGTGTCACTTCTTCCAGACAGAGGCGCAGTAGCCAGGTTTTGTTTGTTTCTAATCTCAAGGGGAATACACTGGCAGGGGGTATGTGAAGCAGAGGACGAGACTTGGCCATTGTTTGGAGGGGAAGACAGTACCTAAAAAACACCCCCACCCCGCCCCCCAACCCTTGAGCTACCTTCTCTGCGTGCCTTGAGCTCCTCCTTCCCTGCGGTTTTCTCTAACTCTTCAGGACGGAGGATCCCCTGGGTCTGATGGTGGCTACAGCCTTGCGGCTGCTAGAGTGTGGTGTGCTGAGCTAGTCACTTCACCTCTCTGTGCCTCTCCAAGATTTTCTGTTTCCCGAGGCCCTGGGGTAGGGTAATAAGTGGTTACTAAAAAGAACTGTGAAGGCAAATCTCTGAGGCAGCAGCGCCTGTCTTCTCTGGAGGGCTAGAGTGTGTGCGTCTGGCTTCCAGTGGACGGAATGAAACCTTGGGTTTAGGCAAGAGGTCTTTTGTTCCCGTCGTGACAGCTCCACCTCCAGACCCCCAGCCCTCCCTGAGGCCGCTGCTGCCAGGCCTTCGGCTCTGCAGTCTCCCCTGCAGCTGTGCGCCACCTGCCTGGGAGATGGGGCTGAGCTGGAGCTGAGGGAGGGGCGCATCTGCCTGTGGTGGGGGCTGGAGGGGGCTGCGGAGGGGCTGCCGAGCAGTGTCAGGCGGTGACAGGCCCCTCACCCCAGCTGGGCTGGGCAGACCCCTTGGCGGAGAGGGGGTCTGATCTGCTCCTGCACCCCCCACCCCGCCCAGCCCCCATGCTTCCAGGAGTTAGCCTTACCCTTTCCAGAACAATAGCCTCCCTCCCCGTCTCTCCGCTCCATACCAGCTGGCTCTGGAGAGAAGCTGGCGTCAGGAAGACCCTGAGGATTGGGGGCCGTGGGTGGTGAAAGGGAAACGATTTAAAACAGGGCAAGAGGTTCAAGCAGAGAGAGTGACGGGGAAGGCGCACACTGGCCCCGGCGGCTCTGGAGGCGGCCGCGCTTCAAAGACTTGCTCCGATGCTAGGCAGAGCAGCCCAGCAAGAAGCCTTTTTTTCTGCCCTTGCTTGGGGAGCAGTTTTCAACCAGGGACATTATTTAGGAAGGGAAAGGGGGCGGGGGGGGAGTGGGGAGGGGTCACGTGGGTCCTGCCGTCATGGAAACAAACTCTCGGTGGGCGCTGGACAGGCTGCAGCCCGCATGCCCCCGCCCCTCTGCGCCATGCCCCGGCCGTGGGCGCCCCCGCGCGGCCACCATCGGAGCAGCACGCCACCGCCCTGGCTGCACCAAGGAATGGGAGCCCACCCCTGGACAGAGAGTGAGTGGTCAAGGAAGTGAGGACCGCGGTCAATGGGCCCAGCCATTCTTCATCTCTCCACAAATCCATCACCCATCCACGCACCCATCCATGCTCCTTCAGCTCACCCCCTCCATCCCGCCACCTACACCCAGGCACACTGTCAGTGGTCCGTGGAAGGCTCTGGGTGTCCATCTGTTGATGGTTACCTTTCCTCTAGCCACTTGTGCCCAGGAACCCCTCTTGACCTACATCCCTCTGCCTTATCTCACTAGGTGACTGTCCTGCCTCTCTCTCCTTGCCCATTTAGTAGCAATGCATCTATCAGAACTCCGGAATCAGTCCTTCCAGCTGCCCCTGCGTCTGTTGTCTCTGAAACTGTCTCCCTCCATCAATCTATATGTATCTACCCATCTATTACTCTGGCGGCCGCCTATACATTATGCGGGCCCCATTATCCATCATTTATCTGCATATGTATCATTCATGCTTCCACCTATCTATTATCCATCACCTCTCTTGCAGGCTCTTTGATGTCCTGCACTCTGCCATCGGGGTTAACGCTGTCAGGCCTGCTTTCCCCAGCCCCAGAGAACAAAGAAACCAAAGGGACATGGAGGGAACAGAGAGGCCACTGGGGGATGGTTAGGAGAGCTGGGGGCTCAGAGTTGAGAGGAAAGTGGAAAGACCCAGAGATGTGTCAGATGAGGCTGTTCTGCTGAGAATTCCATTCATTATCTCATTGTCCCTCTTCCCCCACCTCCCAAAAGATCAAGAGGACCTGAGGTTGATTTGCAGCAGGAGAGACACCAGTGGAACTTGTGAGCCGAAAAGGTGGTGCTCTCTGGAGGAAAGGCTGCCTGTGGCTGCAGTGTCCATATGGAGACGGTCCAGGCTTAGCGAGTCATGGGGCCAGGCAGAGATGGAGACGGAGCTGTGGACCGAGGCCAAGAGGACCCCACCAACATGTGTGTGTACATGCATACACACACACACACACACACACACACACACACACACACGCTCATGCATGCATGCACTTCTGGGATCACAGAAATTTGCAGTCAGAAATGCTTTCCTTTGACTGAGGAATTCTGCTTTTATTTTCTGAGACAGAGTCTGGCACTCTTGCCCAGGCTGGAGTGCAGTGGTGCGATCTCTGCTCACTGCAATCTCCGCCTCCTGGGTTCAAGTAATTCTCCTGCCTCAGCCTCCTGAGTAGCTGGGACTACAGGCATGCACCACCAGGCCCAGCTAATTTTTTTGTATTTTTATTGGAGACGGGATTTCACCATGTTGGCCAGGATGGTCTTGATCTCCTGACCTCGTAATCCGGCCGCATCACCCTCCCAAAGTGCTGGGATTACAGGCGTGAGCCACCGTACCTGGCCCAGGAATTCTTACTTAGCTACGGCAGCACAAATGCCTTGCAGGAGAGGAGTTGCTGTCTCACGTTGCTTTTTATAAGCATCACTCCTCATGCAGTTGGTGATACCGTATAGTTTCCCTGAGTGCGGTTTCCTGGAGGAACTGGTAGACGGAGGCTCCTTTCTGCCTCTGGTTTTCTTGCCTGTGTTTCCTGAGTGGAAACGTCTCTCCACGGCCCCCCTTGTCTCCCGTGCCCTGCTCATACTCAAACAAAAGCAGAAGGGCTTTGGGACACACTGGGTATGGCTCTGTCGCATCCATTTCTGTATCCCAGTTCTTAGCATGTCAGCCAGCAGGAAAGAGGCCTCATACGAGGCCAGATATAGGGCGGAAACTTCACTCACAGTTCTGCTCTGTTCAAAAGAGACCTGGCAGGGCTCAGAGAGCTCCAGCAGTGCCACCTTATCCTCAGGGCACTGCCCTTAGCTCCAGACTCCTGAGTGGGCCCATGAAAGACGCTGTCACTTTTCTAACTTTCCTCAAAGGTTCTGGGCAAGGGGACACCCCAGGGCTGTGTTTCCAGGAGAGGCTGATGTGAGGGCCGGGTATTCTAGGCTGATGTAAGGGCAGGGGAGACTATGGCATCCACTTTGAGAAGTTTCTTTTTTTTTTTTTTTTTTTTTGAGACGGAGTTTCGCTCTTATTACCCAGTCTGGAGTGCAATGGCACGATCTCGGCTCACCGCAACCTCCGCCTCCCAGGTTCAGGCAATTCTCCTGCCCCAGCCTCCTGAGTAGCTGGGATTACAGGCACGCACCACCATGCCCAGCTAATGTTTTTGTATTTTTAGTAGAGACGGGGTTTCACCATGTTGACCAGGATGGTCTCGATCTCTTGACCTCGTGATCCACCCGCCTCGGCCTCCCAAAGTGCTGGGATTACAGGCTTGAGCCACCGCGCCCGGCGAGAAGTTTCTTTTCCTTTGAAAAAAGCCATGGGGTGGGAGAGGACGTTGTAGAGGGACTGAGGGTGACAGCAGAGGGCGGGGGTTTGTACTCTGCTCGTGGCCCTGGGGTACAGCTGAGAAGAGCAGCTTCCTAAGTTGCCTTGGTTTATGGGGTTATTGGCATCTGAATTTGCCTGGAGCAGAAGGCCTGGGACAGGAGAGGCAGGGGCAGGCAGGCCTCCCTCTTCACAGCTCCAAGGGTTAAAAAGCACTTAGCAGTAGCACATAATAAAAGCAAATGTAAGAGAAAGAATATCCTAAGGATTTAATAAACTGCAAACAAAATTATCACGATTCTTTTCCTAGCCAGTTGAGTTTTCAGTGATTAAGAAAATACAATTTCCTGTAATTAAATCTTAACAAGAAATGTTATTAAAAACACTCTGTCCCAGCTCCTGTAATAATTACATGCTCCCCCAGAACAGTAAACAGAATTAGACTTTGCAGCGTACATGCTAATCCATGTGTCATTTTGATCAAATTTGTGCTAATAACCTGTCTTCTTCTTCTGAGATGAGGAAGGCAGGGAAGAGGGAGCCAGGCCCAGAGGGCAAAACTGGGCCCTGGCTGGGGAGTGGGAGCTGGGAGTGCGGGGTTTGGCCCCCACGATGGTAAGAGTTGAACTTACTGAGCCCATATGCATACCGCACTCTGTGCTAAATGTTTACAAGTATAACTTCACATATTCCTCACACAACCTGGAACTGTTGTTATGCTCATTTTACAGACAAGAAGACTGAGGCTCGGAGAGGTTCGGTGACTTGCCCAAGGTCACTCAGAGTCACCTAGATCTCAGGCCCCAGAGCGTGGCTATGGAGGTCTTCTGGGGCCTGTGCTGAGCTGTCAGGTGAGAATATTCTGTCTTGGAGAACTGGACTGGCCTGGCGGTAGCTGGCAGGAAGAACTTCCCTCTGCTGGGACGCGCTGCTCACAGAAGCAAGGGAGACTGTGGCATCTGCTTTGAGAAGTTTCTTTTCCTTTGAAAAAAAAGCCACAGGGTGGGAGAGGTTGCTGTGGAGGGACTGAGGGTGAGAGCAGAGGGTTGGGGTTTGTACCGTGCAGGGGGCAAGGCTCTGCTCGTGGCCCCAGGGTAGAGCTGAGAAGAGCATTCTAGCACAGTTAAGAGGGATGGGGTGGGTGTGGAGCCCTGGAGTTCAAAACTGCTACTCCCACACACATGTGTGTATGTCAGTGTGTGTATGTGAATGTATGTGAGTGTGTGGGTATATGTGTCAGCATGTAGGCAAGTGTGTGAATTCGCCACTGACCATGTGTATGAGTGTGTAAGTGTATCAATGTGTGTGTTGTGTGTGTGAAAGCAGGCATATGACTGTATGAATGTGTCGTTGTAAGAGTGTGTGTGAATGGAGGCATATGAGTGTGTGAATGTGTGTGAGTTGTGAGAGTGTGTGTGAATGCAGGCATATGACTGTGAATGTGTGTGTGTCGTGAGAGTGTGTGAATGCAGGCATATGAGTGTGTGAATGTGTATGAGCCATTATGAGAGTGTGTGAATGCAGGTATATGAGTGTGTGAATGTGTATGAGTCATGAGAGTGTGTGAATGCAGGCATATGAGTGTGTGAATGTGTGTGAGCTGTTGTGAGAGTGTGTGAATGCAGGCATATGAGTGTGTGAATGTGTGTGAGTTGTGAGAGTGTGTGTGAATGCAGGCATATGAGTGTGAATGTGTATGAGTCGTGAGAGTGTGTGAATGCAGGCATATGAGTGTGTGAATGTCTGTGAGCTGTTGTGAAAGTGTGTGTGAATGCAGACATATGAGTGTGTGAATGTGCGTGTCATGAGAGTGTGTGAATGCAGGCATATGAGTGTGTGAATGTGTGTGTGTCATGAGTGTGTGTGAATGCAGGCATATGAGTGTGTGAATGTGTGTGTGTCATGAGAGTGTGTGAATGCAGGCATATGAGTGTGAATGTGTGTGTGTCGTGTGTGTGAACGCAGGCACATGAGTGTGTGAATGTGTGTGTGTCATGAGTGTGTGTGAATGCAGGCATGAGTGTGTGTGTCATGAGAGTGTGTGAATGCAGGCATATGAGTGTGTGAATGTGTGTGTGTCATGAGTGTGTGTGAATGCAGGCATATGAGCGTGTGAATGTGTGTGAGTCTGTGACTGTGTGTATGTGAGCGCATAACTGGGTGATATGGTTGTATGTGGATGTCTGTGTGAGTGTGTGGATATGTGTAAAGGTGTGAGAGTGTAAGCGTATGAATTGGGTACGTGTATAAATGTGTGCACTGTGTGAGCACAGATGTCAGCGTGGGTGTGCCCCTGGGGGCCCAGTCTGCTGGCCCTGGTGGAGGGGCAGAGCCAGCCCAGCGTGGGGGCCCTGCCTGCTGTCCTACTCACAGCAGCCCCCTCCCCGCCGCTTCATTCCCTGCGGAAGGTGAACCTGAAATTATCCTCAGCTCGCACCCTCCTGCATGCACACAGGCGCCCGTGCCTCCATCTCTCACTCCGGGTCCACTAATTAGCACTCCTAATTAAATCCCCACTGGGATGGAGAGGGAGGGCCTTCTCTTCTCCAGATCCTCTGGGGACCGGGTCATGCTGACATAGAAGGCTCCTCTACTCACCACCACCTTACCCATTCCACAGCCCCAGCTCCTGCTCAGAGGAAGAGACTGAGAAGTTGTACCTACGGGTACGACTTCTGTTGGGCAAACACAAAACACCTACTGTGTGCCCAGCACTGTGCAAGGCTTTCTGGGGAAGAGGACAAATGGACAAGACCCAGGGGCTCCGAGTTCTGAGCTTCCTTCTCCTCCCCTCCTGTTCCTCCTGGCAGCCCCAGGCAGCAACCTGTGGCCTCCACCTTATCTCCCTCACTCTCTCCTGACAGCTCCTCTTTGACCAGAGAGCCTATAAATTGGGCCAGTCGAGCCCTCGATCATTCCTCCTTTATCGAAGTTTGAATCCGCTCTGAGGCCCCATGCAGTTAACTCACAGCTCTCCCGGGAGCCCTTCCTGACTGCTGCCTTCCCGCCCCTCTGCTCCGGGGCCAGCCCCGGGCCTTGGCATGTGCCGCTTGCTTCTGTTTTTATCGGCTTCACCTGCCTCTCGAAACATCCTTAAGCCTCCAAAATCAGAGGCCGCATCTCGTGCCTCTTAACCCTTTACTGAGCCACACATTGTGAGTGCTCTAAGAATGTCTATGAAGTGACTGACGAACCAGGAAGATGGAAGAGATGGGTTCCCGCACCCCCTGTTCTCGCTCCAGAGAGCTCCTGTGAGATGGAAGAGAATTCCAGGCTCCTGGATCTCAGAGGGACAAACCTGAGATGTCTCTTGTCTGATTTGTCCCTTCGAGCAGAGTGTGCCACGGGAATTCTTTGCAAGTGACTTATTGTCTCTTAGTGCACCTCTTATCGTGTAAGAGTGAATGGGTCAGGATAGGCCGGGGCCAAGCTGACCAAGGACGAGGCCTGAGCTGGCGGGAGGCCCTGGACCATGCAAAGCGTCACAGAGTCGGCCCCTGGAGGAAAGAGGCTTCTTATCCCCCACGTCGGTCACTGGCTGCCAGGAGCCTGGCTGGGAGAGGAGTGGAGCTTCTCCGGCATCAGGGCAAGGTGGCTGAGAGCAGTTCTCCAGAAAAGGGGGTCACTGTGAGCTGTTAGCAGCAGATGCTAATTTGGGGGCCTGGTAAAGGAGGTGTGGGCGAGCCCCAAGAGCATTCACTGCGTCCCCATCCACAGAATGCACTCTGTACCAGTCGTGGTTCCTGAGCCTCCCGGGGAAGAGTGGGGAAGGAGGATAGAAGGGTGTCTTCTCTTCAGTGCCAGCCCATGGGGCACCACAAAGATGCCAGTCAGGAGAGGTTGCACCTCAATCTTGCACTGAATTATCATCTTTCAAATGCGCGAACACACCCTGTGGCTTAGTCTGTAAGGATGCTATAATAAAAATCCCATAAACCGGGTAGCTCATAAGCAACAGAAATTTATTTCTCACAGTCTTGGATGCTGGGATTTTTCAAAATCAAGGTGCTGGCAAATTTGGTGTCTGGTGAGGGCCCCCTTCCTCATAGATGGCACCTTCTAGCTGTGTCCCCAACTGGAAGAAGAGGCTAGCTAGCTCTCTGGGGTCTCTTTTATAAGGGTACTAATCCCATTCATGAGAGCGCTGTCCTCAGGACCTAATCACCGCCCAAGGACCCCCTCCCCCTTTTAATACTATCACACTGGGGATTAGCTCTCAACCTCTGAATTTAGGGGGACATACAGACATTCACCCCATAGCACCCTGCTTCCATTATGTCGATATTCACATGTGGGTCAATTCTGTCCCATGACATTGCCTGGCTTCATGTGCCCTCCCTTGACCTTACATGGCCCGCATAAGGACGTCCTTCCACCCTCACCCAGTCCCTGCTGTCCTTGCGCCGCCTGTGCGCACCGTCACACCTCCCAGCCTCAGCTGCCAGAGGAAGGAAGGGTGACCCTTGACCCCAAGACAGCCAGTTCAGACCCGCAGCCTGAGCAGGCAGTTGATTTCCTCTTTTGAGAGTTTGAATTGAGGGTTCCAGAGGAAAGTTGCTGATGTTGGGAGGCTTTACCCTGACCCAGTCTGAGGAGGGCTGAGGACACTGAAGCTTTGGGGAGGACTGGTCGTGAGAAGACAGAGCGGAAGAAGCAATGCTTGGCCTGAGAGAGGAGATCATGCTGTGCAGAGAGGCTGGTGGGCCAGGGAAGCTGTTGCCCACCCAGGGCCTCCCTGGTTCTAGTGCCCTGAGCACAGCTGCAGGGCATCCCTTGCTTCCTGTGAGATGCTCAGAGCTTGCTGGAGGAAAGTAACAAAACTTGTAGCTGATATAGCTGATTACTACCAGGTTACCAACCTAGCACCATTCCTCCTCCTGCCTTAGGCTGTAGAATCCCGAGTTTGTTACGGGAGGCAGGAAACATGCTCTATGAAGAAGACCAGTACTTTGCCCTCAGGAGATGAAACATGGTTGGCTTAAATCAACCTTAGTGATCCTGTCCACCTTTAGTAGTGATTGGTTCAAGGGTGGACATGTGACCCAATTCCAGCCAATGAGATACTGGAGATGGGGAGCCGGAATGATTTCCTTCTGTTTCTGTTTCTGTTGTTTCTTTTCTTTTCTTTCTTTCTTTTTTTTTTTTTTTTTGAGACAGGGTCTCACTCTGCTCACTCTGTGGCCCAGGCAGGAGAGCAGTGGCACAATCTCAGCTCACTGCAGCCTCGACCTCCTGGGCTCAGGTGATCCTCCCACCTTAGCCTCCCAAGTAGCTGGGACTACAGGCCTGGGCCATCACCTCCAGGTAATTTTTGTATTTTTTTGTAAAGAGAGGGTTTCCCCATGTTGCCCAGGCTGGTCTTGAACTCCTGGACTCAAGCAATCTGCCTGCCTTCGCCTTCCAAAGTGCTGGGAATACATGCATGAGCCACCGCTCCCGGCCTGCAAGGTACTTCTTTTTTTATTTTTATTTTTTGGAGACGGAGTTTCGCTCTTGTTACCCAGGCTGGAGTGCAATGGCGCGATCTCGGCTCACCGCAACCTCCGCCTCCTGGGTTCAGGCAATTCTCCTGCCTCAGCCTCCTGAGTAGCTGGGACTACAGGCGCGTGCCACCATGCCCAGCTAATTTTTTTTTTTTAGTTTTAGTAGAGACGGGGGTTTCACCATGTTGACCAGGATGGTCTCGATCTCTTGACCTCGTGATCCACCCGCCTCGGCCTCCCAAAGTGCTGGGATTACAGGCGTGAGCCACCGCGCCCGGCCTGCCAGGTACTTCTTATATGATCCTCAGAACAAAACACGATGTGTGAGCTGCGTTCTCACCACGTAGGGGCTATCACCTCCTTTGGTCCAGCAGTTATTTCTTTTAATATAATAGAGCAAGCTTTTATGGCTATCATATCAAATGGTTAGCAACATTGAATTTATAATCAATTAAAATCAGGCCTTGGCCGGGCGCAGTGGCTCACGCCTATAATCCCAGCACTTTGGGAGGCCGAGGCGGGTGGATCACGGGGTCAAGAGGTCGAGACCATCCTGGTCAACAAGGTGAAACCCCGTCTCTACTAAAAATACAAAAATCAGCTGGGCATGGTGGCGCGCGCCTGTAGTCCCAGCTACTCGGGAGGCTGAGGCAGGAGAATTGCCTGAACCCAGGAGGGGGAGGTTGCGGTGAGCCGAGATCGCGCCACTGCACTCCGGCCTGGGTAACAAGAGCGAAACTCCATCTCAAAACAAACAAACAAAAACCAGGTCTTTTTCACACAAAATTGTGTTCCACCTTATATCCTCACCCTTTTCTGTTTCTGTTTTTCCGTTTTTTGTTTGTTTTTGAGTTAGGGCCTTGCGTGTCACCCAGGCTGGAGTGCAGCAGCATGATCATAGCGTACTGCGTCCTCAAACCCCTGGGCTCCAGCCGTCTTCCCGTCTCGGCCCCCAGGTAGCTGGGAGTGCAGGCGCACCACCATGCCTGGCTCTTCTTCCGCATGGACGCAGAAACTGAACGCAAGGATTACTTTTTTCCCAATCTTTTTCATCTGTGTATACTACAGCCTGTCAAGTCTTTTCAAAACCAGAACGTGCCGGCTGTCAGTCTCTGGTTGGACAAGCACCCTTAAATAAGATATTGTGTATCTAAGGGGTGTAATGAACCGCCGTGCAATTTTGAAAAAAAATGTGTCCCACAGTCTCTTTTAAATTTATTCCGTGGGGATTATCTTTCCCTGACCCAGCTGAAAACATCAGCAGGCCCAACTTTTCTACTCTCTCCTGGGAGAGTGATGATTCTGCAGTCACTTGAAAAAAAAAAAAAATAACAGCTTTATTGAGATATAATTCACATACCATAAAATTTGCCATTTTAAAATGCACAATTCAGTGTTCTTTTAGTTTATGTGAAGAGTCATGCAACCATTACTACAATCAGTTTTAGAACATTTTCATCGCCCCAGAAAGAAACTATTCTCATTAGTAGGCACTCCCCATCCCCCCATCCCCACCACTTCCTGGCCCTCAGCAATTCATTCGGCTACTTTCTATCTTTAGAGATTTGCCTTCTCTGGACTTTTCTTTTTTTTGAGATGGAGTTTGCACTTGCTGAACCACTGGAGTGCAGTGGCATGATCTCGGCTCACTGCAACCTCCACCTCCTGGGTTCAAGCGATTCTCTTGCCTCAGCCTCCCGAGTAGCTGGGATTACAGGCATGAGCCACCACACCCAGCTAATTTTGTATTTTTAGTAGAGACAGGGTTTCACCATGGTGGTCAGGCTGGTCTCGAACTCCCAACGTCAGGTAATCTGACTGCCTCAGCCTCCCAAAGTGCTGGGATTACAGGCATGAGCCACCATGCCTGGCCTCCTCTGGACTTTTCATAGAAACAGAAACAATATAGTGATGTTTATGATTGGCTTCTTTTTTTTTTTTTTTTTGAGAGGGAATCTCCATCTGTCACCCAGGCTGGAGTGTAATGGTGTGATCTCAGCTCATTGTAACCTCTGCCTCCTGGGTTCAAGTGATTCTTCTGCCTCAGCCTCCCCAGTAGCTGGCATTACAGGCACGCCACCACTCCCGGCTACATTAAAAAGAATCTTTTTGTAGAGATGTGGTTTGACCATGTTGGCCAGGCTGGTCTTGACTCCTGACCTCAGGCAATCCACCTGCCTCAGCCTCCCAAAGTGCTGGGATTATAGGTGTGAGCCACGGCGCCCGGCCTGTGACTGGCTTCTTTCTCTTAATGTTTAATCTGCGATGCACGGTGTTTTCAAGGTTCATCCATGTTCTAGCATGTATCAGTACATCATTCCTTTTCTTTTCTTTTTTTTTGAGATGGAGTTTTACTCTTGTTTCCCAGGCTGGAGTGCAGTGGCGTGATCTCGGCTCACTGCAACCTCCAACTCCCATGTTCAAGCAATTCTTCTGCTTTGGCCTCCCAAGTAGCTGGGATTACAGGAACGTGCCACCACGCCCAGCTAATTTTAGTATTTTTAGTAGAGATGGGGTTTCACCATGTTGGCTAGGATGGTCTTGATCTCCTGACCTCGTGATCCACCTGCCTCGGCCTCCCCAAATGCTGGGATTACAGGCGTGAGCCACTGCGCCCAGAACATTGTTTCTTTTTGCAGCAAATAATTCATCGTCCAAACATCACATTTTGTTGTCCACTCATCAGTGATAGACGGTTGGCTTGTTTCTTCTTTTAGAATACTGTGACTTGATGCTGCTGTGAACACTCATGTACAATTTTTTTGGTGGACACATGTTTTCATTTCTCGTGGGTATTTACACAGGAGTAGAGTTCCTGGGTAACTAACTTGCTGAGGAGCTGCCAGATGGTTTTCCTCTGCGGCAAAGGAGGGTTCCAATTCCTCCACTTCCTCATCAACGCTTGTTGCGATCTGTCTTTTTTATTACAGCCATGCTGGCGGTTGTGCGATGGGGTCCGCGGCACAGCCAAGGCTCTCTCTAGAGTGATCTTTTCACCAGTTCTCTCTTTTCCGCTCTCTGCTCTCTTTATATTTCCTTGGCTTGGCTGAGGATGCTCCAAGTTACGAACCTGGTTCTTGTGCCTTTCCCAGGTAAATTTTGTGCATAAGATCTCACTTTGAAATTTCACCTCTATCGCGTGTTGATGACTTTGACCTCGATTTTAATATCTTGGTAGGTGTGTAGTGCCGATATATGACAGGCACTTTATAATACTCTCTTTTCTTCCCTCGGGTTTCCGCCAGCCACTGAAAAGCACGGTAAGCTGGACAGAGGACAGCTCCCCAGGGCCCACACTCCCACCACCTTGCCTCCTTGCAGGAGAAGGGACATCTGGAAAGGCCATGTCAAGGGCCTTTCCAGATGGGTGTCTCTGGCTTTTTATAACAGATGTCCTTGTGGTGATAAAATGAAATAGAACGGCAGGCAGGACTTTGTTCAGGCTCCGCCACTAATTCACCATGGGACCTGAGAAAGCGACTTTCCCCCTCTGTGCTTCTGTTGTCATATTTACAAAACATTCTGGGAGGGTTGGATCTGATGAGTAATACAATTTTAGCTCTGAAATAGGATCCATTGTACTTAGAGTTCAAAAGAAACGAAGATAAACTTGCCCCTTGCTTCTGGGGAGTGGCTGGGCTTGCAAGAAAGCCTGGACACAGATTTGGTGCAGGAGTGAGGTTGTGGGGACAGGACTGTAGATATGAGGACAGGGAAGGGGTAGGGGCAGAATGACAGGGCACAGCATCCAGGGCTCCTGGGTCTCAGCCCTGTCCCTGTGGGGGCCATTGTGTCACTTGGGGCCTCAGAGGGTGAGAATGGGAAAGAAGATGCCACACATGGGCGGGAAGTGGAAAAGGACGGTGGCCTGGACTTGGGCCTGTTGGGGATAGTGACCACATTCCTTCCCCTTTGTCTGCTTTCTGGGTCTCAGCGCTGCAAAGGAGGAGCATGTGTGAGGAATCAGAAAAGGGGGGAAGCAGGGTTGGGCCAGGATGAGGCTGGAGAAGGAGCTGAACAAAGGCTGTGTTCCCTCCCTGACAACTTCCAGCCCTACCCCGGCTCCACCAGGCACATGCAGGCTGCCCGCCCCGCTAAGGAGCTGCTTTCCCAACCTGGAAGTGATTGTCAGTGTTTCCTCAGTGCCACTCAGCTGCTGGTAGGTAAGGTGCAAGAACCACAGGGCGCTCGTGTGTGCGTGCGTGCCTGTGTGTGTGTGCGTGCACCGTTCATGTGTGTGTACATGTGTGTGTGCGTGTATGCATGTGTGTGCATGTGCATGTATGCGTGTGTGTTCATGTGTGTGTGTGTTCGAGTGTGTGTGCTTTGCTTCCACCCTTCCTCCTAGTCTCATTCACCCTAAGCCTCACCCTGTTGCCCTTTGGGAGATGTCTTGATGGCCTCAGGATGCCCCTCCTTTATGTCCTCAGAACTCCCTGAAGCTTAAATGACACATTTCTGCCTCACCACACTCAAAGCTATGCAGTGTCTGCTCAGCAGCTCAGGAGGGATCTTGGGCCCCAGACTGTACCCAGATAGATGAGTGGGGTCACAAGCAGCCCACAGCCTGGAGACTGAGACAGAACCAATGCCTCTCGTGTCACTGCCGTGTGCTGGCTGCTGCATAGGCTGCTTCACATCTTTTATCTCATTTAATCCCTGCAGCAATTTTGTAGAAAGGCAGAATTCATACCATTTCTCCAGGAGGAGAAATTGCGCTCAGAGAGCTGAGGATTTTTCCTGAGGTCTTGCAGCAGGGCAGCGGTGGAGGTCGGATGTTCTCTAAAGCTTGCGGTGTTTCTCCTATGCCTTTTTGGTCCATGAGTCTATCCCAGATGAGCACAGAAGCCCATATCTTCTAGAAACTGACCCTGCCATATATATCACATATATTCACATACAATATATTACGGGAATGCCCCCTCAAGACTCTGACAAGCGAGTGGGTAAAGCAGGATAGGAAACAGGAAGAAGGCAAGCAAGGGGAGACTGCAGCTAAGGTCCTAACCTCAGTCTGACTCCACTGTCAGGGAGGGATGTCTGGAAGGTCAATCACACCTTGGGATTGGTCCTGCTTCAAGCTACTGTCGCTATTCTTTTCATTCTCCTACCAGTTCCTGCCTACAGGTTGCCTGGAAGTGACTGGAGGGGAAGGAATGCAGATTCTCAGACACTTCCAGCTCTCCTTACAGGCTAAGAAGCTAGCTCCAATAACCCAAGGGAAACTGCTGGAAGAGTTAACAGTGCCACACGTCAGCTACAAAGTGCCCGGAAGCTGAGGGCAAGGACACAAGCCAGTTAAAGGGATTGGAGGCTGGGCATGGTGGCTCACGCCTTTAATCCCAGCCCTTTGGGAGGCTGAGTTGGGTGGATTAGTTGAGCTCAGGAGTTCGAGACCAGCCTGGGCAACATGGTGAAACCCTATTTCTACTAAAACACAAAAAATTAGCTAGGCGTGGCGGCAGGCACCTGTAATCCCAGCTACTCAGGAGGCTGAGACAGGAGAATTCCTTGAACCAGGGAAGCGGAGGTTGCAGTGAGCCAAGATTGCACCATTGCACTCCAGCCTGGGCAACAAGAGTCAGACTCCATCTCAAAAAAAAGGGACTGGAGGAAACCTCAGTGGGGCCCCAACACTGCCTGCCACACTCAGCTTTATCAAACCTGGAGGGGCTTAAGGAGCACTGGACTGTGGTCTGGAGATGTTTGGTCTGCTCCTGGGCCCTGCTGCTGACTTTTTCTGTGTGGCTCAGGGACACTGCCTCCACTGGTTGAAATGAGGGGTTGGACGACATTCATTCATTCATTCCATGAATATGCCCTGTGCACTTACTGTGTGTCAGGAAACAAAAAAGACGAATATCTCTGCTTCATGGAGTTCACATTTTAGTAGAGAAAAGCTGATAGGACAAAAGAAACAATCAAATTCCATAGTCTATCAAAGGCCATGAGCGCTACACACAATAAAGCAGGGTATGGGGGGTGGGAAGTCCTAGTGGCGGGTGCATGACAGCTTTAAATAGTGCCATAGTGGCTGACAGTAGAGCGAAGACCTGAAGGAGGTGAGTGAGTAAGCCCTGCAGACACTGGGGTGGTGGGGGGAGCGCTCCAGGCAGAGCAAAGCCAGTGCAAAGGCCCTGGGGTAGGAGAGTGCGCAGGATTTGAGGAGCCTTCAGGGAGGCCAGGGCAGCAGGAGCGGAGTGAACTAGGGGGAGAGTGGCAGGATGGAAAGTCAGAGAGATCATGAGGGGCCAGATTGTAGGCGGCTGGTGGTCCACGGCGAGGGCTTGCACCTTTATTCCCAGTGAAGTAGCACCCTGCTCAGCAGAGGAGGGACAGGACGTGACCTCACTTACAATTTAAAAAAATCTCTGTAGCTGCTGTGCTGAGAAGAGGCCATAGGAGCATCAGGGGAACATTCCCTCCTGTGAGAAGTGAGAACAGGTCAGGGGCCAGGCCCTCTAGTAGAGGCCTGAGGAAGCCCCCCTTCCTGGGCCCCAGATTCCTCCACTCTCCCCATCACCGCAGGAGAAGCACCTCCAGCCACACCCCACTTTCCTGGAGTCCGGGAAGAGTGACCTTGCCTTATCCCAATACTCGGTCCTCACCAGCACACCCAAAATAGATCGTGCATGGCTACCCTCAGCCCGAACTCAAGACTAACACAGTGGTAGCACAGTTCAAACACAGGCAGGCAGGAGATCCTGGCTGCAGCCTGCCCCTCTCCTGACCCTCCATCCCCAACTCCGCCACCTTCCCTAGGCCCCATGGATCTCCCCTGTCTTCCCCACCTTCCTACCCCACCCCCTCAGCTGTCCTGGCATTGATTACTGTACTTTCTATCAAGAGCTGGAAGGGTCTTGGAGAAGGTCTGCTCTGCTCTTCCTACTCTGCATATGGGGAAAGTGAGGCCCAGGGAAAGGAAGCTGCTTGCACAAAGCCATGGAGGTTAATTAGACAAGACCTCCCTTACCTGGAATGCCCACAGTTTCCCATCCAGTGGTTCCTCACTGCATTTCAGCCTTCATTGTATTCCAACTTTATCCTTTAAACAGGCTGTTTGCAGGAGCACCGGGCTAGGAGTCCAAGCTAGGGTGCAATACCAGCTCTGCCATAACTGCATGTGACTTCACCCTTAGGGCCTCAGTTTTCTCAGCTCTAAAATGGGCATGAACCCTTTCCTTCCAGTTGGAAAAATAAAAGTTAATATGTGAGAAAATATAGATTAGAAATCAGCCCTGGGTCCAAATCTCAGCTGGCTGCCAGTGAATAACATGAAAACGAAAACATCCTTAAACAACACACGTGTTAAATTAATTAAAAGAGATTAAAATAGTACAAGCCAATGTTGGCCTGGCTCGGAGGAAACAGGAACATTGGCTCCTAAATTCCCCACAGCTCTATTGTTTGGGCTACAGCAAAATCTAACAGCAGCTATTGCTGGAGAGAACGCGTCACACCCTTCAGCTTGGCAGGTTATCACACATTTGGAAATAAATCTCAAAGAAATAACACAAATGGAGAAAAGCAATTTGCACTAATATGATTATCTAGAATGTGAAAAAAATTAGAAAAGGTCCAAACTGGTCATTAAGCCATAGAACTTACACGTGAAGGAATAACAGCTCACACCACGGCAGAAACTGCCAGTTGCCTCGCTGAATCCACCTCTTAGAAAAAACGTGAGCAGGGTACATGGCTGCCCAGAAGAGACATTCCATTTCCCAACCTCCCTTGCAATGAGGTGTGGCCTTGTGACCAAGTTCTGGCCAAAGGGATAGAAACAGAACAGTCATCTGTGACACATGTCATTACAGAGAGGAGCACGTTCCTCCTGGAGGCTGCTTCCTTCCTGCCGGCAGGAATGCAGATGTGGTAGTTTGAGTTTCAGCAGCCATCTTGGGCCATTTGGAGGAAGGCATCTGCTGTGCACGCCAGAATTACATGAAAGAAGGAATCTGATTCATTATCCTGGGGTCACTGTGTCAGCCCTGGACTGCTGACTTCTGAACTTTTTACTTGAGGGATTAAAGTAACCCTGGGTGTTTAAGTCATTGTTAATTTGGTAGCCCAATCAAATTCGAACTCATAGAAAGACACAGTGAAAAAAAGTTAAGTGGAAAAGTAGGCACAAAAGTGGATGTTCTCATGGACCCCAACTATTTATGTTACAGATTGGTACAGAGATGGTGATTGAATGGTGAGTCATCAATAATAGTGTGATGGTGTTGATTGGATTTTTTCCTCTGTAAGCCAGTTTAGTTGCCGAATCGGTCAGGAGAGGCTAGGTTATGCTGAGGTGACAAGCAGCTCCTAAATTTCAGGGGGCGTAAGACAACCCAATTTAATTCTCACTCTCCATGTTTGTCCTGGGTCAGCAGGAGGCTGTGCTGATGACAGTCACTCGGAGCACTGGCTGACAGAGGGAAAGAGAATGCTGGAGGGTCTCACTCACACCAGGAATTAAAGTCCATGGCCTGAAAGTGACACTTTCATGGTGCTCACAACTCATTGGCCAGAACCAGTCCTAGAACCTGGCCCCCAAGTGTGGGGGCAGTGAGTGGAACTCGATCACCTGCCCAGAAGACGGCGAGCTGCAGAGACTTGGCGGATTGCACCAGCGACGGCCACAGATGCGTCGCGAAGAAAGTGTAAGAGCATAAACATTTGTGAAATAATTTTTGAAGTCCTTCCAGAAAAAAGTAAAGCTCACTGTTTCTACAAGCCTTTATTTTATTATTTTATTTTATTATTTTATTTTATTTTACTTTAGTTTTGAGACAGAGTTTCTCCCTCTGTCGGCCAGGCTGGACTGCAGTGGCATGATCTCAGCTCACTGCAACCTCTGCCTCCCAAGTGGCTGGCATCACCGGCAGGTACCACCACGCCCGGCTAATTTTTTGTATCTTATGTAGAGACAGGGTTTCACCATGTTGCCCAGGCTGGTCTCAAACTCCTGGGCTCTAGCAATCCATCCACCTCAGCTTCCCGAAGTGCTGGAATTACAGGGGTAAGCCACTGCACTCAGCCCTTACAAGATTCGTTTTAGACTCGACTTCTAGGACTATAAGAGAATAAATGTGATTTGCTTTAAGCCACAAAGCTTGTAGTAATTTGTGAAAGCTGCAACAAGGAAACTAATACACGCCACCCCTCCATTTCTGTCTTCAGAGACCCACTGGGTAGACAGAAACTCCCGCACAGCCTTTGCCCCAGCTTCTTGCGTCTGCTTGAGATGGAGGCTGAGACAGAGCTGGGAAGGGTCGTCCTGTCCTGGTTACTTTGGGAAATCGGGAGCATTGCCTGCCGTGTGTCTGGCGTCCCGGGCAAATCCTGGCTAGAACAGGACTCCCTTCCCACAGCCTTCTTCACCACCCTTTCCCGGAGCTGGGACAGCCTTTCTCCTGGGCATGACTGAGGGGTCTTTAAGGCCTTGATGTCTCTCACTCCTGTACCCAGACTGGGCCCCCACCACTCCCCTGAACGAGCATATCACCCCACACTTATAAGCCAGGCTTGCTTCATCTCTGCTGAACCATCAGGGGAGGTGGAGAGTGTGCCAGCCAGTGGCAACAGAGTCCCAGAGAGACCAGCCCATAGAGAGGCGGGCAGAGGCAGGGAGAAGAGGAATTGGCACGGGCAGAACACAGAGACTCAGAGGTGGGGAAGGTGAAGCAGAAACAGGAAACGGGGCCCGAGACACATGTCATGAGCATGTCGGTGGCCTTCCCCGGAATCGCTCTGGTGGTGTACCCGCCGCCTGGGTGCAGTAGATAGCTGGGTTTACCAGGGTGGGTTCAGGTGCTAAGTCCTGGCCCCATCAGCTATGGCAATGACCACGGGCTTTGCTTCACAGCATAAAACCCACAGTCCTTCCCACGGCCTGCAAGGCCTGACTGACTTTGGTCCCTGGGTCCACTTGGACTTCATTTCCCACAGTGCTGCAGACACTGTGGCCTCCTTCAATGCCCCAGGGGCATCCTCTCCTTGCAGACAAGTCTCTGCACAGTTCACCTTTTTTCTGGACCTTTCCTTGACCATCCTTTCTAGAATAGCAGCCGGCTACATCCCTCTAACTCAGTTTTTCTCCATAGCATTTATCACAACCTGACACGAGACCAATAGGTATTGGTGTAATGTCTGTCTCCCCAACATCACCACTGTGCCCTAGTGAGTCCACACTGCTGACCATACAGTAGCCTTGAGGCCCCGGTGGCTACTTACATTTGCATTTGTATTAATTAAAATGTAATACCGGGGGCGGGGGCGGTGGGGGGTGGGCAGAGCGTGGTGGCTCACGTCTGTAATCCCAGCACTTTGGGAGGCTGAGGCAGGCGGATCACATAAGGTCAGGAGTTTGAGACCAGTCTGGCCAACATGGTAAAACTCCGTCTCTGCTAAAAATAAAAAATTAGCCAGGCTTGGTGGCATATGCCTGTAATTCCAGCTACTCAGGAGGCTGAGGCAGGAGAACAACTTGAACCTGGGAGGCAGAGGTTTCTGTGAGCCGAGATTGCGCCATTGCACTCCAGCCTGAGTGACAAGAGCGAAACTCCATCTCAAAAAAAAAAAAAAAAAAAGTAATACAGGTGCAACTCAGCTCCTCAGCACCCTCACCACATTTCTGGTGCTAAGAACCCACATGTGGGCTAGCAGTACCAGACTGAACAGCATAGAATGCATCTCCATCATCCTTTGTGCTAAGAATCAACCAATATAAAGCAGATGGACGCACCGCTGAAGGAATGCCAGCAGCTCCACACTGACCAGGTGTGATTATACCGCCCTGGCACCCCTCCTGGCCTCCAGGCGCCCCTCAAACTCCCCTCCTGCCTCTCTCCCCACCCTCTCCCCGGGGCTCACCGCTGCGTCTTCGTCCCTGGTGGGGCCGGCACCCCTCCTGGAGGCTGCCGACCCTGTGCCCATCCTCTCCCACGGCATTAGCTGGGTTGTCACTGCTAATCTGTGTGCCTCCCCACGAGCTAGGGAGCAGCGGAAGAGCTCGGACTGACCTTCTTCTATCTCTGCTGCCATGACGGCACAAAGGGCCTCAGAAGACACCAGCTCCCAGTGGGGCTTCCCCTTCTCCCTTCTCCATGCTCCACTTTCACACTCTCCATCACCAAACCCAGGGCAGAGGACCCCAGCCGCCCTGAGCTGCTGGAGCTGGTACCCAGCAGCCAGGGGGGGAGAGGACAGGCCGGGACCTGTGGTTGCTGGGGGGAGCAGGCCAGAGAAAGGCGCCCTTTCTCACACTTGATGCCTCTCTCGGTCTCATCTTCACATGGGTTTCTCATACCGTTGTAGCAACATGACGAGTCAACAGGTTACCTTGAAAATTGTGGGAAAGTCTCATGGTTTGTTGGTGAATGAGTTCAGGGAAACCTATGCTGCCCAGTGGCACATTCCCCTCCCACCCCTGGCCACCTAGGCCAGACCTGTTGGAGAGCCCCTGCCACCCTCCCTCCCCTGTTCCTCTCTGGGGTCCTGGCCCAGGCCAGGTGGCAGGGCTACAGGTGGGCAGGGGAGCAGGGAGAGAGTAGGGTTCAGGACCATGTGGAGGTAGGAGAGAGGGCCCCAGGTGTGTGCGTGTCCCCGGCCTTGCTCCCAGCCCTGCCTCCTCTGCCAGGATTCGGAGCCATCTCGCTGTCATCATCTGGTCCAGTCTCTCAGACTGTGCAGAAAGCCACGCTGTCGCTGTGCCCCTTGCCTTCAGCCTCCCCAGACACCGTGGGGTGTGGGCTCCTTCCACTGCCTCTCAAGATCCCCACTCACCCACAGGATGCCACAGGGAGAGCAAGCTCCTCAGACAAGGAAGGGGCTGAAAGAGGTGGGTAAAGTGGGGGCATCAGGGTGCCACTGCGGCTCAGAAGAAGGGAGAGGAGCTCAGGTGCACACTCATGCACGTCCAAGTCTGAGAAGCTCTCCTTCCCTGCTGCTCCACACACAAGCTGCAGGAATCAGGAATCGCGTTTTTCCAGGGAGGGTGTCATCCACAAGGACCCTGAGAGCTAGCGTATGTGAAGCCCAGAGCTGAGCTTGTTAAATACTCCTGATTCAAGACCCCCACTGCCCTGGAGCCTGGGGTCTCAGAGGATACAGCCCCCTTTGGGCCCAGGCCTGGGAAAGTCATACCACCTCCCATCCTCAGGCTCCCAGAGTCCCATCCCCGCACTAGCAAACAGGAGAGGAATCACCCAGGCTGCATCCCTACTCTCTGGATGGGGAGTGTCCTTACTTTGACCTGAGCCTCTTCCTTTGGTGTAAGAGTGCTCCTCATCGGGAGGGCCTACAGGGTCTCCCCGAGACGTGGTCATTCACTCCACCCACTGCAGACAGTGGGAGGGACTTACCCAAGCTTCCTAAGGGCCAGTTCAATTCGTCGTAGTGCCTCAGTGCCCATCGTACCACAGCTGGACAGCGCCGTCGAGAAGCCCTGCATTCCACAGAGGAGACAACTTGGACCAGAGGGGAGAGGGATTTATCCAAGGTCACGCAGTAAGTTAGGGCCAAAGTGCAGAGCCAACCTCAGGTCTCCTGAGGATGAGACTAATGCTGGGGGCCTGTGTGAACGCGTCAGAGCTGAGCGCGTGCACCTGCTCCGGCACGGTGATCAGGTTCCCCTGTGTCCACTGGGTAGGAGGCTTACTCTTCTCCATCAGGAGCTGCTGCTTTGACTGAAGTAGTGGCCGTCACGGTGGGGTGGGGGACGTTTCCTCAGAGGCTCCCAAGCACCCAAAAGCGCCTCGGGGGAAGTGGATATCTGCCCATCTCCTGGCTGTCCTGTATCCAAACTCCCTCTCAGCAGAATCTGTGAATCTGGATGGCAGAGCCCCAACTCATTCTGAAAGCCAAAGGGGTGCAGACAGTCCCCCTTCCCTGACCTGGCAACTGGTCTGTGGCACACAAACCACCGTGGCCAGCAGGGCATTTCCATCCAGGAGTCTATTTTTAAACCAAAATACCGCAAAATTGAGGTAATTCTTTTGGTGGATAGTTTTATGAATGTCTTATATTTTTATATGTAAAAATTGTTTACATAATAGAGGCAGAGTCTCACTATGTTGCCCAGACTGTTTTCAAATTCCTGGGGTCAAGCAACCCTCTTGCCTCAACCTCCCAAAGGGCTGGGATTACAGGTGCCAGCCACTGGGCATGGCTGTTTTATGAATTTTTAACACATGCATAGATTCATGTCACTACCACCATAATCAGGACACAGAACGGTTCCCAAAAAACTCCTGCTATTATCCCTTTGCCTAGGATCTTTACCTGGAGAGAGTGCTGTGGAAAAGTGGGGACTGTCACAAATTACTCACAATGTGCAGTGTCCAGATGAGCTGGGTGTCCTCAGGTGGCCAGTGTTCAGAGGTGGCACTACCTCCTGCCCCAGCCGGACTATCTCCAGCCATGACCGCCAGCCTCCCCTTCAACCAGCCTGTTTTGCTTCTGGCCTGTTTTCCAAGCCTGCTTCTCAAACTTCCCATCAATTCAAGGAGCAACTTTTTTTTTTTTTTTTTTTTTTTCTTCTTTTTTTTTTTTTTTTTTCTGAGTCAGAGTCTCCCTCTGTTGCCCTGGCTGGAGTGCAATACCGCGATCTCAGCTCACTGCAACCTCTACCTCCCAGGTTCAGGCAATTCTATCTCAGCCCCCCGAGTAGTTAGGATTATAGGCACGTGCCATCACGCCCAGCTAAATTTTGTATTTTTAGTAGAGAAGGGGTTTCACCATGTTGGCCAGGCTGGTCTCGAACTCCTGACCTCAAGTGATCTGCCCACCTTGGCCTCCCAAAGTGCTGGGATTATAGGCGTGGGCCATTGTGCCAAGTCTCAAGGAGCTACTTGATGTGTCCTGTCTGACTTGTAAATTCCTTTCTGACTTGGAGAGAGGTGCTTTTTTGTTTTGTTTTGTTGTTTTTATAGTTGAAGCCACGATCCCTCATGAGATCAGGTGGGACTGGGGGCTAGGAATGGGACTTCCCCAGAGATGGACAGGGCCAGGTATAAACAGGCATCTTTGGGGATTTCCTGGGAAGGAGAGATCCTGCCCCTGGGCCCTTCCCTGGCCAGTCACTCTGGGGATGGTGCTGACCGAAGACAGCTTGCCCCAGCTGCAGCCCCGCTTCCCTCTTGCCTGGGTCTTAGTGATCCCACTTCTAGGCCTGTGCAGCAGAGGCAAAACCAGCTGCCTTCCCCTGTGCGAAGTGGAGCCCCTGCTGGGAAAATCTGGGGGAGGGGGATTATTTTCAACTTGGGGCCCCCTGCAGGCTGGAGTCAGGGAGGTATGGGGGTGGTGGGGGCAGGGGCTGCTGCCCAGCTCCTCCTTCCCTGAGGTTGGTGGGAAGGTTTCCATGGAAACAGCAGCTCCAGCATCTCCAGAGATTTGGGGAAAACTGGCTCTAAAAAAATCACCATCTTCATTTCTTGCAGGAGAGACAGCATAGCTTTGTGAAGAGGGCAGAGAGGAGCATCAGGGAGAGAGGGTCCTGTTCAGAAGAGCTGGGCCACCAGGGGCCCCACCCCTCCTTAATCCCCCTGGAGGTCTCTCTTTCTGCATCTCCTTCTGCCCCAGAGAGAGGCCTGCCTTCTTCTTGGCTACAATACCACCCCCCCACATATCACGAAGTAACTCCCCCCCACCCCTCATTCTCTACCCACTCATTTTCTCTATCTCCCTGTGGTAGGGACAGAAGCCCTTTCCCTCCTCCCACCCCCCTCCTCAGTCCCCTCCACCCCTGCAGGCCCCAGCTTCACTCCACCCATCCCCCAGCCCTCAGCTCACTGCCCCCCATTACAGCCTTGGGGAGAGAAGGAGACACAGGCGTGGGGACGCTTGCTGGGGAGTTAATCAAAGTGTCCACAACTTCCCCTGTTCCTGTCCCCTCCCTGGGGAGAGTTGAGAAGGGGGGAGACCGATCCGCATGTGACTGATGGAGGGGCAGCATCAAACATGCCAGCCTCGAGGCGTGCGTGCTCAGACACGAAATCAACTGGAACGCTTGCTTTAAAATGATTTTTCCAGCAGTTTTCCTTCCTGGACAGGGTCTCCCATCTCCGCCAAGACTTCCTAAATCCCTAGTCCTGCAGTGGCCATTGCTGGCCTGTTCCAGGAAAAAGAACTCACTCTTGTCCTTTATACATCCAGGCCTTGTCCCACACAAATGTCATTCATTCATTCATTCATTCGCTCATTCAACAGCAGTTAACTCTGTACTTATTTTGTGTCAGGCACAGTTCTAAGTACTGCAGACACAGGAGAAATACAGGGGCTGGGTGTTGGAGAGTGAGACATGAAAATCTCAGCCCCTTGTGGAGCTTATACTCTGTAAGAGAGAAAGAGACAGAATAAACAAATAAATATGTAAAATATATCATATATAAAATGTGATGAAGTGTTCTGGAAAAAAATAAAGCAGGAAGAGAGATAGAGATGGTTTATGTTGGGGTCCCCATCACAATTTTGAATGAAGTGCTCAGTGTGGGTCTCCCTGAAACCTGGTGCTTTAAAATGACAGGCAGGAAGTGACAGAGCCACTCAGCTTTCCAAGGAAAGAGCACTTCAAGCAGAAGGAACAGCATGTGCAAAGGCCCTGCGGCGGGCGTGTATCCAGCAAATACAGGGAGGAGCAAAGAGATCCGTGTGACTGGAGTGGAATAAGCAAAAGTGGGAGCCATCAGAGACGAAGTGAGAGGTAAAAGGCCTGGGTGAGGGCTGGGGCTGGGACAGATGCTCTGGGCTTTGCAGGTCATCGTAAGACTTTCTGCTAGACTATCAAAGACCCTCTACCATGCCACCGTATTTTTGGCCTGCTGTGGGCCTCTGAAGCTTAGGTGGGAAGGACCATAAGGACATCTTCAGCCTTGCTACAGTCTGATCACCCCAGCTGAAGAAGCAAGGGCCTGCACCTAAGTAGCTATGACCTTAATTCCGTGTATCCCCCTCCGCATGTGGAGGCGGGCTCTGCAAGCGTCATGTGGGTGTGTCTCTCCAACACAGTTCAGAGAGGCCCAAAGGCTGTCCTAAGACCACACCGTCAGGCTTTCCTCCTGGGATCTCTGCCCTTTCTTTCTCTCCCTGCCCTCCACAGGCGCCTGTGGCGTTTTGATGCAGGGCGATGCAGCAGCGTCTGTATAATTACAGTGATGATTTCACAACACACGGCTTTCCCTTCTCTTATCGCCTCCCAGTGTGAAATAAACCGTTCAATAATTAATTGACAAAGATGAACTTGTTGTCCACAGCCGGGCTGGGAGGGTGGGGGTCGGACGCAGCCTCCGCAGACAAATGATGTGAGAAGTAATTGCCCTAGGAGAGGAGGCGAGAGGTATTAAGATCAGATTTGCGAGGTCCCTTCCAAGAGCCCGTGGATACCAGGCGACGGCAACTGCTGGGATTTACGTTGCTAATTCATCACTAATTAATGTTCCAAATTGGGCCTGACAGGAGGAGAAATAAACGCGAGGCATCTGCAGAGATAGAGAGACAAAGGCTGGGAATGGAGAGGGACAAAGAGGGGAAGGGGCACACAGTGAAAACCTTAAGAGGCAGAGAGAGATGTTGGGGCAAGAGCACAGGAGCAGGGTCTGAACAGAGACCCCAGGGCTACGTTCCCAACCCAGTGTGTGGCCAATGGGGCTCTTCCCGTCACTGGGTTTTAGTTTTGTCATCTAGAAAATGGGAGTGGGAAAGGATTTCTGGGGTTCTTTCTAGAGGTGATAATGATGTCAGTCCTGACTTCAACATAGATCCAGAATGATTAAGGGTGTCTGTGTGTGTTTGTGTGCGTGTGTGTCTGTATGTCTATATGTATGTCTGTGTGTTTGTGTGTGTCATGTGGGTGTCTGTGTGTGTCTGTGTGTGGTGTGTGTCTGTGTCATGTGTGTGTCTGTGTCTGTGTCTGTTTGTGTGTGTGTCGGTGTCTATGTGTGTCTGTCATGTGTATCTGTATAATGTGAGTGTGTATATGTGTCTGTGTGTGCCTGTGTCGTATGTGTGTTTGTGTGTGTGTCTGTGTGTCATGTGAGTGTGTTTCTGTCTGTGTGTGTCTGTGTGTCTGTGTCATGTGTGTGTCTGTGACTGTGTGTGTCTGTGTCTGTGTGTGTCTGTGTGTCATGTGTGTGTGTCTGTGTGTGTGTGTCTGTGTCATGTGTGTGTCTGTGTGTGTGTCGTGTGAGTATCTGTGTAATGTGTGTGTATATGTGTCTGTGTGTGCCTGTGTATGTGTCTGTGTGTCTGTGTAATGTGTGTGTCTGTGTGTGTGTCGTCTGTTGTATGTTGTATGTGTATGTCTATGTCTGTGTCTGTGTCTGTGTGTCATGTGAGTGTGTGTGTCATGTGTGTGTGTGTGTCTGTGTGTGTGAGTGTATGTGGGCACTCACATACATGCCCGTTGCCACCACCTGGTCTGGGCCACCACTGGCCTGGACGATTGCAGCTGCTTCCACCCTTGTACCCCATCATCTACTCTCATTGCAGCCAGAGGGATATTTTAAAACAAGGCAGTTTAGGGCCCACACCTGTGCAAACTCTTTCATCTCACCCACCGTAAAAGCCAGGGCTGCTAGGCAGGTCCAGGTCCAGAAGCCCTGCACCATGTGGCCCCTGTTCCCTCACCCATGCCAGCCACACTGGCCTCTGTGCTGTTTCCAGATGCCAGCCTTTGCTGAGTCACAGCCTTTGCCCTTGCTGTTCTCTTGGCCTGGAAATCTCTTCCTGACATGTCCTCATGGTTCACTCCTTCTCTTTGTTCAGCTCTCTGCTCACCTCCCCAGAGAGGCCTTCCCGGACCACCCTGCTTAGATCACCAGCTTCCACGCCCGTCAACATAGCGCTGGTCACCACCTGCTGTATTATTCATTCCCATCTCCCACTCTGGAATGTCAGCTCCATGAGCAGGAAGGTTGTCTCTTTGGGGCATGGCTGAATCCCCAGCGCCTGGTTCAATGCTGGCTCAGTGAATATTACTGACAGGGTTCTGGGATTCTGCTTCCAGGAGGGATTAAAAGAACTAAGAACTTCTTTTGTGGAACAGGCCGGAAAGTGGGGACACAGAGCAGGGCAGGCCACGTGGAGGCTAGGTCTGCGTTCCTGCAAAGGGGTCAGCAAAGGCAGGCCAGGGCTGAGGACAGGACGAGAAATTGGCTGGGGACAGGGTGATGCCTACTGAGCCCCAGGGACAGACCCAGGCCTGTCCCCGAGCCTCCCCGCAGCTGGCCTGCTACTGCTAGTGGTACAGAAACGTTCTTTCAAAGCTCCTTCGGAATGCAGCGACACCACAGCGGAGGCGTCCCCGGCACCTCCCCTTAGTTTAGGAGAGGATGAGAAACCATCCAATTGCTACACAACAGGGGCCAGTTAAGCAAAATGGAGTCTGTCAATAGAGTGGAAAATTAGGCAGGCATTTAGCAGGCTGAGATGAGAATTCTGTCGATACTTGGAGCTGTGTGTGAAATGTGGTTATGAGAGCCAAGGAGCCCTCATCGGAAGCACAGGTGGGTTCTTTCTTCCCACCTGCATTTCTAGAGCCTCTGCTATGTGTCTGACACCCTTCTGAGCCCCGGGGCACTGAGATCTGACTGCCCAGCTCCTCCTGCCTGGCGGGGCACGCACAGCTGGGCCAGGAGACAGATGTGCACACCTGCACAGAACTGCAATAGGGTGTCTGTCTATAGGAGACAGGAGGTCCTATATCAGATCCTGGCCCTGCCTCTTTATGGCTAGGAACCTGGGCAAGCCCCTGAGGCTATGGAAGGGAGGATTTCTTTCTTGTGTTGCTGTGGGAATCACCAAGCACTGAGGTCAGAGCCTGGAGGGATTCTATAGGTCTTCCTTCCATCATCATCATCATCGATCATCATCATCATCCCAAGACGTAGAGGCTAGTGGTTAAGAACATAGACTCTGGAGTCAGACAGTCTGCATCCACATCTTGGCTCTGCGGTTTAACCAGCGCTAAGCTTCAGTTTCCCCAAGTGTACATGAGGGTAACAGGCACCTAGCTCACAGCACCCAGGAATTCATTAGCTCACCCTAGTGAGGAGCTGAGTATTAGCCTGTGCAGCCTGAGTGCTCACTGAGGGCGCCAGTTTGCTAGGGCTGGCTTAACAAAGGACCACAGACCAGGTGGCCTCAACAGCAGGAGTTTATTTTCTTACAGTTCTGGAGGCTTGAAGGTAAAGACCAATGTGTGGGAAGGGCTAGCTCCCTCTGAGGGCTGGGAGGGAGAGTTCTTCCAGCCCTCTCTCCCGGATTCTGGTGGTCTGCTGGTAAACTGTGGCATTCCTTGTATTTGGGGGTTTCGCATTATTCCCTCTGGACCTTTCTCTCTTCGTACAGCCATTTTTAAAATAAGGAGCTGGTCATATTGGATTCGGGGCTCACCTTACCCCAGTGTGACTTCATCTTAACTCATTACGTCTGCAATGGACCTTCTTTCAAATAAGATCACATTCTGAGATACTGAGAGTTGAGGTGTCAATATAGAAATTTGATGGGGGTGGGTAGGGGCACAATTCACCCAGGGCACTGAGTGTCAGCAGGGGTTCCTGGGTGGGAGAGGGAGCACATCTCCCCTAGGAGGATGGTGGAGGCACCCTAAAGTGGGGGTTCCTGGGGGAGGGTTGGATTATGCAGAGGATGACCTGCAAGGCAGAGGAGCAGGGGAGGTGAAGGCTGCGCAGGCTGAGGGCCTGTGGAGTAGAGAAAGCCCTGTTGAAGCTAGCTCTCAGGGCTGGACACACGTCAGGGCTGTTATAAATGCCTACAAAGGTTATTTTAGTGCATGAAATTATTTTTGTGCAGTCTAAAAGTCAGGGGGCCATTTGAGTCGCTTGTGGAGCGCTTGTACACGGCTCTTGTGTTAGTCTGAGTTGGTCTTTCTTGGCGTCTAACAGCTTACCGGAGAGTTTGAGGAGGGGGAAGTTCAGGTGAGAAGAGAGGGTGGGACAGACTGGGCGGTCTGGGGGGCATCAGAGATGGGAGATGGGCCAGGCCCTGCCTAAGAGGTTCTGTGAACTCTGCCCTCCCCTCACCCCCTGCTGCAGTCCCTAAAGTCAGAAACTCCTTGAGCAGTGGCCTGGTGATGACACTGTGATTGGCTGACTCTGTCAGCCCAGGCTTGGGGCAAGAGGCAGTATTGAGATGAAAGAGGGTGTGGGGTCTGCTGGCCCTCCTTCCTGAGCAGCCTCGAGCTGGGACCCTAGAGCTTGATCTTCTGGGGGTGGGATGGGAGGCCCAGGAAACCCTGGGGGAAAGGCTCCCAGCCTGCTCCCTCCCTGCTGTGCCCTGCCTCCATCCCATACCAGGGTGTGAAACTTGGGTTCGGGGTGGAGCTCAGGAGACCTGTGTGGAGCCAAGTCTCTGAGGCTAAGGTACTGGTGATGTGGAGCAGGTCGCTGAATGCCTCAGATGGCCCATTTGCACAGCTGTGCAATGTGGCAGACCTTCGCAGGAGGAGCTGCGCAGGGGGAAGGCTGGGACACGCACAGGCACGCACATGAGGAAGGGTTCTCTCTCCCTTCCCCCTCCCCTTCTACCGCTAGGCTTAGATTTGCCTCTGAGGAGATGACTGGGTGGGATGGAGAAAGAATCCTCTAGAGAGGAAGGAAGGAAAGTTTCCCATCCCTACCCCTACCTGACTTGGGGTCCATTTCCTTAGCAACTGCCTGCTTCGTCTAATGAGGGTCCACCCTTCCAGCTCCAACGGAAAACTCCAGGCGCCCAAGCACACCAACAGGAGATGACCTTGGGGCCACTTTTAGGACCCTCCCATGTGGTGCCGGTTCACAGGGATGGAGCCTCCGGCTGCAAACTCCATCGCATGTGCTTTTTCTATAACACCCCCACCTCTCTCCTGGTCCCCTGGATGACGCATCCACTGGCTCCTGTCTTCACATCTGCTGTGAACCAGGCTGAGCCTGCCTCTGCCACACCAGCTATGCCATCCTGGGCAAGCAGCCCCCTCCCAGCCCAGCTCTCCAGCTGCCTGGGTGCCGAAAAATCTTGTGACCATCCGTACAAAAGCACTCTAGCCCTGGTCAGGTGGAAGAGATGCATTCAGCACAGTTATTGCATCCCTGCTGCGTACATAGCTTTTTGTGCAGTCCCTTGAAAATATATTGAAATCTACCCAAATTATAAGCACATATAAACAAGGGTTCTTTGATTTCCTAACTAGGAATTTACCCTACAAGCAGACTTTCTGTCTTTGATTGGATTCCCTGGAAACAATCTCTGAGGCAGAGATTTGCATACAGGAGGTTTATTGGGGAATATTCTTGGGAACAACGCCTGCAGGGGAGCAAGAGAGGCAGGATGAGCAGAGGGAGAGGTTACTGCGATGCAGATCCCACAGGAGCACCAGGCTAGGACTACCCTGCAGGGACATCCCCAATTCAGGCAAGGGGCCCTTATAGACCCCTCGGTGGATGTCTACGCCCCAGGGAGGGACATGGCCCTGATTAAGAGTCAGTGAAGGGCGCAGCGGCTCAAGCCTGTAATCCCAGCACTTTGGGAGGCTGAGGCAGGCAGATCACAAGGTCAAGAGATCGAGACCGTCCTAATCAACATGGTGAAACCCCACCTCTACTAAAAGAATACAAAAATTAGCTGGGCATGGTGGCGTGCGCCTGTAGTCCCAGCTACTCCGGAGGCTGAGGCAGGAGAATCGCATGAGCTGGAGGCGGAGGTGGCAGTGAGCCAAGATCACAACACTGCACTTCAGTCTGGTGACAGAGGGAAACTCCGTCTCAAAAAAAAAAAAAAGAAGAGTCAGTGAGGGCAGTTCCTGAGGAGGTTTGCAGCTGTGAGCTTTCAGCAGCTAACGAGCGGCTCCTGGGAGCTGGCAGAATGAGAGTCCTGGGTCTTAAGGGAGTCTGAACAGGGCACGGCAATATTCCTCCACTTGCCTCCAGGAGAAAGGACATATGCATATGTTTGCGGTAGCATTTTTAAAAAGAAAAGATTGGGCAATCTAATGTCCATCAGTGGGGATCTGTTGAAAAAATGATGGTACAGTCATACAATGGAATTTATGCAGCCAGAAAGAAAGCAGAAGCTCTTAGAGTGCTGATGGGGAGAAATCTGACAGACACAGCCTCATGTGACAAAAGTAGAAGGCAAAAAGTATGAAGAGTGTGCTAGCATTTGCATAAAGTGGGGCTGAGAACATCATGTAAACAAGTTTGTATATGGATAAAATTTCTCTGGTAAGATTCATAAAATACTGGTAACAGTGGTTGTTTTCAGTTGGGGAACTATGGCTGGGGGTCAGCAGAGAGGGAGATTTCACTCTATTTACTCTTTCATATCTTCTAATATTGAAACATACAATGAATGATATTATCTATTTAAAGTAATGGTATTACCTATTTAAAGTATGTTACCTAATGAAATACGTTAAGTTAAATGCTGTAAAAGAAATCCACTGATGGCCGGGTGCGATGGCTCATGTTTGTAATCCCAGCACTTTGGAAGGCCCAGGTGGGTGGATTGCCTGAGGTCATGAGTTCGAGACCAGCTTGGCAAACATGGCAAAACCCCATCTCTACTAAAATATAAAAATTAGCTGGGCTTGGTGGCGGGTGCCTGTAATCCCAGCTACGTGGGAGACTGAGGCGGAAGAATCACTTGAACCTGGGTAGCAGAGGTTGCAGTGAGCCGGGATCATGCCACTGCACTCCAGCCTGAACGACAGAGCAAGACACCACGTGAAAACAAAACAAAACAAAAACAGAAATCCACTCAATAGGTTTAAAAGAAGAGGGTGAGGCCTTTAAGAACCCAGGCACCAGGAAGAGCGGGGTATTTTGGAGGCCAGGGGAGGCCAAGGAGTAGACCTTCTTTTTGCCCAGAACAGGTAGGTAGGTCAGCGGGCCCAGGAAGAAGAGGCAATGAGCAGCTGTCTTTGAATCTGTGAAGTGACAGATATTTGCTGCGAAGGCTCTGACGGAAAGAAGCCCCTCACTGGCTGCGTGACCTTGGGCAAGGTCATCTAGTCTCTCTGAGCCTTGGTCACATCCCCTGTGAAGTGGGGATGCTATGCACACTGTGAAATGGCAAACAGCAATGAAAAGCAACACGCTAGATGTACCGACAGATACAGGATAGATATTCAAAATAGAGTGTTGGGGAGGAAAAACAAAGAGAATGAAGGTCCATAGCACAATATCGGAAATTTTATGGAAATTATAAACACGTTTTCCTACAGACCAACACTACACATTTAACAAGGATAGGCAGACGTATTCAAGGACACTTATCAAGTACATCGGAATGTGTGCTGGTGTCAGGGAGAGAGAGTGGGAGTCAGCGATGAAGGAGGGGAAAGAACATTAAGATAGAAGCAGGTGCATCAAAGTACACCACGAGCTGAGGGGGAAGATGTTTCATGCCTTGGCCCCAGAGGCCCCCTCTCCAGATGATGGCCACTTTCCAGGGTGTTTTGAGGGCTCCATGAGAGGATGTGTAAGGAATGTCTGAACACAGAGCAGGTACTTAAGTGAATAGTTTAAACATCAGAATCCTCACCTGGGTGTTTTCTCACATTGCTCTTCATTCTTTTTAATTTTGACATAAACGCACACACCAGTGACTTACCATCAGCTCTAGGAAAGCAAAAATGACCACAGCGAGTTCGTGGCAGAGCCAGAGTTCAGCCCAGGCCTGCGTGACTCCAAAAACAATACCCTCTTTTCAACCATCTCGCAACATGCCCCTCAACCTTTTTACCGGTAAGAAACCCGAGACTCGGAGGTTGAATGATGCACCCGATGGCACACAGATGATGGAGGCCTGGGTGCAGAGGAACTTCAGTCTGGCTGGAGAGACTGGTCATGCCCCTATGCAGAAACTGACAAGGAAGCACGGCACGAGATCTGTTTTCTCTCTAGTTCCTTTTAAGATGTCCTCTTTTTGTTGATGTTCTGCATCATGAGTTTCTCTTTGTTTATTGTTGTTGTTTGTTGGTTGGTTGGTTTCTTTTGAGACAGAGTTTTCCTCTTTCGCCCAGGCTGGAGTGCAGCGGCACAATCTCTGCTCACTGCAACCTCCTCCTCCTGGGTTCAAGTGATTCCCCTGCCTGAGCTACCCGAGTAGCTGGGATTATAGGTGCCCACCACCATACCTGGATAATTTTTGTATTTTTAGTACAGCTGGGGTTTCACCATGTCAGCGAGGCTGGTCTTGAACTCCTGACCTCAGGTGATCCACCCGCCTTAACCCTCCAAAGTGCTAGGATTACAGGCATGAGCCACCATGTCCGGTGAGTTTCTCCGTTAGCCAAGACCTACCTTCAGGATAAGAGTTAGGACCTACAGGGCCCTGAACCCATGAAATTCAGGGAGCCTCACCAGGTGGTCTAGATGAGCCTTGTTAATTTCTCCTACTTTTCTTGGTGCTTCCTGTCTCTATCAGTCCACATTTTTAATCGAAATGGGAAAAATTCCAGCTATTTTCAATTATTTCCTTTTCTCCATTCTCATTCTTCTTCTGAGACCCTAGCTTCCACTTCTCCTAACTTCTCCTTCATACTGCATTTCCTTGACTTGCTGTGCTGTAATCAAAGTCTCCACTAATTTCTTCAGGTCCGTTGAATATCTGTTTGACCCACCTGTTGAGCTGATTTTTACTATAAGGCATATTCACTTCTTTAAAAATCTTCTTCATTATTTTTGAGATTCTTTGGCTGCATGATCATCTTTGCTATTCCACCTTTTGTTTCTTTAAATGTTTTATGCATGATTACTTTGTAATTGGTGTCTGATAATCCTAGTATCTGAACTCCTTGGGAATTCAAATCTGGTGTTTATGGTTTCTGCTGGCTCTCACTCTTGGTGGCTCATTTTCTTTTCTTTCTTTTTTTTTAAGGTTTAATTGTCTTACCTCCTCATTCCATTTCTTTTCTTTTTTTATTATACTTTAAGTTGTGGGATACATGTGCAGAACGTGCAGGTTTATTACACATGTATGCATGCGCCATGGTGGTTTGCTACATCCACCATCCCGTCATCTACATTAGGTATTTCTCCTAATGCTATCCCTCCCCTATCCCCCCACCCCCCGACAGGCCCCAATGTGTGATGTTCCCCTCCCTGTGTCCATGTGTTCTCATTTTTCAACTCCTGCTTATGAGTGAGAACATGCGGTGTTTGGTTTTCTGTTCTTGCGTTAGTTTGCTGAGAATGATGGTTTCCAACTTCATCCATGTCCCTGCAAAGGACATGAACTCAACCTTTTTATGGCTGCATAGTATTCCATGGTGTGTATGTGCCACATTTCTTTATCCAGTCTATCATTAATGGGCATTTGGGTTGGTTGCAAATCTTTGCTATTGTGAATAGTGCTGCAATAAACATACATGTGCATGTGTCTTTATAGTAGAATGCTTTGTAATCCTTTGGGTATATACCCAGTAATGGGATTCCTGAGTCAAATGGTATTTCTAGTTCTAGATCCTTGAGGAATCACCATGGTGTCTTCCACAATGGTTGAACTAATTTACACTCCCACCAACAGTGTAAAAGTGTTCCTATTTCCCCACATCCTCTCCAGAATTTGGTGAACTGTGATGGTGAATTTGTTTCACTTAACCCTCAGCTGTGGGAAGCTTGGGGAACTAAACTGGAATGTTTCCTCCAGAGACAATTTGTAATAGCTTTTGCTGGAAGCCAGGGGACACCAGCCACTTGAGTTCCTGCCTTAAAGCAGGGGTCTCAGATAAGCTTCCCTGCCTTCTCTATAGTTAGCCCTATTGTAGAGCCCATATCAGCATTTTCCTTCAAGACAGTCTTGAAGATTTCCCTGACTTCTCCCACACCCCATGTCATTCAATATGGTTTATGAAGGAGTTGGTATTTTATAGAGAGAGGGCTTTTGAAGTGTCTAGTTCATCATGGTCCATCATGTGATATATCTGGGCAAGAAGTCCTGGCCCGAGTGCTACAGGGGCTCAGAACCAGACAGCGAGTTACCAAGGGCTGGGCAGTGGAGCATGATGGGGTAGGGTTGTTAAATGAGCAAACTCCCAGGCCCACTCCCGGGAGTCTGAGCCAATAGGTCTCACACCCCCTCCTCCCCTGCCACCCGCCATGCATTTCATGTGATTACGATGCCAATGGGGCAAGTCCACTTGGAGAAACTCTGGACTATGGCAATCAAAGCAGGCTTCATGGAGGAAGCTGGATTTGATGAGTCTTAAATGAGCTCAGCTGAAAAAGGCAGAGACAAGGATATGGAATAGACAGCCCAGTTCACCCAGAGTATGAAGTCCGGTCAGTGCCGGGAAGCAGGAAGGGTCCAGGTAGGGCAGGTTTCAAAATCTCAGACCTAGGATCTGGGGCTTCATCCTCGGTGATCTTGGGAGCCACTGAAAGCTCTTTCAGGAGATGTAGTGACAAGGGCAAAGTGGGATTTTAGGAAACTCAGCCAGGCAGCAGGGAGCTGAATGAATTGTCTTCCTACAGTTACTCACTTACAATGGAGAATAATTAACAAAATCATGCTGTTATTTTAATAGAGTTGTGTTTTTTAGAAAGAGGACAGTGGCTAGCTAATGCTCAGGATTCTGGGCCGTCAGCTCCTGGGGCCTCGTGTAGGGCGCTGAGCAGGTGGACTGACTGCCTTCCACAAGTCCCAGGACCCACCTGGTGGGGCTGCTTGAATTTTGGAGGTATGGGGCCCGGTTGGCCCTAAATGGCTTCCTGAGAATGGGCCTTGGCTATTAAAAGGAGACTGTATGTTAAGGCCTGTGTTTCTGCCTTAGACTCTGTGATCCCAGAGGGCAGGCAGTGTCACATTACCCTGACAGGAGATACTGGTGCTGTCACCACAGTAAGGTACGTGGTAACAATTAAACTGTTGTGATAGCCCATTGGGCTTAAGGGATGATTTACAGCCTACCAGCTGCTTTCACTGACAGCATCACATTTAACCGCAGAACACCCCAGGTGCTGGGCTCTCTTGTCCCTGTGATGGATGAGGTGCCTGAGACTCAGGGAGGCTCAGGGCAAGTCTGGGTCACACAGCAAATCAGAAAGAGAGTTGGGAAGTAAACCCAGGCCTCCCGATGGCAGCCTAGAGGTCTGGCCATTGTGCTGCTGATGGTGGAGGAAATGAGGAGGGGGCTTCTCAGTTGGGGTCCTGTTGATGAGGGCTACAGCATTCAGAGAAGTGGGGAAGCTTCTGTTTTCCTGAACACCTGGGCAGGGGTTCTTGTTGGGTCCTGTCTGTTTTCAAGAACTGCACTTCCTCAAAGTGAAGAAGCTTTGAAAGGTGACCTCTTGTCCCCCAACCCCCACTGTATTAGTCCATTCTCACACTGCTATAGAGAACTTTCCTGAGACTAGGTAACTTATAAAGGAAAGAAGTTTAATTGACTCACTGTTCTGTATAGCTAGGGAGGCCTCAGGAAACTTACAATGACTGAAAGCAAAGGGGAAGCAGGCACCTTCTTCACAAGGCAGCAGGAGAGGAAAACAGAGAGAGTGAAGGGGAAGATTATAAAACCATCAACTCTAGTGAGAACTCACTATCACAAGAAAAAAGTGTGGGGGAAACTGCCCCCATGATCCAGTCACCTCTCATGGGGTCCCTCCCTCGACACGTGGGGATTACAATTTGAGATGAGAGGTGGGGACACAGAGCCAAACCATATCCACCAATGCTGGATCCCACCTGAGCCTCAGGGGTAAGTGTCCAAACAATGTGGAGGTGAGGAGGCAGATCCTTCCCTGTACCAGACCCCACCCACACTGGTGCCTTCCCTTCTAGGAGGAAGTCTTCCTGCTCTCTGCTTCCAGTTCTCCTGCCATTTCAGTCCATTACCAGCTAAAGCAAAAAATCAAAGTTTTCTACATGCCACAGTAATCTCCACAGACTTTTGGTCTGGAATCAGAGAGCTTTCGTATCCTAACCTCTTCTGCCCTCACCTTGTGCAGAACTGACAACCAGCCAAAGTGAGAGGTCCCCTCAGGCCAGGTGTGGTCTAAGAACAGGAGCTGTACCTCCTCCCTCAGACTGGGGACTCCCTGAGAATAGGGGCTCTGCCTTTCTAAATCAGTGACTCCCTGAGGGGAGGGGTAGTTCATCTCCCCTTGGGCTAGAAGCTCCCTGAAGGCAGGCTGTGTACCTCCATCCTCAGACTGGGGGCTCCCTGACATTCTCTCCTACATTCAGTCCACAGTTGAGTGGATTTGAATGCACTTGGAGCAGAAAACTGTCTGACTGCTGTCCCTTGCCTGGGCTGCTTGGCCTTTCTTTCTATCTAAGCTTTAGACTGTGACGGGGCAGCTGGGCCAAGAGTGAGTGGGGGAAGACTGCCTCTCATCTACAAGGGAGCTGCAAGTGATTTAACTATGGAGGTGCTTGTGTGAACCCAAGGGCCCTCCCTCTTGCCTGTAGCAGGTGAGCTGGGACTGGGCTGACATGGGGCTGTGGGAGCCGAGAGGTCATCTCCAGGCTACTTCATCCCTTCCTTCCTGGTCAGGTGCCCTAGCCATGGTGTCTTGCTGCAGTGAGAGCTGCCTCTCCTGTTCTGGAGGTAGGGAAGGGCTCCCCAGCCCCAGCAGCTCTCCCACCACTGGGCCTGCCCCCATCCCAGCAGGAAGTGCTTGTCTGCAGTCTCAGCTTAAGCATCCAGCGGGGACTCCCAGCTTGTCTCCCTTGGCGTGGACAGCTATCCAAGAGGAATGTGGTGCCCATCCAGGGTGTGCAGAGTGGGTCAGAGCAAGGCCTGCATTCTAATCCTCTGTAGCCTGGAGCCCATCCATTTGGCTCCGTTGGGCCCTCAGCTTGAAGCAATGGATAAGAGCCTTTCTCTTCAAAGCGGGGTTTATCAACCAGCTGTGTCGGCATCACCCAGGGCTGGCTAGAGATGCAGAATTTCAGGTCTTACTCACTGGGTAAGAATCTGCATTTTAACAAAATCCCAGGAAATTCGTGTGCACATTCAAGTAGGCAAAGCCCTGGACTCCACTGTCCTGAGGTCTCTCCCACCTCTGCTGTTAGAAGGTTCTGGAAGCTGACTTCAGGGATTATAATTTAAAAAGCCCCCCATATTTCTTCATCCGGCCTCAGATGATCCCCATTTGGCTGGGGACAGTGCTGTAAGTTGGAAGCAGCAGCAGTCTGAGCTCAGAGGTGGGCCTGATTCTGGATGACAGGGAGACTCCCCAGTCCAAAATATTTCAGAGGTAGGTGGGCTGCAGGCAGCGGCTCTGTCTTCCAGCTCCTGCAGCTCCCTCCCTCCCACATGGCTGCTTGGCTCTGAGGCAGCTTCCCACACCTGTCCCAACTCAGCTCCCACTTCACAGCCTAGCACCAGCAGACAGGTGGCCGGAGAGGTTGCCCATGATCTGGGGCAGCTCAGAATGCCCCAGTCTCCTTGTGGCAGCGGGAGGCTGAAATGAATGCACGTGTGTGTGTGTGTGTGTGTGTGTGTGTGTGTGTGAGCACTTGTGTGTAGGGGGATACTGTCCCCCCTTGTGGGGAGGCCACAGTCCCCACTTCAATAGGCCCATCAGCATTATTACCAGCAGCCGTGGCCTCTCCCCAAACCACCAAGCCAGCTCCATACCACCCTCCCGCCTGCGCATTCCAGGAGACCAGGCTCTGGAAGAAGTCTTTCAGTCTTTCTGAGGCAAACTCCAAGGTTTGTCTCTTTTCCCCTGGGGAAAGGACACAAGAAAGGAGCACCTTCACTTTTTCTCTCCATCACCTCAGAGGCCACTACTGTCCCCTGCCTCTATTATGTTTGCCTGCCCTTCCCAAGGACCTATGGGAGCCAGTGACGTAGGCAGTGAGTCAGGCACCCTAGGAGAAGCTGACCAAAGGCCATGTCCCATGAGCCAAGGGGAGGAAGGCAGGCCCCTCCCTTAGATCCCCATGAGACCCTCCATCCCCCTTCACCAACTCCTGCAATAGCCACACATTGAGTTCCTACTGTGTCTGCCAAACTTACTATTGGATGCATCAAACATGTAAGGCAGGGCTGCAGCCATCTGGGAGACAGGATGACTGAAGAAGAAACCTAAACATCAATGCAAAAGCATTGGAAACAACCTAAATATACATAAATGGTGTGATATTTACATAAAGTATGATACATCCATGTTCTAGTTATCTATTGCTGTTTAATAAACCACTTCAAAACATTATGGCCTAATACAACAATTACTTAATACAAGTAGCTGTAATTTGGGCAGGGCTCAGCAAGGCAGCCCCGTGCTCTATGTGGCAGCAGTTGGGACAGCTTGATTAGGGCTGGATGAGTCTCTTAAGGGCAACTCTCTCACATGGCTGGCAAGTTGGTGCTGGTTAGACTGGGGACTCATCTGGGGCTGTGGACCAGGGGCCTCTGCTTCTCTCTGCAGAAGCTTCTTCATGACTATGTGGACTTCCTCACTGCATGGTGGCTGGGTTCCAAGTACAAGTATTCCAAGAGGACAAGGCAGGATTTCTTTTTAACCTAGCCTCAGGATCACCTGGTGTTTCATAGTCAAGGTAGTCACAAAAGTCAGCCCAGGGGAAGGGAAACAGATCCTGCTTATGATGGTGGAATGGCAAGTTTCTAGAGGAGCCTGTGACATGGGAGATACTGTTGCAGTCATCTCTAGAAAATACAATCTGCCACAACTCATGATATGAAACACCATGCAATCATTAAGAGATTTTTAATGTATCCTATCAAATGAAAAAAAGACCAAGTCATGAAACATTTATGAAGAAGAGAAGTGCATGTGCATATTTATGAGAAAAACATGCTAGAAGGATAGTGCCCAAATGCTAGCTGTAGTTTTCTGTGATTTTTACTTTGTTTTTGTACTCTTATGCATTATCTTTTGTTTGTTTGTTTGTTTGTTTGTTTGAGATGGAGTCTCACTCTGTCTCCCAGGCTGGAATGCATTGGCGTGATCTCTGCTCACTGCAATCTCCACCTCCCGGGTTCAAGCAATTCTCCTGCCTCAGCCTCCCAAGTAGCTGGAACTACAGGTATGAGCCACTAAGCTTGGCTAATTTTTAGTAGAGGTGGAGTTTCACCATGTTGGCCAAGCTGGTCTCAAACTCCTGACTTCAGGAGATCCACCCGCCTCGGCCTCCCAAAGTGCTGGGATTACCAGCCCTCTTCTGCATTATCAAACTTTTTTGGGTAATGAGTCATTTTTCTAAATTGTTTAAAGAAACAATATCAACTATATCTATACTGAAAAACAACATTAAGGACCCAATTAGGAAGTCAATGGTAGGAAATAGGTGAAGGGGTCCTCAGCAGAAGGATGCAAGCTTCTTGAATGCTGACCTTCTTGAAGGCTTTGAAATTCTGATGGGCACTGGGAATTTATAAGATAGGATTCAGGGTTAAATTTTTTCCACTCTTATTTGACCAGGAAAGAGTGAGAGCAGTCAGTGTGTGTGCACGTGTACACCTGAGGTATGCACATGTGTTGTATGTGGATCACTGTGTGCACAGGTGTGTGTGCTTTCTACCCACGTGTATTTGTGTGTGTGGTGTGTGTGTGTTTGCTTACCTGGGTCGTGTGTATGTATTGGGGTGTGTGTGTGTGTGTGTGTGTGTGTGTGTGTGTGTGTATGGTGGCATTGCAGGGAACCTGCGATATGCTCACATACACTTTGGGTCATGTTGGTCCAGATAGAAATGCTCATGAGCTCTGTAAAGAGGCCATGTCGTCACCTGCATGGCCCTTCCCTTCTACTAAGATTTCTGCCTCTTCTTTACCCTCCTAGTGGCCTCACACCTATTCTCAGCCCTGCTCATTGCAGCCTGCAGCCTCTCATCCTGGTGGAGTCTGGGATAGGGGTTCTCTCTTCTTTCCGATTCCTGATGTCTTATCCTGAGCTCTTGCCAGACTTTGAAGGAGCTGGGTGGGGAAAGTGAGTGAGAAGGAAGCTGCACAGGTGAGGCAGAAGATGAGAGGGAGGCCGAGATTCCCCGGGGGGTAGAACTTGAAATCAACACCATCGGCATCCCCTTCCAGTGGAGACTCTATCATGAGCTAAGGACTTCAAGTACTTAGTTCGGGGACACAGGGCTCAGTGACCTGTGGTCATTGCCATTTGTTGTTATGTTATTAATTTTCCTCCTCAGCCTTCATAAACCACATGCACACCCCACAACTTGATTGTGATCACTTAATACAGAGAAAAGACGTCTTAATTCCCGAAGGATTAGAGGGAGCTTTCCCATTCTCTAGAGAAATTCCCACACATATACACACAGAGACATGTACAAGAAGATTCCCAGCAACAGTGTAAAAGCAACAAATGTGGAAACAAATGAAACGCCCATCCATAGAAGAAGGAATACATTTATTGTAGCGTAATCCTACATTAGCATGCTATACCGCAGGGAGGGTGCATGAACAAGATCTACGTACATAACATGGATGAACCTCACAATACAACATTAAGAGAAAAACAAGGGGCAGAACATTCACATATGATGCAATATCATTTATACAAACTTTTAAAACATGTAAAATATACCAAGTAGTGTCCAGGGATATGTGCATATGGAGTGAAATATAAAGAAACAGATGGAAAAGATAACACATTCAGGCCAGCAGTTACCCCTGGGGAGTGAGATGGTGGGGGAGGAATAGGGGAGGAAGAGAGGGGACATCAATTGTGTTGTGTTAATTATCCGTGGCTGAGTATCAGATTCTCACACATCTCAGCAGCTTAAAACGACACACACATATTATCTCAGTTTGATCTGACAATGTGGATTTTTCTTCTTTGGTCTGTTAATATGATGGATTACCCTGATTGACTTTTGAATATTGAATCAGTCTGACATTCCTGGGACATGTTCCACTTGGTCATGGTATATTATTCTTTTTATATATTGCTGTATTCATTTTTCTAGAATTTTATTTAAGTTTTTTTTTTTTTTTTTTTTTTTTTGGAG
>NW_022437023.1:5105231-5127893 GCF_009761245.1 Sapajus apella
TCACTCTGTTGCCAGGCGCCAGGCTGGAGTGCAGTGGCACAATCTCGGCTCACTGCAACCTCCGCCTCCCGGGTTCAAGCAATTCTCCTGCCTCAGCCTCCTGAGTAGCTGGGGCTACAGGCGCACGCCACCACGCTCAGCTAATTTTTATATTTTTAGTAGAGATGGGATTTCACCATGTTGGCCAGGATGGTCTCGATCTCTTGACCTCGTGATCCGCCCACCTCGGCCTCCCAAAGTGCTAGGATTACAGGCTTGAGCCACTGCACCCAGCCTTTTTTTTAATTATTATTATACTTTTTAGTTCTGGGGTACATGTGTGTAGATCGTGCAGGTTTGTTACACAGGTATACACGTGCCATGGTGGTTTGCTGCATCCCTCCCCGACCTCGTCATCTACGTTAGGTATTTCTCCTAATGCTATCCCTCCCCAATCCTCCCAGCAGGGGGGTCATAAAAGGAGTGGAGCAAGAGGAGCTAAGGGCAAAAACTTGGTGCTCATCCATTCATTTATTCACACATATACTCATCATCCCTTTATTGATATGCCAGCCGCAAGGCAGAGCTCTGGAGATACTCAGGAAACAAGGCTCTGGTCCCTATGCCTCCCCTACCTCCTCAACACCCCCAGCAGGCCCTGGTGTGTGATGCTCCCCTCCCTGTGTCCATGTGTTCTCATTGTTCAACACCCACTTATGAGTGAGAACATGCGGTGTTTGGTTTTCTGTTCTTGTGTCAGTTTGCTGAGAATGATGGTTTCCAGCTTCATCCATGTCCCTGCAAAGGACATGAACTCATCCGTTTTGTGGCCGCATAGTATTCCGTGGTGTATATGTGCCACATTTTCTTTATCTAGTCTATCATTGATAGGCATTTGGGTTGGTTCCAAGTCTTTGCTATTGTAAACAGTGCTGCAATAAACATATGTGTGCATGTGTCTTTATAATTGAATGTTTTATAATCCTTGGGTATACACTCAGTAATGGGATTACGCCCAGCTAATTTTGTATTTTTAGTAGAGATGGGGGTTTCTCCACATTGGTCAGCCTGGTCTCGAACTCCCAACATCAGGTGATCTGCCTGCCTCGGACTCCCAAAGTGCTAGGATTACAGGCATGAGCCACTGAACCTGGCCTTTATTTAAGGTTTTTGTTTCCATGTTCATGAGAGATGTTAGTCTGTAGCTTCTTCTGTCATATGGTCTGGGTATTAGGATAATGTTAACCTCATAAAATGAATTGGAAAGAGTTCCCTTCTGTTTTCTGGAAGAGAATATGTAGAATTGGTGTTATTTCTTATTTAAATGTTTGGTAGAATTGATCAGCGAAAATATGCAGACCAGGAGTTTTCTTTTTTCTTTTTTTTTTTTTTTTAAGGTTGTAAACTACAAATTTAATTTCTTCAATAGATACAGGACTATTCTGTTTTTTTATTTTTAATTTTTTCTTGGGTACACTTGGGTGGTCTATTTTTAAAGGACTTGGTCAATTTCATCTAAGTCAAAGGCCATCAGACTTTTTTGGTAAAGGAACAGATAAAAAATGGTGCAGGTTTGCGGGGGCCAATCAGGTTCTGTTGCAGCTATTCAGCCCTGCCATTGTAGTATAAAAGCCACTGTGGACAACACATAAATGAATGAGCATGGCCATTGCCTTCATTTCCCAGGGCCGCCATAACAAATTATCACAAACTAGGAGGCTTACCACAACAGAAATACCTTCTTTCACAGTTCAGGGTGGCTAGAAGTCTGAAATCAAGGTGTCATCAGTGTCACGCTCTTTCTGAAGGCTCCAGGGAACAATCTTTCCTTGCCTCTTCCAGCCCCAGGAATTCCTTGGCCTATGGCAGCATAACGTCTACTTCGGTCTTCACGTGGCCTTCCTCGATGTCTCTCCATATGGATGTGTCCAAATCTTCCTCTCCTCTGCTTATAACAGCACCAGTCATATTTTGCCCAGGGCCCACCCTACTGGAATATTACCTCATTTTAACTAATTATGTTTGCAATATCCCTATTTCCAAATAGGGTCACATTCGGAGGTTTTAGGTGGACTTGAAGTTTCAGGGGATCTTATTCAACACAGTACGCCTGTGTTCCAGTAACACTTCATTTATGAAAAAGGCCAGTGGGCCAGATTTGGTTCTGGGCTCAAGCAATCCTCCCACCTCAACCTCCTGAGCAGCTATACGGAACCACACATGTGTGCCACCACACTCAGTTTGAAGAGAAAGACAAGGAACCCCCGCCCCCCTCCCCGGGAATTCATCCTTTGCTCTTTGGGGTCACAGCTCCTCTGATCAGAGCTAAGAGCTTCCCTCTCTCATAGGTTTAGGCACCTGCCCAGCTGCCTCTATTTGCTATTGCTCTACAGCCGTCACCTGCTACTACAGTATTTGGCAACTGGGGCCAGCAAAAAAGGAAAAAAAAGACAAAACTAACACCAGGATTTCCCTTACTCTTGCTGACCCATAGGGGTCCCCTTTCCTACTCCTTGGTCCAAAAAGAGTTCTTACGGAGTTCTTTCTGTGCACTTCTGAGTCTCAGGCTGCCTTTGACTCCAGGATCAGTAATACCAGAGGGGCAAAACTTCTAATTCTTTCTTAATCCACCTGCCACCATCTATTTTTCAGAATCCTCTGATATGTCCTCCATGAATTCAGGAATTACGGTTTCATGTAGTGAGAGAGACAGGATAGAGGTATGCTTACTCTATCTTCTCAGAACCAGAACCCAAATTCTTATAAAAGAGGAAAAATCAAACTCCTTCAGCCAATATTTGGAATTCTACCACTAGGAAACCCCAGGACAATGGCAGCCATCTCATCAGTCTACTGCTGAGAACCACCTTTCCTATAAAGTCATCCAACACTCACTCCAAGGCACAAGCCGTCACAAACATATGCTGATGCAAATACCCAGGTCTCTCCCCTCCCCCATTCAGCCCCATCCGCATTCTCTTTTGTATTCAGAGGGAAAGTTCCCTCCAGCGTTGAGACAAAAGAGGAGAACTCGTCCCCACTGATGACTTTACATCTCCCTGGTTGAGGGTGGAGAGCCTGCAGAGCAGAAGTGTTGAGCCTGAGTCAGAACCTTGGGGAGCTCCTGCCACTGCCTTTGGGAGGACTAAGAACACGAGAGCTAGGAATCTGGCCGAGCCCGTGGGCCAAGACTTTCCACCCTGTCATGTTTTGCTGTTATTGCTCTTTGATTTTTGAGAAAGAGTCTTGCCCTGTTGCCCAGGCTGGAGTACAGTGGTGCGATCTTGGCTCACTGCAACCTCTGCCTCCTCTGTTCAATAGATTCTCATGCCTGGGCCTCCTGAGTAGCTGGGACTACAGGTGTGTGCCATCACACCCAGCTAATTTTTTTGTATTTTTAGTTGAGATAGGGTTTCACCATGTTGGCAAAGCTAGTCTCGATCTCCTGGCCTCAAGTGATCCACCTGCCTCAGCCTCCCAAAGTGCTGGGATTACAGGCGTGAGCCACTGCGCCTGGCCTCACTCTGGCATGTTTTAATTGCTTGTGTACTTCTCTATCTCTGTGGCTGGGGAGCTTCTTCATAGGGACCAGAACCTTGTTTCCTGAGTATCTCCAGAGCTCAGCCCTGCAGCTGGTATATCAATAAAGGGATAATGAGTGTATGTGTGAATAAATGAATGAATAGGCACCAAGTTTTTACCCTTAGCTCCTCTTGCTCCACTCCTTTTTTGACCCTCAGAAGCTAAATAAGTTACCATTCACTGGGCATCCTCTATGTACTAAATATTTAACACTGAATATTTCATTTAATGTCCCAATGGCAGAGGTAGTATCATTCCTCTTTAATGACAAAAGCAAAGTTAAGGAACTTGACTAAATTACACAGTTAGCCAAATGGGAAAATCAGGATTTGAACTCCGGACGTTTGTTCAGTTGTTCATTATTCTTGGGTCTCTCCTTATTTCTCCAGCCTCAGTGCCAACCTGAGCAGAGACTCTTAATTATCCCCTCAAATCCATTCTCCTCATATTCCCAACTTTAGCAGTCACCTGGAGTCATCTAGAAAAAAGACCACCTTTCCAGCCTCCTTTGCAACACTGTGTGATGAAAATGTAAGTAGAATCAGCACATGCAACTTCTGTGCAGCGTCCCTAAAGGGAGGGGCACTCCCTTCCTTGTTCCTTTCTCCTCCCTGCTGGCGGGAAGGTAGGTTTGACTTTGTTGGGATTCAAGCAGCCATCTCAGGCCATAAACCAGAAGCCATCTACAGAGGAGGGCAGAGCCCTGGACCGATAACCCTCGACTCCATTTATATGAGAGAAATGAGTGTTCATCACTGTTATTTGGGAGTTTTCAGTCAACCTGAACTTAACCCTGTTTAATGCCATCTGTTATCTGGATGACCACAACCGCCTCCAAATGGCCTCCCTGCTTCTTTCATTGCAGCCTAAGCTATCCCAGGAACCACGTCCTCTTTTCTTTTTCTTTGAAATGGAGTCTCGCTCTGTCATCCAGGCTGGAGTGCAGTGACGCAATCTCAGCTCACTGCAACCTCTGCCTCCTGGGCTCAAGTGATTCTCCTGCCTCAGCTTCCCAAGTAGCTGGGACTACAGGCATGCACCACCACGCCCTGCTAACTTTTGTATCTTTAGTAGAGACGGGGTTTCACTATGTTGGCCAGGTTGGTCTTGAACCCCTGACCTCAAGTGATCCATCTGTCTCAGCCTGTAATTCCAAAGTGTTGGGATTACAGGCATGAGCTCCCGCACTCAGCCCACCTTCTTTTTCTTTTTTTTTTTAAGAAGGAGTTTTGCTCTTGTTGGCAAGGCTGGAGTGCAATGGCGCCATCTTGGCTCACCACAACCTCCACCACCTGAGTTCAAGCGATTCTCCTGCCTCAGCCTCCCAAGTAGCTGGGATTACAGGCATGAGCCACCATGCCCAACTAATTTTGTATTTTTAGTAGAGACAGGGTTTCTCCATGTTGGCCAGGTTGGTCTTGAACTCCTGACCTCAAGTGATCTGCCCACCTTGGCCTCCCAAAATGCTGGGATTACAGGCATGAGCCCCTGGGCCCAGCCCACCTCCTCTTTAAACACCACTTTTTTTCATGTTTTTTTTCCCAACTCACAAACCTTAAGGTATTCCCTATTTCTTACTGAAAATCATCCAAATTTATTAGCCTGACACTCAAGGCACCACTACCAGCCAGATGTATCTTTCCTTACATGTTTCCACATAACTCTGTGTTAACTAGATGGTTTCCCTGATGTCTCCGTCACATACTAGATTAATCAGGGTATGCCGGATGCTGTAACAAATATCCCCCAGATCTCAGTGGCTTATCACAACCAAGGTTCACTGCCCACTCATGGCACAGTAGATTCCTGCTCCACACAGTCATTTAAGGACCCAGGCTCTCTCCATCTAGTGACACCATCATCTTCAAATTCCCATCTTCAAGATTACCATGCAAGAGATGGAAAGACTGTGGAGGAGAACGCAGAAAGATTTGTGGAAAGCTTAGAAGCGGTGTTCATTCCTTTCATCCATATTCAAGTGTCCAGAGCTCAGTTACGTGGCCCAACTGAACTGCAAGGGAGTCTAGGAAATGAAGTCTTTCTGTGTGCTCAAGAGAAAGGACACAGCTTTGTTGAGGACGTAGCATTGCCTCTGTCACAAATGCCTTGCTCTTAGCTCTGAGCCTCTTCGTATAATCTTTCTTCCGCCTTAGAATGCTTCCCTGCAGTTTCTGACAAATTCTCCCCATTCCTGGAGACCATACTCAATCGCAGTCTTTTCTCTGAAGCCCTCTCTGATTGCTCTCTCCCCTAAGTGAATAAACCATGAAATTGTCTGAAATGTGCAATTTATCACAGGGCTCGGGGTTGCACTAGCCTTTGTTATATGTGTGCAGGTCTGCAAGACACTCCGAGAAGTCAAAGGCCATGTCTCATAGATCTATGTATATACCTTATAGATACTATGTTCTTACTGTAGCCTATCAGGTTTCAATTTGTTCCATTTCCGATGATGTTTACTTCCAGCAAACATGTGAACAACTGGAAATGGGACAAATTGGAACCTGATGGGATACGATAAGAACATAGTATCACTGCTCTGACATTCTTGCCAGAGATGCATAACTTGCATCTGATCATGAGGAAACAGACAAATCCGTATTGAACATTCTACAAAATAACTGGCCTTTAATCTTTAAAGTTGTCAAAGTCAAGAAAAGATCAAAGAACTGTTTCTGAGTCAAGGAAGCTACGACAGGACAACTAAATGCAACGTGTGATTCTGGACTGAATCTTTTTGCTATAGAAGGCGTCAGACAACTGTCAAAACGTGAATGGGGTCTGAGGATCAGATGGTAGTAACGCAGCAGAATACCCTTGTGTATGGGAAACACACGGTGAAGTATTCGCAGGTTATAGGGCATCAGGTCTGCAACTTATTTCAAATGGTTCCGAAAATAAAAGTTCTTTGTACAATACTTGCAACTCTTCTGTGAGTTTGTCCTTTCAAAATTAAAAAAATGAAAAAAATGCCTGTTCGAGGAAAATATCAATAAATCTCAAAGTACAGATCCAAAAGACACATTTCTCAGTTGCCTCCTGTGGCCCTGCCCTCGTGGTTTCAGCAATCATTGCTGCTGTGAGAACGGCTGTAGATTGTGGGCATGGCTGCCGTTCGTCCTCCTCCTTCTCTCAGAGGACCCCAGTTTTGCTGAGTTTCAGCTGTGTACCCAGCCTTGGAGGGTGAGTCACTGGCCTGGGCCAAATCTGATATTCTTTGCCATATACTGGAGTCTAGGTCCCAGGTAATGGGACTAGACTACAGCAGCACTTTTCAGATCAACCCTCCTAAAGACAACAAAAAGTGCTGCATAAAATATATTTTAACAAAATAAACTTAAATGCTTCAAACAGATGAGAAAGCAGCAGGGAATACCAAGCTAATTTGGGAATGAAAGCTTATAACCAGAGAGGTAAGCACCGAAGCTGTTTCTCCTGAGGCTATTTACAGACACTGCTCAACTGGGCTTTGAATCAAGGGAGGCTTGAGATGAGAGGGGCAGGAATCAAAGTGCACTAACACCTGAAGTTGGGGATCGTCCAGGAGACCCTCTCCACATCAAACTGAGGCCCCCAAGGGTGCACCCTTAAGGTTTATGGTGCCAGAGACTGGATTTCCTGAACTCCTTTGCAGCCAGAGGTGGCTGTGTGACTCAGTTCCAGCCAATGAGACACAAAACTCGACTGGGCGGTCTCTGGCAGGGAATTTTCTCTCTGATGAAAGGAGAGCGGGTCTGAGGAGAGCTCTCTTTTTCTTTCTTCTTCTTGCAGCTCAGGATGTTGTCTTGTGAGGCTGTGATGGAGTGCCCTGGCTGCCATCTTGTGACCATGAGTTGATGGACACTGTGCATACACTCAAGGCTGCAGAGCAGAGGAATCTGTGAAGAGTCTGAGTCATTGACCAGCTCAGGAACCGCCCCTTCCAGACTTTTCACTACTTAGGAAAAACTCACGCCTGTAATCCCAGGACTTTGGGAGGCCGAAATGGGTGGATCACCTGAGGTTGGGAGTTGGAGACCAACCTGACCAACATGGAGAAACCCTGTCTCTACTAAAAATACAAAATTAGCTGGGTGTGGTCGTGCATGCCTATAATCTCAGCTACTCAGGAGGCTGAGGCAGGAGACTTGCCTGAACCTGGGAGGCGGAGGTTGCAGTGAGCCAAGATTACACCATTGCATTCCAGCCTGGGCAACAAGAGTGAAACTCTGTCTCAAAAAGAAAGAAAGATGAAAGAAAGAGAAAGAAAGAAAGAAAGAAAGAAGGAAAGAAAGAAGGAAAGAAAGAAAAAGAAAGAAAGAAAGAAAGAAAGAAAGAAAGAAAGAGAGAGAGAGAGACGGAGGGAGGGAGGGAAGGAAGGAAGGAAGGAAGGAAGGAAAGAAAGAGAGAAAGGAAAGAAAGAAAGAGAGAAAGAAAGAAAGAGAAAGAAAGAAAGAAGAAAGAAAGAAAGAAAGAAGAAAAGAAAGAAAGAAAGAAAGAGAGAGAGAGAAAGAAAGGAAGGAAGGAAAAGAAAGAAAAGAAAAACAGTTTTAAGCCCCTTTGGTCTAATATGCTGTTACTTCTATTGGAAGGCATCTCTCAACCGAGAAAAGCATGTACACACTACAAATGCATGGCAGGGCACTTGATGTCTTAAGTATGGAAAAGTCTGTGATAATCACAGGGTGGGCCCTTTCTGACTCCACTGGGCCCCCAGGCAGAGCAAGGAAGGTGAAGGAAGAGTAAGAACTCAGGCTCCTCACCCCTATGGGCCAGAAAGTTCACAGCCATTTACACCCCTCCTCCCCTGTCTCCTCTGCTGCAGAACTGATGACATTCCAGGTTAAGATGTGGATCTGGCTGAGCGCAATGGCTCACGCCTATAATCTCAGCTCTTTGGGAGGTGGATCACCAGAGGTCGGAGTTCAAGACCAGCCTAACCAACATGGAGAAACACTGTCTCCACTAAAAATACAAAATTAGCCAGGTGTGGTGGCACATGCCTGTAATCCTAGCTACTCCGGAGGCTGAGGCAGGAGAATTGCTTGAATCTGGGAGGCGGAGGTTGCCGTGAGCGGAGATCATGCCATTGCCCTCCAGCCTTAGCAATAAGAGTGAAACTCCATCTCAAAAATAAATAAAGAAATAAAATGAAAAAGAAAAACATGTGGATCCCAGGTCCAGTCTCTCTTCTATCCCCTTCAGGACTTGAGCACATCTCTGGGGCTCATTTGTTTGATCTGTGAAGTGGGGGGACTGATCCTACATCTCAGGGTCATCCTGCATCTCAGGGTCAACATAAGGAACCCCTTTACCCTATTTAGGCCTCTTATCCCTTGCTGGTGCTTTACAGACTTCATCTCATTTCATTTAATTCTCAGAATACCTACTACCAAGAGATGGTGTTATTAATGCTTGGTTTACAGGCAAGAAAATGGAGACTCGCTGATCTTAAATGACTTGCTCAAGTCACACAGCTTGTAGGCTGCTTAATTCAGATGTGTCCAACTCAAAAGCACTGCCTTTCCAGCCCCCACCCTATTCCCTGCTGCCACCCCCAGCCCCACAGAAGCTAGTAACACCGGTGGGTAGACAGCAGCTCAGGGTTGTGAGAATACATGAGAGTAAGGGCAATCAGGGAAGACTTCGTGGAAAAGGTAGGGAAGGCCAGGTCTTGAAGCCTGGACAGGAATTAGAGAAAGATGGAAAGCCAAATGCCCTAAAAGGAACCGAGTCTGACTCAGAGCTTGGGAGGGAGGGAAGGAGGGGGTGTCTGGGAGCTGGAACAGGTATTGGGAGGGGCCAGTGGACATAATCATTCGGGAGAGTTTAAGTGTAGCCTGGGGTTAAGCATCCAAACTGAAAAGCCAGGGGGCTGAATTGCCTCCCAACTCTGCTATTTATCAGGATTATGACTCAGAATGAATTCGTTAATTTTGCTGGGCCTTACTTTTTGCATCTGTAAAATGGGGATGCTAATAGTACATCCCCTGCAGGACCGTGCTGACTAAATGTACCTTGGCTACATTAAGTGTACCTTTGGTACTGTCTGGTACTTGGTCGACGTCATGATCTCACCCTTCCTTCTTTGTAGCTCTCTTGTCCCCTCTTGCAGGACCACTTTGTGATTCCCCAGAGATCCTAGTTTGCCCCACCTCTGAAAGCCTTGATCTTTCAAGATGCCCATAGCCCTTTGAACTCCACCAACCTGGGTTCCCTCTAACCCACACCCTCCTTCTCCCTCCCTCCTTGTATGTGGGGGAATGAGAGATAAGAGCCAGCAGCTTCAATTAAAACCGAGTCGCTTGAACAATAATGGAAAAGTAATTGAGCTAAATTGAAATGTAATTGGGAAAAAAAAAAACCCAGTCGTGGCTTAACATGGATTTATAAGCCAGGCTGGGGGCAGGGGGCTCCACACTCCGCAGCCTCCAAATCTCCTTATCTCTTCCGCATCCCTCAGGGGCTCCCTCACCACTCAGCCCAGAGTCCCCACAAGCTCCTCCTCATCCTCCTGAGACTCCTCCCTCTCTCTTCTCCTTCCCAGCCTCACCTCCCCTTATCCTAAACAGTTCTCAACCAGGGGCAACTCTGCACACCCATGTGTGCGCACACACAACACCTGACAGCGTCTGCAGGCAACTTTGGTTGTCATGAGTTGGGGGCAGAGGATGGATGCTGCTGGCATCTACTGGGTAGGGCCAGGGATGCTGCTAATCGTTCTCCAGTGCTCAGGACAGCCTCCACAATAAGGAATTGCTACAAGTGCTGAGATCAAGAAGCCGTCTCTACTCCATCTGTCCACGCTGCTGAGGCACCCAACCCTCAACTAAGGGTCCCCTACTATCCTTTGCCCTCTCCAGCATCAGAGAGGCACCCCCTTTGATGCGTGTGCCCTATAAACCCAAAGGCCTCGACCTTCAGCAGAGAGAAGAATTAGATGTCCTTACTTCTTGGGGGCCACATCCTAGCCCCCTACACTTTGCCAGGGGAATTCAGCCCTCACTTCCCTCCTCTCCACCCATACCTTTTCTCCCTCTTCCCTTCCTTTACTCCTTTCCCTCCTCCCACCCCCTTGCAAAGGCCCATCTGGAGGCCAAGCAGCAGACAGGATGATCTTTAAATCTTCCTGCCCATCCGTATTACCTAAAAAGGCCCCAGAGGCCAGTCCTTGGATGGACGCTACTGGGGGCCAGAATCACCACATCCTAGGATGTGCAAGGTAGAAGTGTCCTTGGGGATCATCCCAGTAGGAGAAACCTGGCCCGGGAAGGGAGGACAGGCTCGGGGCTGGCTGGCACAGAGCTGAGGGCACCCGACCTCCAGACTCCCATCCATGAGCTGACCGCTGCCCATGTGAGGATGAGGAGGGAGGAGCATGTCCATGTCCTCAGATCCTCTTCCCTCTGTCCACACTGGAACTCAGCCCTGCTTCCCACAGAAGCCAGGCCGGGCCCCCTCTGCCTCTCCAACTCCTTCCATCTCTTCCCTTCCACCCCCTCCTCCAGGCTCCGGGTGTGTGACTTCATGTGGGGGTAGGAACTTGGGAGGGCGGGGGGGTAAGCAGGAGGTATCTGTTTGGGCTCCCGATAAACTCAGGAGTCAGTCGGCGTGAAATGAAGAAATATGGCTCCCGGTAAATATTTATTTTCTATCAGAAATTAGCAAACCAAATGTAATTAAAAACAACTCTGTGTGTGCCTTCTCCACTCCCACCCCCAACCCCAAGTCTAGAAAATGACATCTTGGAATAGTGAGTCATAAAGACCGTGTCCTAATTAGCAGGCCGCCCGCTGCTGCTGAGGCTGCCTCCCTCAGACTCCCCAGGAAGTGCCGGGGGCCTGGCATGGACCCAGGTCATTGAGGTGGCCTCTGAAGATCTCCTCTGGCCCCTATTTGGGTGTGAAGAGTTTGAACCCGGAGCAGGGACCAGCAAGGGGAAAGAGAGAATGAAACAGACTGCTCATGATTGAGTCTGAGAGGGGAGGCAGAACATCCCCACATACGCATCTTCCTGGCCCCCACCATCTCCGGGCAGGCAGCAGTGGGTGCTGGTTGAGGAGACTGGGTTTGGAAAATCAGCAGAACATGATTCCCTCACTTTTTTCTTTCTTTCTCTCTCTCTTTCTCTTTCTTTCTTTTTCTTTCTTTCTCTTTCTTTCTTTCCCTTCCTTCCCTTCCCTTCCCTCCCTCCCTCCCTCCCTCCCTCCCTCCCTCCTTCTTTCCTTCCTTCCTTCCTTCCTTCCTTCCTTCCTTCCTTCCTCTCTCTCTCTCTTTGTTTATTCTGGCTGTCTTGCTTTGATGGTGTTTCGCTCTTGTTGCCCAGGCTGGAGTGCAATGGTGCGATCTTGGCTCACTACAACCTCCACCTCCTGGATTCAAGCAATTCTCCTGCCTCAGCCTCTCGAGTAGCTGGGCTTACAGGCATGTGCCACCACACCCAGCTAATTTTGTATTTTTAGTAAAGATGGGATTTCTCCATGTTGGTCAGGTTGGTCTCAAACTCCCGACCTCAGGTCATCTGTCCACCTCAGCCTCCCAAAGTGCTGGGATTACAGGTATGAGTCACTGCGCCTGGCCGATTCCTTCACTTTCTAGCTGTGTGACCTTGGACAACTCCCTTTAATTCTCCCAGCCTCAGTTTCCTCATTTGTAAAATGGGGATTGTGAGGCCAACCTTGCAGATTCACCAAAAATGTAGTGAGCCCCTGCTGTGTGCAGGGTGGTGGGGCAAGAGCAGTGACCCAACGAGACATCTCTGCTCTCCCCAGTTAGCTTCTGGAGGTCCTGCTAGTCCTCAGATGTACAGCCTCCAGCCACCCCCCCAGGCTACCAGGAGTCCTGGCCATGTGGGCTAGGTCATAGTTACCCCTCTTGGTTCAGCACCTACTGTGTGTCTGGTGCTGTGCTAGGTGGCTAGGCTAGTTGGAGGACTCACTTCCAAGTCTAAGCCCCACACTGCCTTGGGATGGGGCACAGGGTGGCAGAGATCCAGACTTCAGCTGCTTTGTCCACCCCTCCCCCGCCCCGCCCTTAGCTTAGGTGTGGGCTGCTGTGCTCAACAAGTATTCCAGATCCACCCTCCAGAAATGCTGTTTTCCTGCTGTCTACGCCTCTAGTTAACAAATCCCCATTGTCATAGTGCCAGCAGGGTGAAGTCTGGTCCTGCTCACAGGGTCCCCGCAGCCCGCCTCCCTGACTGGCCACTGATGCCGTCGCTGCCAGGCTCACCTGGGTCCCTTCAACCTTACTCCCTGCAATGCACCAGCGCAACTTCGGGCTACTAGTCCCTGCACCCCTTTGCCCAGGACCTCTCTCCAGAGCAGCCCAAACCATCCTGCTATGCTTGCAAATGCCACCTCCTCTAGGAGGCCCATTCTGACTCCCGGAGCCCCCAACTCTGCCTCTTGGCTCTGACTACCTTCCACTCTGTGTGAACTGTTTTGTGGACACTTGGCACAGACTGCCTGGTATTAGGAGTTTCATTTTACATGTCCAAGCTTTATCTCATCACGTAGACTATGCCCTCCTTCCTCCCCAAATCCTGCCACCAAATGTTTTGGGCTCAAGTCCTGACTCTCTCACTTAAAAGCTGTGTGAGCTGGCACAAGTTATGTGACTTATCTAAGCCCCAATCTCCTCATCCATAAATGGTGATTTTTTTTTTTTTTTTTTTTTTTGAGATGGGGTTTCACTCATGTTACCCAGGCTGGAGTGCAATGGCGCGATCTCAGCTCACCGCAACCTCCGCCTCCTGGGTTCAGGCAATTCTCCTGCCTCAGCCTCCTGAGTAGCTGGGATTACAGGCACACGCCACCATGCCCAGCTAATTTTTTGTATTTTTAGTAGAGACGGGGTTTCACCATGTTGACCAGGATGGTCTCGATCTCTTGACCTCGTGATCCACCCGCCTCGGCCTCCCAAAGTGCTGGGATTACAGGCGTGAGCCACCGCGCCTGGCCTAATCGTGATTTTTTTTAAGAGATGGAGATCTCACTCTGCTCTGCACGCTGGAGAATAGTAGTGCAAATCTAGCTCACTGCAGCCTCCAGTTCCTGGGCTGAAGAGATCCTCCCGCCTCAGCCTCTTGAGTAACTGGGACAACAGGTGTGCACCACCGTGCCTGGCTAATTTTTATATTTTTTGTAGGCACAGGGTTTCAGCATCTTGCCCAGGCTGGTCTCAAACTTCTGAGCTCAAACAATCTGCCCAACTCGATCTCCCAAAGTATTGTGATTACAGATATGACCCACTGCATCCAGTCCTTTTTTTTTTTTTTTTAAGATTTTATTAATGGAAACTTCCCTCATGCTTGTTTCGGGAAATAAAGGAGATGGGGTAAACTATTGGATGAGATGCCAGCCATACAGTGAGGGAAAGAGACAGCTCTGCCCCTGTAGTGGATAACTATGATACAGGCTTCCTAGCCAGGGCCCTGCTTCTGGGATTGGCATTCCTCTTGTTTTGGGGAACTGATCCCACCACCCCAGCTCTGTGGTTCTACTGGAGGGTGTTTATCATGGTCCCCACCCCTTGGCCATCAGATGAGCAGCTGAAGGCTGGGCCGATGCTCGAAGCTGGGCCCATTGGAATTCTTCCCTGGGCTTTCTCAAACTGGAGCTGGGACGTGTTCAGTTCTTATTTGATGGCAATGCCATGAGACATGAGCAAGCAAGGGGGCTGCGGCCAGCAGCACATCGCCTGCCATGTGAGGGAGAGGGTCTGAGGGTCTCAGGTCAGTAGGCGCAGGAGCAGGACCAGAGCAAGAATGGAGCGGTGGCAGGGTGCCAGTCCTGGGTTCCGGACGTCGCCAAGGCTCTCCTGCCTGCCGGTGGCTCCCTTCCCTTGACTATGAGAGATCTTCTGAATCCTTCTCGTCAAACCCTTTATTACATTTGTTCAATCATTTCAGCTGCATTTCTTTTCATTTGCTTCCCATCAAGTCCTGGCCAACACAGAACTCCCAGAACACCGTCTTTCCTCCATCTGCCTGTGACAAGGCACACACTTCCTGGATGCAGAAGGGAAGGTGAGAGGAGCCTCCGAGCCTCTCCTAAAAGCACTTCCTGTTTTCCTTTCTCACAAAGGGTATAATAGAAAGAAACTTCAGCCCCAAAGCAGTGATCAACAAGAACTTCCCAATCGCCAGGAGCATTAGGCTGAGAAGCTGGAGTTACGTTGGTGGAAAGCTGCAGGGCAGAGGGGCTGCTCCTGGAGACCTCCAGAGCCCTCGGGTCTCTGTGGGGCTCAATTGCCCCCCTCTCTGCTCAATGGCTCACATCCAGATGGCTGGGCGCTCCCAGGAGGTGAGGAGGCGGACTGGAGCCCCCAGCAGGCCAGCCAAGTTGGGGGCGGCTGCTGGCTTCCTGTCTGATCGGCTACGGTTTTACTCCATTCTTCAGACTGCTCAAGGAAAATTGCCTCCCTAATTGGCTCTTCTCTTGAACAAGCTGTAATGAGCCTAAACTTCATTCCAAGTGTGCTTAACCACCCTCGAGCATCACTGGATGCCATCTGCAGCCCCCGCCACAGTCGCTGCCCACGGCACACGGGGCCCTGGCGGGGAGACAGTGGGGACAGACCCAAGAGTCTTGCCCTGCATGATGCAGCCACCCTAACACACTGCTCCAAATCTGCAGAGTCAGGGAGGAGAAAGCCTTAATGCAGGGGGCCCCAGTCAAAGTGGGGAGATGCAGCCCAGTCCTCAAGGAGCCCCAGTCTGAGGGGAGACGCAGCCCGGTCCTCAGGGAGCCCCAGTCTGAGGGAGATGCAGCCCCGTCCTCAGGGAACCCCAATCTGAGGGGAGACGCAGCCTCTGTACCAGAGAAGCTCCTAGTCTGCAGCAGGAGGCATAAGCTTTGTCCTTAGGAATCCCCTAGAATTATGAGGAAACACTATTTCTGCCCTGGTTCACTTACCCATTAAGAAATATTTATGAATCATCTCCTATCTGTCATGCTGTGTGTTCCAGCACTGGATTGGAGATACAGCTGTGAATAGAAAGAACAAAAGTCCCTGCTCTGTTGGACTCACGCTCTAGCAGGAAGGAAGCACCACCCACCACCCACTGCCTCCCAGCCCTCAGCCCCAGCTCAAGCTTCCAGTCTGGAGAAGAGACATGGTCACCAAAGGTCGCCTTGTAGGAGAGACTAGCTCTACTACAAGGGGTAAAACTACATTCCTGTAATAGAGAATCCAAAACCCAGATATACATGAGAGGTTTATAACCTCCTCCATAGCAGCCTGAGTCTAGGGTGGTGAGCAGCTGCCCTTCAAAAGTGATGTGGAGACCCTGACTCCTTCCATCTTGTCCCTCCATCATCCCTCTAGGGTGAAGTACAGCCCCACTGTCCTACAAGCTCTGGACTGAAGTAGCCTCTATCATTTCCTTTCATTTGCCATTGGAGAGAGCTGGGAAGCACGGTGCAGCTGGGCAGCCATGAGCACCTGGCCTGCAGTTCCATCAGCATGAGGAAGGGAGAATGAATCTGCTTTGTCAGCTAGCAATCTACTCCAGGGTGAGCCTTGATTCGCCAGGCAATCAACTCTTGGAGGATGAGAATCTTGTCTTCTACTATGCCCATCCCTACACCTGGCACAGCCCTGGGCACTCAAAATACCTCTTGGTTCATAGGTTGATTAGGAAATAGGAAGTTGATATGATCACTTATCTATTGATGTGTACTAAGCAAAGTGGCTTAAGGCAAGAACCATTTTATTTACTCCCAATTTGGTGATCAGCGGTCTGGACTGGACTCTTCCTGGGATCACTCATGCGTCTGCAGCCAGTAGCTTGACTGGGGCAGGATGGTTCATGTGAACCCACTCACATGTCAGGAGGTTGGTGCTGGCTGTTGGCTGGACTTTGATGCAGCAGGATAGCTTGGCTCTTTCACATGGCAGTCCCAGGGCAGCAAGAAAGTGAAAACAGAAGTTGCACAACATCACTGCAGGTGTATTCTATGGGTCAAAGCCAGGCCAGATTCAAGAGGTAGGGGAGTAGACTCCATCTCTTGGGAGAAGCTGCAAAGAACGTGTGACCACTTGAAATCTACCACACTGTTCTGCAGAGCAAACCCCTATAAAAACTTAGTGGCTTAGAACAACGGCAACATTTCTTTTGCTCAAGATTCTTCAATTTGGGCAGGATTTGGTGGGGAAAGATCTCTCTAGTCTGGGCTGGCATCATCCGGGCTGGCTGGAAGGATCATCATCTGGGCTGGGTGGAAGGATGGGGGCCTGAAATGATCTCAGACTCACTCATTCACATATCTGGGGGCTGATGCTGGTTATGGGCTGAGACTTTATTTGGGCTTTGTCTAACGCGTCTACATGTGGTCTGTCCATACAACCTGTGCTTTCTCCCAGCATGGTGACTGGGGCATCCTGAAAGACAGATAGACAGACAGGCAGAACCAGGCAGAGCTATGTGACTTTTATGACCTGCCCTCCAAATTTGTGCAGTGTCACTTCTGCAAAAGCATTCTATGGATGAAGGCAGTCACAAATCTGCCCAATTTTCAAGAGAAGAGAAAACAGATCTGCCTTTTTTTTTTTTGAGACAGAGTCTTGCTCTGTCACCAGGCTGGAGGTGACAGCTCACTGCAACCTCCGCCTCCCAGATTCAAGCGATTCTCCTGCCTCAGCCTCCTGAGTAGCTGGGACTACAGGTGCATACCACCACACCCAGCTAATTTTTGTATATTTAGTAGAGACAGGGTTTCACCATGTTGGCCAAGATGGTCTTGATCTCCTGACCTCGTGATCCATCTGCCTTGGCCTCCCAAAGTTCTGGGATTACAGGCATGAGCCACCCTGCCCAGCCCAGATCAACCTTTTGAGGAGGAGTTGCCAGATCATGGAAGAGCTAACATAGGACCAGAAATATTTCTGAGGTCCACATTGAAAAATACAATCTGCCTACCATGCATTCATTGATTCTTCATTCACCCATTTATCAAACTCCCATGGTGCACTCGCTGTGTGCCAAGCATGCAGTAGGGACCCTTCTCACAGACTCTCTGCTTCCCAAAGACACTGAGCCACCACACTACCCCAAGGGTGGGAAACTGACAGCCTTTCTTTGGCAGGCAGGATCCCTGCTAGGAAGTCCATGTCTTCTCCACCGCTCCCCACACTGCTAGGATCTGGAGTCCCCAAGGCAGAGGCCAGTTCCAATGCCTGTCATACCCAAGAACAAAACATGAGAGCACATTTCAGCAAGCAGGATGCTAGTCAGGAACCAAGAAGGATTCTTCTCAGCACACATTTGTTCTGAGGGGCATGCTCTCACTTGCTCTTGTCACTGTCCTCCCTTCCTGGGCTCAGTCAGGGAGAGGGGACATGAGGGGCCAGGTAGTCAAAGGGGACAGTGACTGACCTAAAAGGTAATGTCACTGGTGCTTTTTGCTTTTCAGTTTGGATGTATGTCTGGGCAGAGCAGTTGCTCATAAAATTTGTTGGATTCGAATGTCTAGACTTGCCTTATCCTCCCACTAAATCATGAGGAACCTGAAATCTGGGACCCTGGCATCTAACCCAGTGCTTTTGACATAGTATATATTCAATATGTTTGTTGAATGAATGAATGGTGTAAATGAAAAATAGTAGTAAGTCTGCCAATTGCCCTCCTCCCCCTACCAATATCTGTTTTCACCTTCCTTTTTAGCAAAACAAAATGATAATTTATAGCTGGACGGACAGCAACCTAGACTAGAATATGCATTTCCCAGCCTCCTTCGTAGCTAGGAGTGGCCATACAACTAAGTTTTGGTCAATGAGTGACATGTGGGATATTTAACTTCTGGGTCATATCTTTAAAAAAGAACCAGGCCCTCCCTTTACCTTTCCCCCTTCCCTCCAGTTGAACTGTGACATGGTGGTGAAACGTCTTGGATCATATGAACAAGAGAACACCCCAGGGATGTTGGAGCAACGAGCTACACGTGTCCTGGGTCCCCAGTATCTTGGAGCTGACATCCCGGCCCTTGATTACTTACAGCCAGACTGTTATATAAGATAGAACTACATTTATATTTAATTTGCCACTGCTATGTGGAGGTCTCTGTTAGGGCATCTGAACCTCTATCCTAGCCAATACAATAAGAAGGTGAATACATGTGTGAGTGAGTTCATATGTAACTGAATGAACTTTTATAGTGATAGCAAAAGACCACAGTACTTCATTTATAAAGCTTTAACTGCACGACATTTGCGTACTCAGCAGGAAGCGTGGCGGGACGTGGTTTCAGTGTTTGTTTGATAGCAAAATCAGTCATCAAGGACCCCAGGCTCAGCTTAGCTTAGCTTCTGGGCTGTGGCAATTTCAGGCTGCTTGGTGCCAGGGGGATGCCCGGGACCCCAGGTTCATTCCACCTTTTTACTTCACCATCTTCAGAGTGTGGATTTTTATTCCTGAGCTTGATGCATCATGGTCACAGGTTGGCTATCACTGTTTCAGGCATGACGTGTCACACAGTCATGCCCATGGGCAGGAAGCTGGGGGAGGGCCGGAGGGACAAGATAGGATTATCCTCCCGAGCCTCCTCATGAGTGCAACGAACGGTGGCTGCCACAGTGACTAAGTGAGTGACTGAATGAACAAACCCCACGTAGTAAAAAATGCAACTACGTCCTCCCCCGCCCCAGTAGGAAGGAGAACTCCCAGAGTTAGGTTCCAGGAAGGGAAACGCAGGCAGTGGAGAGAAGGGAGGTGTCCCTGGGGTTTAGAGGCAAGAAGGCGGCCAGAGTTCCTGCAGTCAGGATGAGGGCGGGATCCAGGGCGCACAGCACACCTGGGAGATGGGCCGGGGTGACTCATGGGACAGTAGGAGAGTGAAAAATCTACCATGGCTTGAGGAGGACGCAATTCCTGGAAGAAAGAACAGGACTTAAACAAGCCTAAGAACCTAGACAAAGCCTATGGGGACAGACGAAGGTGCTGTGTCCCACATGCAGACAGTGACCCTGGGATTAAATGTGTGTTGCAGAAATCCATCTCTGCTAACCAAGAGATACAGACAAAAAAAAAAAAATACAAAATTGTCTGGGGCTATTGGTGATGATTTCTTATGCCTGATCCTTTACCCAAATAGCAAATAAAACACAGAATACTGGAAGTCAGGACTTTGAAGGCCCTAAGGAAATCATTCAATCCTAACTCCTCCCACTGTGCATGTGGCAAGATTGAGGCCCAGAGACAAGAAGGAAATCCGCCGGGCGCGGTGGCTCAAGCCTGTAATCCCAGCACTTTGGGAGGCCGAGGCGGGTGGATCACAAGGTCAAGAGATCGAGACCATCCTGGTCAACATGGTGAAACCCCGTCTCTAATAAAAATACAAAAAATCAGCTGGGCATGGTGGCGCGTGCCTGTAATCCCAGCTACTCAGGAGGCTGAGGCAGAAGAATTGCCTGAACCCAGGAGGCGGAGGTTGCGGTGAGCTGAGATTGTGCCATTGCAATTCAGCCTGGGTAACATGAGTGAAACTCCATCTCAAAAAAAAAAAAAAAAAAAAAAAGAAGGAAATCCATGGCAGGGTCCGGACCAGAACCCAGATCCCAAGATCCCAGTCTCGCTTCTCCCACTGGGCATTACACCATCTCTCAAGACAGAGTGACAGCCCCCATGGAGTGACTCCAGGGCAACAGCCTGGGGTTCCTTAGTGCGTCCTGGAACACTGAGGGGTGCAGAGCAGTGCTCCTGCCTCCGTTCTGTACCCTTTCCCCTAACGTGGCCCAGGATACCGAGGGTTGGGAGGGGATAGTCCTCACTGCTTACTGGCTGACAGTGAGTAAGCAGCCTGGCAAAGCGCTGAGCTCCTGGTCACTGGCAGAATTCAAGTGAGGCTGGAAGGGGGAATCTGGCCGGCCTTTGGAGGGGGTGACTACGGATTCCCTCCACTCCTTACTACCTTAGCAGAATCTCGAAACGGACTCAATTCTCACCAGCCAGGAGAGGCCAGACCCTGCTCAGGTCTGAGGGCCACAGACTTCAGTCACCTCTGCCAGACCTGGAGGCTGTTCCCATGGAGACAGGTGAGTGAGAGAGACAAGGAAAAAGATGTGTGGAAACCTCCAAAGCTGTGGCCTTGAGTCAGACAGGTCCTGGGGGCAAGCTGTGGCCAAGGCTGGCAGAAGAGGGGGAACAAATTCCTTAGAGCCTGGCCTGCTCACCGAAAATGGAGATCTGGACCCCTCCTCCCTCCAGGCCAGAGGCCAGAAGTCACCCGGATGCCACATACTCCCCAAACCCCCCTAATACCACTTCCACTGGAGCCCCCAGGGGAGTGATGTCCTGAAGGAGGATAGTGGCAAGGAGAGACTGGCCCATCCAGAACCTTCTCCAATCTTCAAGTTTTAGATAAATAAATAAAGGACCTCAAATTCTACCCTAGGGAGCGTGACAGTGGGACTATCCGTCCCCCAACCCGCTTCCTGTCCTAATCTCTGGACTCAGGGTTATGGGATTGAAGGGACAGGCTCTACCCTTCTCCAACCTCCACCCTCACTCCTCCTTCCAAGACAGGGTGTCCAGGACAAGGCCAGCGACCTCCTGGGAACCTCCTGGGGGTACTGTGCCATGCCTGCCACCAGGGTAGAGGGTCCTGTCAGGACACGGCTTTTCTGATGCCCTGGGGCTTCAAGGAGGGCAGGAGTCTGCCTCCACACCCCAATTCTAGCAGCCCCCAGCCCAGGTCCACCTACAGCCTCCCTCACCCTGCAGCTGTCCTCCCTGTAGCTCTGTCCCTCCTACGTTTGGCTCGACTCTCCACTGCTCCTGACATCCCCCCACCTCGCCAAAACCCATCTGCCTCGAGATGCAGTCAGACCCCGCTCATCTCCGGGCTGACACCTCTGGTGCCGAGCAGCCCGAAGCCCGGAGTCCGACGCTCGCTCTGCCAGCGCCCCCCTCTGCCAGCCGAGGGCCACTCGGTGCCCACACCCCACCGGCATCCCAGCCAAGATGCTGGTCTCGCAGCTCTTGCCACCTGTCTGCGTCTTGGAGGGTGTGGGTCCCGGTTCAGGGATTTCGGTGGGAAGCGGAAGAAAGTTAAGGACCTCTCACTTAGGCCTGGGTAACGTGGGTACCCAGTGTTGGGGTGGGGACAGTTAGATGCTCAGGATGACGAACAGAAGCAGGGCTGTGTCCTGTTTTCCATTTACCCTTTTGTGGGGGTCCCCTTTCTCTGGATTGCTTAGAAACTCCTCACTACTTCGTGCCACTGAATCCCAGAGCCGAAGGAACCTTTAGCTTCAAGCCTCCCTCGCCTTCTCCCAATTTACCGGGACATTCACGCCCAGAAGGAGGGCTGGCGTATTCAAGTCACAGGCCAGAATGCGGGTCCAGGCACTCCTCACAGTGTTGTTCCCACTCTCTGGGCTCAGCCTCTGTTTCTCTTCACCTCTTCTCCAGCTTCTCTCCCTCTTCCCTCCCTCTTTCTGTGGAAACAGGACCAGCCTCTAGCCCTCGTCTTCAGGTAGAGATCAGCAGATGCTTGCAGCCCTCGAACCTGCTATGCACAGAGCCCAGTGCTGGGCTCCCCAGGGGATGTGGGACTCACTCAGGGCAGCCAAGCCTGCAGCTCCCTCCCCGTGGGCAGGGCAGCCATGGGGGATGCTGGAGGGATGGAGAAGTTGGTGTGATAGCATTTGGCCAGGCTGCAGCAGAAAAGATCAAGTTAGATTTTAAAAAGAAAAAATTTCCTGTGAGAAATGATACAACAAAACAAATGAGTGTGGGACCCTGGAAAGCCCTGGAAATCTCCTCATCTCCTCTTGAGAACTTTTAACATCAAGAAAAGCCCTGGCTGGGCACGGTGGCTCACACCTGGAATCCCAGCACTTTGGGAGGCTGAGGCGGGCGGATCATGAGGTCAAGAGTTCAAGACCATCCTGGCTAACATGGTGGAACCGTCTCTACTAAAAACACAAAAATTAGCCGGGCATGGTGGCACACGCCTGTAGTCTCCGCTACTTGGGAGGCTGAGGTGGAAGAATTGCTTGAACCTGGGTGGTAGAGGTTGCAGTGAGCCAAGATTGTGTCACTGCACTCCAGCCTGGTGACAGAGTGAGACTCAAAGGAAAGGAAAGGAAAGGAAAGGAAAGGAAAGGAAAGGAAAGGAA
>NW_022437023.1:5127903-5234364 GCF_009761245.1 Sapajus apella
AAAGGAAAGGAAAGGAAAGGAAAGGAAAGGAAAGGAAAGGAAAGGAAAGGAAAAGAAGAAAGAAAGAGAGAAAGAGGAAGGAGGGAAGGGGGGAAGGAGGGAAGGAGGGAAGGAGGGAAGGAGGGAAGGTAAAGCCCTGGACATTGCTAATCAAGGCCCTGAGCGTTTCCAAGGGAACTTTCTGCTGGTTGGGTGGAGGAGGAGTCTAGGAAAGGGGTGGCCCCAATTCTTGCCCCCTCCCCTCCTCCCTGCAGGCCCTCCTCAGGTTGTACAGGCTAGCCCATCCTGCCCTCTCACTGTGGGGTGAGTTTGCCCACACACTCAGCTTATGTGGAGCGAGGCCTCATGAGATGGCTCACATTCATGAGAGGGAGGGAGATGCCAGTGTTGCCTGGGGCTGCCAATGCCCCGAGTGTCCTAAAGAGGAAGGGCGAGCGAGAGGCTCGTCTGGACCTTTGGTTGTCTCCAAGGCCCCTGGTCTCCCTCAAAGTCAAGCAGCTGCCTCCCTGCGTCTGTGTTCCTGGCCTTTCTCTATCTAAACCTTGAGGAGGACCTCCTTCAGGCAGCCTTGGGGAACTGGCCCAGCCATGGGGGAAGGGGAGTTTCCTCCCACTCCAGCCCGTGGATACCCACCCAGCTTTTCTCATCTGTGGACATGCTGCAGTGGCTCCTATGTGCTTTAAATGTCACCCTTCCAGCAGAACGATGGTGATGATGACGACGACAATGAGTTAACACTTGCTAATCACCTATTCTGTACCAGCTACCGTGCCAAGTGTTTTAAACAAGCGATCTCATTTCATCCTCACTCTTATTCTCACATTACAGATGGAGAAAAACACTCAGGCTCAGAGAGGTTCAGTGTTATCCATGGTCACCCACACAGCTAGTCAGTGGAGGAAGGGCCTGGATTCAGATCCGGGTCTGCGGGGCTCTGAGGCCTGTGCCGCTAAACAGGCTACTCTTTCCCAACCTCTGTCTCTACATGGCCTCTGCAGAACCCACCTACTGCCTCCAGCACCCCTTTCTGGACTAGCTCCAGGAAAAAGTCAGCCCGGGGTGCTGCCAAGGGGAACTCCATTCCTTCTGGCCTCCCCCATCACATGCCCCGCCTCCCACACTCAGGAGCCCCCAAACTTCATCTGAAAGCATTGTAATTTTCATTTTTCTTCCCTTAGGGGTTTTCCCCCTAATGAACACATGGTGCTTGGGTGATATTACTTTGGAAACACGTTTTTTAAGACATAAAGGTAGCTATGGAAAGCTCGCCAGGCAGTCAGCTAAGAGACGGCTCCTGGTCCCAGCTCCAGCCTTTGCAGCTGTGTGACTCTAGGCAAGTTTCTCCTCCTCTCTAAGCCTCAGTTTCCCCACCTGTAAAGTGGGCATTATTGACACCTTCTCAAGCATAGGGTGAGAGTGAAAGGAAAAATCAATATAAACTTGGAAGTGCTGTGCACATTATTATACTTTATTCTTTTACTTTTAAATGCAGGGAGGAATTATTCTTTTATTTTTAAATGTATATTCAGGTTTACTAACTAGCAGTCCAGAATATTGATCCTCAGTTGACTGATTCTTCCCTCTCTCTCTCCTGCTTTTGGGGAGTTCCAGGGACCTGGGATTCTTGAGTCAAAAGAGGGAGAGGGTAAAAGGGAGGCCTGGAATAGAGTCACAGAACACAGGAGTTCTAGCTGACCAGATCCTCTTCCCTGCTCCTTCCCTCACTCTATGCCTCAGTTTCCCCTCCTGGGCCCTAAGTCTGGGTGAGGACAGGAGAGGCTGAGGAGGAAGGTGAGGAGTTGGGCAGGCAGAGAAGCTGTAGTTTTGTTTTGTTTCGTTTTGTTTGAGATGGAGTCTGTCTCTATTGCCAGGCTGGAGTGCAGTGGCACCATCTCAGCTCACTGCAATCCCTAACTCTGGTTCAAGTGATTCTCCTGCTTCAGCCTCCTGAGTAGCTGGGATTATAGGCATGCACCACCACACCCAGCTAATTTTTGTATTTTTAGTAGAGACAGGGTTTCACCATGTTGGCCAGGATGGTCTGGATCACCTGATCCACCTGCCTTGGCCTCCCAAAGTGCTGGGGTTACAGGCATGAACCACCGCACCCGGCCAGGAGCTGTAGTTTTTACACTTTCCTGGGCCCTGTCCACTCTGACTGCAGCAACCGCTGACCTTGAGCTCCCAGTTAGGGCTTACACATGTGGGCATGCACACACACACACTCACACGTGTGCAAGCATATATGCATACTCATGCACACACAGTTGCACACACTGCATGAGCATCAGTTGTAGCGCTAAATGTTAATGTTTGTTGCAGAAGGTCCTGTTATTTTCTTTAGAATTTCTCTTATTCAAAGCTTGGCTCGACATCCCGTCCTCCTTGCCCCTGGTAAACTCAACCCAATTCTTCTCCCTCGCCTACCCCATTGCATGAGCATTTTTATTTGAATAAATCAGCAGGAAAAGATTTCAAGTTCAAAGCCCTTTCCCAAACTCTGTGATGTACGGTTATAAAAATAATGCTAAGAATCGAAAATGACCTTTATTTCTAATCTATAGTCCTTGATGACTTCTGGCTTTTCTTTTCACGAGAAAATAGATTTTTCCCCCTGGTTATTAAAAATAATACATGTTCATGTAAAAATATTCAGACAATACAGAAGGCCTAAAGATGTGAGTCAGAAGCATCTGAAATTTCACTGCTGAGATAACTACTATTCACATTCCAGTGAATAGCCTTTCAGACAAAAAAAATGCATACACTCATATATACACAGACATTATTATATAAAAAAGATAGTAACAGCCATGTGCTTTCTAATCTGCCATTCTCTCTCAACAGTATATTATGGACATCTTTAAATGGCAGCAGAGACTCCCACTGTGTGTGCGTTGGGCACTCTCGGCCTCTCTGACTCACATTTTACTCCATTTCTCAACACCTCTCAGATGAGAGTGAAGTGGCAGGTGGTTCTGGGGGAACAGCAGGGGGGGTGACAGAGACGGAGGGCAGCGTATATAGATGGAATGAGGCCTCACAGAGTGCTGAGTCTGAGTTGCAGCTGGCCCCAGGGGACCTGAGAGAAATGGGCAATTCAAAACATCTTTAGAGAAGACCAAACAGCTGACGAGACAGGGTGATGGATACAGTGGATTTGCGATCAGGGGGCCCTGCCAAGTGGACCTCAGAGCAGGAAGCCACGCTGGGTGCTGACGGGGCCGCATGCCCAGGAAAGATGAATTTGGGAGTGGGAGTTCAAGAAGCAGTATGGAAGGATGCCTTCACCGGGTTTGGGATGACTTCAAGGAGAAGAGTTTCGACTTTTGTCTTGGATTTATTTATGCCCAACCTCCTTCTAAAAAGGTGTTACAGTAGCTTTCAACAAAGGACATGCAAAAAGGTCAGGCGGCTGGAAATAGAAAAGCAGGAACAGGGACGGTCTCCATCTGAAGCAGAGGACTGAAGCCTGTGTCTCACAGGAAAGGGCCCTGCTCCTCCCAGACCCTGGGGAAGAGCTGCTGAGAACAGCAGAGTGATCCCCAAGGAGAGGAAGAAGAGGAGGGACTCTGGCTGATATGAACACACATCTCACCAGAAGTCAAAAACCTAGATCTGCCTCTAGGTTCTTCCTCTTCTGAATTTTCTGAGCTAGGGTAACCATATCACCTTTCTGAGCCTCACTTTGCTCATCTGTAAAATGGAAATAAAATATCAGAGTCCTGGCCAGGCATAGTAGCTCACACCAGCAATCCCAGTACTTTGGGAGGCCAAGGTGAGCAGATCACTTGAGGCCAGGAGTTCGAGACCAGCCTGGCCAACATGGCAAAAACCCATCTCTACTAAAAATATAAAGATCAGCTCGGTATGGTGGCACATGCCTGTAATCCCGGCTACTTGGGAGGCTGAGGCACGAGAATCACTTGAACATGGGAGGTGGGGGTTGCAGTGAACTGAGACTGTGTCACTGCATTCCACCCTGGGTGACAGAGTGAGACCTTGTTTTAAAAACTAAATAAATAAGTTGGGTGCGGTGGCTCACGCCTGTAATCCCAGCACTTTGAAAGGCCAAGGCGGGTGGTCAGGAGTTCAAGACCAGCCTGGCCAACATAGTGAAACCCTAGCTCTACTAAAAATACAAAAATTAGCTGGGCATGGTGGCATGTGCCTGTAGTCCCAGCTACCCAGGAGGTTGAGGCAGGAGAACTGCTTGAACCCAGGAGGTGGAGGTTGCAGTGAGCCAAGACAGCACCACTTCACTCCAGCCTCAGTGACAGAGTGAGACTCTGTCTCAAAAATATAAGTAAAAATAAGCTAAATAAGTTGGCTATGTTCTTTAAAAATACATATGTCAAAGTCCTGATAACACAGGACTTGATTCCTGTAAGTTACCTGACCTACCTATAGAGTTTGTGTTGGGACCTGCCCTTGGACAGAGTCACCTGGAGGATTTTCGTGGTGCATAAATTGCATTACTGTGCCTTGAGAATGAATGGTCACTAAAGGAGGGGAGAAAGAGGGAAGGTGCAAGAAGGTGCGTTCACGGCGCTTGCCAGCCTCCTGTCCCACCTAAGTGGGTCCACCCACAAGCTGCCTAGAAATGGCAGCCTGCAGGTAGCCTTGTTTTATGTCCATGATCCCTTCCTCCAGCTCAGCTGGTTGGATCAGGGTGGCATCTGATCAAGGGCAGCCAACCCACAGATTGCCCTATGATGTATGTGTGGCTGGACCTGAAATGGGGGCCCGTCCAATCAGCCCATTATCCTGAGCTCCTGAGTGGCTGAGTCAGTGAATGCAGGCAGCTGCTACCGGAAGGCCATGAAGGAGAGTTGAGCTGGAGAGGTCATGATGCCTGGAAAGCTGAAGTTACGAGGAAGCAGACACCGTGAGTCAGGAGAGGAACTGCGAGGACAAAAAGCAGCGGATGCTGGGGAGTGACAGAGTCATGCCAGGGTGGTCATCTATTGCTGTTGTCACAAACTACTCCCAACCTCAGGGGCTTACAATCATAACTATTTTATTATATGCTATGACTGTGGGTCAGGAATTTGGACGGAGCTTGGCTGGGCAATTCTGTTCCATACACCCACAGAGGTATTCAGGTGGCAGACGGGCTGGTCTGGAAGGTCTGGGGCAGCTGCACGCCCACATCTTCTGGTGCCTATGGTGGGGATGGCTGGAAGGCTGGACTCAGCTGGGATGGTCAGCCAGAGCCGCTCCAGCATGGTGGTCTCAGAGCAACTGGACATTCTGTGTGGTGGTTCAGGGCTCCCAGAGAGAATATTCCAAGAGGCCTGAGCTAAAGCTCCAAGGTATATTCAACTCAGCGTGTCACACTCTATTGCACAAACAAGGCACTTAGGGCAACCCAGAGTCCAGAGGAAGGGAGTTAGACTCCACCTCTCTACAGGAAGGATAACAAGGGATTTGCAGCCATCTTTACCACAGGTGAGGCACCATGAACTTCTGTAGATGATGATCCTAGAGCTTCCTTGAATCCAAAATGCCCATCTTGTTCAGGAAAACCATCCTTGTTCCAACTCCTATTTGGATTTCTGAGTGCTCATCCCATCACTGTGTATGTTCTCACCATAACGCTCCTGTACTTGAGTGAGCTTGACCAAGTGTCTCTTCCTGTATTCAAGGAGCCAACTTACAGCGGTGGTCAGTCCCTTAGACCCTTTCTCTTCCATTAGAAGAGAAAGCCCAGGTGTGGCAGCAAGAGGTTACCCAATGTGAGAGCCAATAAAACCTAGGCGGGAGAGGGAGCCCTTGGTCTTGTCACCTGAGCCTCAGTTCCCCCATCTGGAACATGGAAACGAAACTACCCAATCTCCTACCTGAATCATTGTAACCAAGTAACCTGAAAGCCTCCCTTCCTGTCATTTGCCCGATATGCTGTAGTCTGTATCATGACACCCATGCCCTTGATTTGGGGTCACTTTGCAAATGCTCATCACTGCCTCTCCCCATGACCTTGGCAAGTTCATCTCTCCTATAATATAGGAGTCGATGGTTGAAATAAGTGACTTTTAAGGACCTCTTAGCTCTGAAATTCTAGAATTCTGTGAAGTCTGGGGTAAAGGGAAAGGCTGGCCTAACATGATTTTGGGGCAAGGATGCAGCCAGCTTGTGCTAAATAAGGGAGGCAGCCCCAAGTAGGGTACAGGGTGGGGTCTATGGAGCCAGAATAGAGATTAAGAGGGAAGGAACTCTGAGCATGTAGGAGGGATGGTAGGGTTGGGTGCTGAGAAGAGAAAAGGGCATTTCAACCATCATGCTAGCTTTACTCTTCCTCCTTTGCCCTTCCTCCCCTTCCTTCAACCTTCTAAGTTTTTGGCCTCTGTTGGCCTTTGCATATTCTGTTCCCCCTGCTCAGAAGCCTCTCCCAGTCCCAGCAGGCTAACCCCAATCATTCTTTCTGTCTCTCCTAAATGTCTCTTAGAGAAGTCTTCCCCGAAGCCCCAACCCAAATAAGCACCCTCCTCTTACCTTCTTTCATAGCACCAATTTCCCTTCACAGCCCTAATTATACACATAATTATGTATGTCTTGGTGTCATCATTAGCTTACTGTCCATCTCTCCCACTGAATAGGAGCTCCCACAAAGGCAGTGTTTGGCTGGTATGTGTGGAATGAACAAATGAATGAGGACACAAGTTCACTGGGAGCAGAACAGGATGCAGGTCCTCACTGTCTAGGCCACAGAGCAGGATTCCTGTCGACAGGTGCCAAAGAGAAGAAAGGCTGCCCCCAGGGAGCTGAGAGGAGCCCCCAGTGCCCCAGCCCCCACCCTGGCCCAGTCTGCCCAGCCAACACACACGGCTGACGCTGAGTGCTAGAACACTGCAGCTTTATTGATACAACAACCGCGTCCGCAACTGGAGGTTACATTTGGGGACTTGGAGGTGAAAGAGAGGCAAAGGGGGAACAGAGGCTGGGGTGGAGACAGACAGCAAGGCAAAGGGGTGAGGACGGGGTCGTGTGACTAAAAAACAACCCCAGTACATTTCACCCATTAATAAGGGGTCTCCTGTTGTGCTTTTACCTTGGTGGTGGGGTGGGCTGGGGTGGTCAGACATGTAGGCCTGGGCATGAGTTCTGGCTTTTTTCCCGAGTCTTTGAGGCCTCAGGGCTGGAGCAGCCCCTTCCCTCCCTGCCCCTTCTCCTGGGCTGGGGCTAAAGGCTAAAGGCCTTGGTGAACTGGCTACTCTGGGGCAGGAAGGATGCATGGGGAGTACTGGGGCCTAAAGGGCCACCAGAGTTGGGCTGAGATGGTGATTATGTGGGCGGCTGGGAGGAGGGTGGGAGGGGGCTCGGAAGGAGGGCATTTCTAGGAGGGTCCCTGGGAAATGAGAGCAGACAACAAGAGGGCGAGGGGTGGGGTGGGCAGATGCCATCCCTCTGGACCTTGCCTGTACAATGGGGGCACCAGATTGGATGCACCCTAATGTCTCTTCTAACTATAAGGGTCAAGGGATCCCCAGGAAAGAGTGGTCCTTCTGCCCCAACACACACACACACACACACACACACACACACACACACACACACACGTCACACACCACAGTCTTAGACACAGTACTGACTCGACAGAGAGGCAGGTGCTTCCTGAACCCAGAACCCAAACTCAGCCAGTGGCTCTACAGGGATTCTCCAGAGCAGAGGCCAGGCCCTGGGAATACTCCCCAGCCCCTCAAGCTGCCCAGCAAGGAAAAAAACAAGGATTCTGCAAGCCCCACTCGAGGCCCTCCTGGTCTTTGGGGAAGTCAGGAGGATGAGAACATGAGGACCTGCTGACCTTCATTCCCAGCCCAAGCTCTTGTGAAGTCACAGGGGAGGGGAGGGGAAACAGGGTCTCTTTTATCTGGGGGCCTGGGAGAGGGGCAGCAGCTACAGACACTGTGGTCAGAGGGTGGCCACCTCTGTGTGGCACCCAGGCCTGCCATGGGGCAGAAGGGTCTGCAGCCTGGGATGAGAGGCCAGAATTTGGAGCAGAGAGATAGCACCTGTCCCAAGGTAGGATCCCAGCAACATCTGTAACATCCCCACCAGCACCCTGGAGACAGGACTGTCAGCCAAACTTCCTGCAGCTATCTGGCAGGAGACCTCAGGGGCAGTGACAAGCGGTGTGACAGCCCCAGGGCTGTAGTACCTGGCTCTCCCAAGACTGGCTCCACTCAAACTGGCTGTGTGACCTCGTGCCACTCCCTTCCCCACTCTGGGCTTCAGCTTCTTCATCTACACCTTGAGGGGTTTGAACTTTGGAAGTCCATCCTTGCTCTGACAGCCTGAGCCAGGGACTTTCCCAGAGCACAGGGAAAAGGAGAATGGATGAGAAAAAGGTGTCAGGCCCATCTCCGAGAGGACAGAGGTGGAAGGAGCATTCCAGGAGGAGGGGGCTTGGTCTTCAGGATTCACTAAGCACCCTAGGAAACCATCTCTGGTCCCAAGGGCAGGTCAGCCAAGCTGAGGCTTCCATACGCTACTATACAGCACCTGGCCCCAGGAGTCCTTTTCACCAACCTAAAGGGGACAAGGGATGGAAGGGCCCCAGCACCCTGAGGGCTGACCTTGAACATCCCATTTTAAGGCCACAAAATGCCTCAGTCACCCTCGGTCACCCAGAGGGTGAGGCTGCCACTGGGGAGATGTGCTGGATGCAGCAACTTGGTCTCCCCTGGCGGGGGTCACTCATGGGCCACCCATCAACACAGACACTGACACACCATGGCACACAAAGACACACGGCATGAGCAGCACTGATACAGAGACTCTGGCTGCCAGGCACACACACACAAACCCTGACATGCAAGTCACCTAGTGATACACAAAGACACTCATTCCCACTGAGGAACATGCAAACACACAGACCACACGTGCCTAGACACTCACAGCGCCCGCTGGCATACACTGGCACCCACATCCCCCCACCCACCTGCTGGCATACACAGACATACAGATCAGCCTCACCCATTCACACATGGGGACCTCAGCATTCCAGCAGACGCACTTTGTCAATTCCAGGTCAAGCCACCCCCAAGGCAGGGCCATCCATACCCACTGAGACCTCCAGCAGCATCCCCTGCCTATCCCCCCACCTTGTGCCATCTGTCCATAAAGACCAGGAACCTTGGGGCCACATGTATGCAGTTCAGCTCAGCTAACATGTACTGAGCTACTTCACTGTGGCAGGCTCTGGGTCCTGAGGCGAACAGGGGAGACAAGTCCCCTGGTGGAGCAGCTAGGGTTTGGGTGGCGGGGCAGATGGACTGGAAGGTCCTCTGAGGGAAGCAGGCACAGGGTGCCTCAGGAACCCCAAAGAGGAAGCACTTGGGGCTATTCATCTGTGGTGCTCCAATGCCTATCCCAGCGAGGCACAGAGGAAGCACGCACTAGGTGAAAGGTCAGTGGTTCCTACCGTCAGGCGATCCCGAGGAGCTTTTCAACACTTCTGATGTCTGACTGCGCTCCAGTCCAATTAAATCAGAACCTCTAGGTGGGACCCAAGCAGCAACGCTTTTTAAAGGACTCTGGTGGTTCTATTCTGCAGCCAAGGCCGGGAACTGCTGATGACAGAATCCATTCCACTGGGCAGTGGAGTGGTTTCCACACCAGGCTCACTTGTGCTGGGCATGAGCGGGAGGTTGCGGAGGTGCAGGGAGGACTTGGAAGGCTCGGAGGAGGAGCTCACAGTCTAGTTGGGGCAACAGACTCTGCACAGATGGGACGATTAAGGAACAATACCCAACAGACGCGATGGAAGTATACACTGAGAACCTGGAGCGACTCATTTCGGACGGAGGCCTTGACTGGGCCAGGAAGGCAGCCACGCTGATCGGGCATCAGAAGGCCCCGCTGTGTCCTGGACCGGCCACCCACCAGCTGTTGGTGATGATGATAACACAGGCCTGGCAGAGGGAGGAGATGGGCAGCCTTTGCCTCGGTTCCCGGCCTACCTCCTGGCGCTCCAGTGCTGCCAGAGTTCCAGGCCTCTTCTCTGCAGCTGTCCCCACCAAATGCTCCAGGAGGAGCCCTGTGATGCCCCTCACCAAAGGTGCTTGCATTCAATCGGTCATCTGTAAGCTCTTTGTCATCCATAGGGGATAAAAGGTAGAATTTCAGGCCATCGCAGGCAGCTTGAGACTATAGAACAGGGCTGGACATAGTCTACTCAGCCAGCACCCAACAAGCAATCACATCACTAAGGAAGATGGACCACATACTGATGTACATGGACACTCACAGAAAGGTGTATCAACCCAGCCTCACAGGCAGAGATATGTGCAATTGCACACGCAGACCTGTGTTTGTACACACTCCTGCCCAATGATGTACCCACAGTAGTACCCAAACACAGATGGGGACACACACACACACACACACACACACACACACACACACACACACATGCATAAAGACTCATTCTAGTAGGGGCTGGGCCTCCTCTGTCCCATGGATGGGTGGGTGGAGGGATCAGGGGTGATGTCAAGGAGGAAAGATCTAGATCCCATCATGTCAATCTCAGGCTCCTAACTCAGGACCCAAGGACGGGGAGCCTTTTCACAACTCCCAGGGAGTGAGGAGATGGACGCCCACTCCCTCCACCAACCCCAGCTCTGTAAGCCCCTCCTCCTTCACTGCCCCTGGGTGGGGAAGGGAACTTTCAACTAGACAGTGCTTTGTGGCGCTCTGCCATGCACACACCCTCCTGTCTAGGGCACCCTTTCATGCCAAGTGGATAAGAAATGGAGGCTCCTCTCCACTTCCAAATTCAGTGTCTGATGTAGGGGCGCCACATCACAGAAGAAGGACTTCTCTTCTGCCTTTCTCAAAGTCAAGCCTCACCCCAGAAAATGGCCTGGCCACCACCACTCCCCCAGCCTCTCTGAGACCCAGCTGGGGGCTGAGGCGTGGAGGGAACCATGTTTTCAGGAGTCCCACTGCTTGTGGGGCGGAGTGGGGAAGATGTCAGTCTTCAGACCGCCCAGGCCCAAGACCCTGTGCTGGGTCCCTCCAAAGGGTGCACACTGAGGAGGGAAATATGGTGCCCCAGAAACGGGTCAGGGGATCTGGGGTGACCTAAGGTCTCCACCATCCGGCGCTCACCCTGGACAGAGTTGCATACAGCAGGTGCCCTACCTTCCTTGTTGTCCCCTGGATGTGGGACAGTCACAGAGCTTGCAAAGTCCCACCTGGTCCTCCTCTGATCCCTGCATCTCCCATCCCAGGAGTGTCAGAGACTGACCGAGGGAGGGGCTCCATGTCTGTCCCACTTCTGGCTCCCTTCTGGCAAAGCCGCCGGGCTGGAGTTCGGCCTTGAGTTAGGGGACAGGGGAAAGTCAGAAGCACACCACGAGTGCAGCCAGGACAAGGCATACGTTGTGCCGCGGTCCCTGGGTCAGTGGATGCCATTCAGGCAAGTCCCCTGTCTTTGCAGTAAAGAAGGTGCTGGCAGGTCGGATAGAAACTTGTGCTTTAATATATCTCTGTGTGTGTGAGCATGAGTGTGTGCGTGTGTGTGTGTGTGTGTGAACTGTCTCCGGGGCCTCAGTGCCCGGCCTCAGTCCTTGTTCTCTGCTCATCCTTGCAGCCAGCGCAGGCCCCCTCCCTGGTGGGCTGGCCCTGCCCCTGGGCACCCCGGCTGGCGGGGGTCAGTCTTTGGTACAATGTGGACACTTTGGTGTGCCGGGTGGCAAGGTAGGGGGGCCATGCAGCTCTCATCATCTCTGCAACGCCAAGAGGAAGATGGCCATGGGCCCCCACAGCTGGGGGCTGGACTGGCAGGGGGCTCCACTGCCCGGCATCACCACCACTGCGACAGGAGAGAAAGGGCCAGGGTTCTGGTCAGCTATGGCAGGGGCACAAAGTGGCAGGCAGGTTGGCAGTGTCAGGGTGCTGTTACTCTGCCCACCTCTTTGGAGGGCCTGAAGGTGGGCACTGGCCTCAGTGCACACAGACATACTCACAGCACAGACATGAGGTAGTGTTGGGTGGGGTGAGGGTTAGCTCGGCCTGCTGGGGTTCAGGTTCACTGAGACTCAGAACAATTTACTTGACCTCAGTGGGCCTCAGTTTCCTCACCTGTAAAATGGGTCCAACGGTGTGTGCTACCCCGAAGGACTGTTGTGAGGATTAAGTGGAACATGCATATACAAGTTTGTGTGCCTTGCCTGGTACACATAATTGCTCAGTAAGTGGGAGCTGTTAGTACTGGAAACATCTGGCCCTGGAAGGGGCACGTTCACTCTGGAGCCAGAGGTACACAGGTGTATTCAGACACAGGCACAGGGGGCGCACTGATACTGTAAACAGGTCATCACGCTCCCCACCAGGCTGGGCTTCTCATTGTCCCACAGCCTGAGTGAGGGTGGGGCACATCTTTACACCGTCAGAGCCACGTGATTCTCATCACTCAGCCATTCTGAACCCCTATTCAGATACAAACACCCTCCCCCAACAGGCAGGAACCAGCCCCCACACACACAGCTGCCCCCAGATTCAGCTCCCCCACCTCCTTCCCGTCTTGCACCTTTATTGGGATCCATCTGCTTCCGGGGACACTCTCCCTTCTTCAGTGTGACGTCATCTATGGCAATATCCCCCAGGTAGCCTGAGCCTCGAACCCCCTCAAAAATAATCTGGGGTGGGGTCAGAAAGCAGGGAGCAAGGGTTGAGGAGGTTCTGCTGGGCACCAGAGCACTCCCCCCAGCCCACCTTTCCCCTTCATCTACCTGGAAGTTCCCCTACCCTGCCTCTTTCCATCCTTAGCCCCAGGAAGAAGGACGAGGCTTTCTAAAGCACTTCCTGGCCACAGCAACCACCGATGCCTGGCAGGGTCCTCTGGGCCCTGCGGACTCACCTGGAAGGGCCCACTGGGGTTGATGGGCACATGGGCCTGCTGCCACACATTGCCCTTATTGCCACTGAGGGACCAGGCGTGCGTGTCCAGAGCCCCTTTGTTCCGGGACCGCACCAGGAGGTTGAGGGAGCCTGTGGTGGGTGTGAAGGCAGCAGGCAGTGAGCTCTGATCAGGGCACCCTCACCTTTCCACACTTACCAAGCCCTCTTCTCCCATCACAGCCTGCAGCCCTGTCCCTGTTGGCAGGACCTCCTCCCCGTGCCCAGATGGGTGCAATGTCCCGTTCCTGCAGGGACACCCTCAATGTGGGAAAGAGAAGACTTCAGCAGGATTTCAGTACATCAGGATGACTTGTGAATTCTTTCATTTCTTTCCTGCCCTGCTAATCAGCTAATCTCCCCACTCCCAAACACATACAAGCGCACACACCCCACCCTTCCCCTCTAGGCAGGGGAGTGAGACCTCTCTCCAGGGCCGTGAGACCTCTGTGTGGGCACAGAGCAGGATTTCCGAAGAGCACAGTGTGTCCCTGTTGGCAGTACATGACTTGCAGAGGTAGATGAAGGGGTTTAATACTCATTAAACATTTAAAATATTTAATACCCAGTCGATGTGCCCTCTGCCTGGCTTTGCCATGGGGGAGGGGGTGCTTCTTGCTATCCTAGGAGTATGTTGGGTCCAGTAAGGCCCCAGAGAGAGAAGGCCAGAGAGGACCATCTGTGTTACAGTCTCTGCTCTGCATTCCTCATGGGACAGAATAAACACCAGCAAGTGAAAGCGGGCACGAGGCAGATTGGAATTCCATCTCAGGAAGACCCTGGATGCACTGGATCTGCCCAGCAAAAGAGTGGGCTGTCTTGGGGAGGCATCCTGTCCCTTGACAGGAGGACTATCCAGCAGGGGTGCTGTGGAGGGGACCCCTGTCTCTGATCATGTTACCCCCTGCTCAGTCCCCTCTGAGGCTTCCCATCGCTGTCCTCTCCTGGCCTTGCACACCTGATCTGGGCCCTGTCAGCTTCTCTGACCTCATTTGCTGCCAGTCTTTCCTGGCTCCCACTTGGCACTAGCAAACTTGTCTCCTTGCTTTTCTTTAAATACCTGAGGCCAGTTCCTGCCTTAGGGCCTTTATTTGTGATGTTCCAGCCTGGAACATTCTTCTCTCCCTCAAGGAAGTCCCTGACGACCCCATGTAAAATAGCTCTGTTCTTTTTTCTGCATTATTTTCTTTATAAAGCTTGGAACGAGTAGAATGTAAGCTCCTCAAGGGCAGGGGTCTTTGTCTTGTTCTAGTGTCCTAGAACAGTGCCTGGCATATAATGATGCTCAGTTAGTTAAGTAAATGAATGATGGGATTTGAGCTTCACGAACCCTGAGGTCCTTCCAACTCTGAGATTCTGTGAAAGTCCTTGATGACAGTTATGAGAAATTCTTCATTCAGAATTTAACTATTGGGAACTGATAGGAATTCGACACAGACCTTCCTATAAGGAATGAATAGGAAGAGAAGACGTGAATCCCAGGGACTGCCATACTGCAACGCAGAGAGTGGTCTGGGCCTGGGGAGCTGTAGGTTAAGGACTCAGAGTTCACAGGAGTGAAAGAGGGCTCCCAGCTCAAACCCAGGAAGACTTCTGAAGGAGGTGGCATTTTAGAGAGGCTTTGAGGAATGGGAGGATGTGGCCAGGGGAATGTGGTAAGAGAGGGCATGTTAAATAGAGGGGACAGCCTGAGCAAAAGCCCAGACGCTGGAGAGCTGGAGTCTATCAGCCTGAGTGAGGGTGGGGCACATCTTTACACAGTCAGAGCCACATGATTCTCACCACTCAGCCATACAGTTCTGTTTGGGGTTAGATGTGGCAAGAAAGATATGGAAGAGTGCAGTGAGCAAAGTTCTTTTTTTTTTTTTCCCTTTGAGACAGGGTCTTGGGGGTACAATCATCGCTCACTGCAACCTCAAACTTCTGGGCTCAAGTAATCCTCCCACTTCAGCCTCCCAAGTAGCTAGGACTGCAGGCATGCACCATCACACTCAGCTAATTTTTAAAGTTGTTTTGTAGAGATGGGGTCTTGCTATGTTGCCCAGGCTGGTCTGGAACTCTTGGCCACCCAAAGCACTGGGATTATAAGTATGAGCCATTTAGCCTAAGCAGGCCCTTTTCAAAAGGGAGGCTGGGGGTCTTGGGCCCCAGATGTCCTCTGTAAAGGGATATCAGGAAGCCTCTGAGCAGGGGTGACATTGCAGCTGATGGGGTACTGAGGGGAGGGAACAGTGAAAAAGCAGCCTTCCCCATCGGGGTCCTTGGGGCAGGGCAGTGGAGGAGGAAGGAATGTTATGGGGATTGAGGCTAGATCCCAGCAGGATGGGGACAGGGGCCACATCTCCAGGAGGGAGAAGAGAGAGGCTGGTGAGGATCCTGGAAGATATTGGGGCTTGGGCCTTGCGAAAGCCAGGGTGAGTGCCTCCTGTTCTACTGGGTGCTGGCGCAGGCTCTCAAGAGTCCATCCCCTACTGGTTAGGGTGCCCCACATGCCTGGAAACTTTGAGGTGCCCTCTGCCTGGCTTTGCCATGGCGGAGGGGGTGCTTCTTGCTATCCTAGTCCCTCCTCCCTCCTCCCCTCCCACCCTGCCTGGCAGCTCTGGGCACCAGCTGTCCCCAGACCTTGTGTCTCGCTGGCTCTCCTTGGTCCAAGCCAACTCCTTTCATCCCAGGCAGGTAACATTTGGTGGCTCTGTCCCACCAGGGGGTCTGTCTATCTGGTGTCACAGATGGTACAGCTTTGTCTGTGGGAAGTGCCATGGAAATGCCAGCCAATAGGCACCATGTAAGATTGATTCCCCTTCCTCAGAGCCAGGTATTTCATATCAGTGGGGGCTCAAAAGGACAGGGAGGGGCCACTGATGCGGCCTGGGCACTCTTAACCAAGTCATGGTTGCCTCCTTCTCCTCCAGCACCCCTCAATAACCCCAGAATTCCAAGTCACCATGGCTGTGGGCAAATGGGCTGAGCACCCCCAGGCTAATGCCTCCAAAATCTCCCCCTCACTATCTTCACCAAGTTATATAACACATGTGCCAATATCTTTCTTTAAACTCACTCACTTTTTTGTTTCTTTTTTTGAGCTTTGTCCTAGGCATCAGCATTAGAGAAATCCTGAGTTTGAAGGGCTAGCTTTATTCACCACGTAAAATATACCTAGTGCTAAAACTGGGAAAGACTGGGGTAAACCTGAATGAATTGGTTGCCCCACCTGGGGAAGCCAAATGGAAATGAGAGGACTGGCCAGGGTGGGGAAGTCCTGGTCATCCACCCTCACTCACCCCAGAAGAAGCTTCTTATGAAGTCTAGACCCAGCTGTGGACAAAATGATTTGCGCAGATGGTTTGGGGGCCCCAATGGATGCAGAACCTTCTATCCCACACCATTCTCATTCATCAGTTTAGCCTGAACCATCACCCTAGCTGTGGAAACTTCTCCATGATCAGCCTTTAGATCTACATTTGCTTAAAGTCACTCTACCATCACAGCTGAGGAAAACAGTGAAGACGCTTTCTGCAGACTGACAACAAATGATTGCCAAGACAATATACAATTCAGAGGGAAAAAGGAAGCATGGGACAGTATATGTAGAATGGGAGGAAATAGAATGTGTGTGCTGTGTGTGTGTGTGTGTGTGTGTGTGTGTGGTGTGTGTGTGTGGTGTTCGGGTGTGCGTGTGGTGTGCATGTGTGGTGTGTGTGTGTGTGGTGTGTGCGTGTGTGGTGTGTGTGTGGTGTGTGTGTGTGTGGTGTGTGGTGTGTGTGGTGTGTGTGTGTGTGATGTGTGTGTGTGGTGTGTGGTGTGTGTGGGTGGTGTGTGGTGTGTGTGTGTGGTGTGTGTGTGGTGTGTGTGTGTGGTGTGTGTGTGTATGTGTGTGGTGTGTGTGGTGTGTGTGGTGTGTGTGTGGTGTGTGGTGTGTGTGTGTGGGGTGTGTGTATGTGTGTGTTTGTGTGGTGTGTGTGTGTGGGTGTGGGTGTGTGTGGTGTGTGTGGTGCATGTGTGTGTGCTGGTTTCTTTTCTTTTCTTTTTTTTTTTTTTTGAGAAGCAATCTTGCTCTGCCGCCCAGGCTGGAGTGCAGCAGTGGGATCTTGCTCACTGCAACCTCCACCCCCTGGGTTCAAGCAATTCTCCCTGCCTCAGCCTCCTGAGTGGCTGGATTGCAGGCATCCTTCACCACACTTGGCTATTTTTTGTATTTTTAGTAGAGACAAGGTTTTGCCATGTTGGCCAGGCTGGTCTCCAACTCCTGACCTCAGGTGATCTGCCCACCTCGGCCTCCCAAAGTGCTGGGATTACAGGCGCGAGCCACCGCGCCCAGCCATATGTACTGGTTTCTATTAAAGTATCTCGGAAAATTTGCCCTAAAACCTAGTCTATTGATCACCTCTGGCAGGAGGACTGGGTTGGGAGGGTATTTGCATTATGTACCCCTTTGTACCTTTTGACCTTTGTGGAATGTATTACCCTTCCTATAAACAAGTAAACAAACAATAACGATTTTTAAAATCATCATGTCCTCAGCAGAGACTTTCATGACCACGCCGCGGGGTCAGTCAGGTCTCCCTATTACCCCTGCCGCAGGGGTCACTAACTCTTAGCTGGTACCATGGTTGTTTAATACCTGCCTCTCCCACTTGCCTGTAAATGCCAAGAGGATGGGGAACTCGTCCACCTGGTTCACTGCAGCGCCTGCTACCTGGACCGAGCAAGAGCTCTGGGAAGTGATGGCTGACAGATGAGTTCACTGATTATGTGATATTCCTACCAGTGCCATTGCTTCCCAAAGGGCATTCCTTATGTTGACTCCCACACTTGGAAAGCAGCACCCTTCTCATCTCATGTTTAGGACCTGGATAAGTCACACAGACCTGGCTTGCTGTGTGATCTTGGGCGAATGCTTGACTTCTCTGAGTTGTATGGTAACACCTCCCTCATCTGGTGGCTGTAGGGGTTAATGCAAGCAAGGATGTGGCACACCCAGGACATGACCTGGCACCTGGCAGGCACCCCACATTTGCATCCTCTTAGTTGCCTTCTCCATCTCCTTCACTTCCATCTCATCCTGCTGGAGTTTTTTTCTTTTTTTTTTTTTTTTTTTTTTTTTTTTCTTTTTTTGAGATAGAGTTTCACTCTTGCTGCCCAGGCAGGAGTGTAATGGTGCAATCTTGACTCGCTGCCACCTCCACCTCCCGGGTTCAAGTGATCCTCCTGCCTCATCCTCCTGGGTAGCTGGGATTACAGGCACCTGCCACCACGCCCAGCTAATTTTGTACTTTTAGTAGAGATGGGGTTTCACCATGATGGCCAGGCTGGTCTTGAACTCCTGACTTCAGGTGATCCACCCACCTTGGCCTCCCAAGGTGTGGGGATTACAGGTGTGAGCCACTGCACCTGGCCCCTGCTGGAGTCTTTTCTATCTGTAGGCTCAGGACTCCTTGAGCATCTCAAAACCTCTGACAAGCTGGCTTTCAACTTCTCCTCTTGCCAACTTTCCATGCAGACCCCCTCCAAGGACCTCTCGTTTAGCCAAGTGGGGAAGCTCAGGCCTCACCTGGGCCAGCCCACAGCCTCCTGTGGACCCCGCTCCCCCCCAATCCCCCAGCACACACTCGGTCAGACTCCCTGACCCCTGAACTCACCAATGTGTTTCCCGTACATGTGGTAGAAGAAGGAGACACAGTAGAACTTCGCGCTGGCATTGTAGAGGGGACTCACCAACCTCGCACGGTCCCCCAGCTCCCGAGGCCTCGAGGTCTCGATGAACATGTAGTAGCCTGTGGGGAAGGGGGAGATGCACCAGCAGCCCCCGAGACACCTGGGCTTCTTCCTACCTGACTCCCTCTCTGCCTGAGCCTCTGCTGGCTGAACCTGAGGTGCCTCACCCCATGCACCCTGCCTCACAGCACAGCACAGGGGTCTGGTCAGCATTCATGAGTCCTTGGCTCCACTGTAATTCCTCTTCTTCTTGGTACTCTATCAGGACGGGGCTGTGTCTGCCCTCAGACTAGGGCTCCCTGAGGATGGGGCTGTGTCTCTCCTCTGACGGGCTCGCTGAGGATGGGGCTGTGTCTCTCCTCTGACTGGGGCTCACTGAGGACGGGGCTGTGTCTCCCTCAGACTGGTGCTCCCTGAGGATGGGGCTGTATCTCCCCTTAGACTGGGGCTCCCTGAGGATGGGGCTGCATCTCCCCTCAGACCAGGGCTCCCTGAGGATGTGGCTGTGTCTCCCCTCAGACTGGGGCTCCCTGAGGACGGGGCTGTGTCTCCCTCAGATTGGGGGCTATCTCCCTTCATCCCCAGTCTGGGGTACCCTGGGCCTGGACACCCCCCTGAAGCAATCCTCCATTTCTGGCAGCAGGCCAGGTCCTCACCCTCAGGGGTGCCACTTATGTCAGTGGGGGGACCAGTGTTGGGGGAGCGTTTGGGGTTCTGGGTGAGGGCGTTCTGCCGCGTCCAGTCAAAGTTGTCTGTCAGGTCCTGGGTGTAGCCACAGATCTTCTCATCCTCAAAGTGGCACGTGTTGTCTGCATTTTATAGGGTGAGTGAGACAGAGTCAGCCTCCTCAGCCCCTGAGGTCCAGCCTTGCCCCCATCACCACCCTGAGGCAGCTCCCATGCATCCGAGCAAGGCACCCGGGATTCCAGGGTTCAGAAGACCAGGCATGGGGCCCACAATGAATTTGTTGCCATAACAAGAGTTCTTAACCCTTTTTGTGCCATAGGCCCTTCTGGCATCTCATGAAGCCTAAGGATCATTTCAGAATTATGATTTTAGACACATAAAATGAAATATATAGGATTATAAAGAAAATCAATTATATTGAAATACAGTTGTCAAAATATTTTTCAGTTTGTTATAAAATCATAAGTAGGCTTCTTTATTATCTAATTAAATCACAAGCTCTAGTATCAAGTCTAACAACAACTGTAGTTTTGAAATACAAATGGACATAAACGATATTTAGAGATATCTGGAACAACTGTCAGGTAGGGTGAAAACACGGGATTTCTACTGCTGACAAAGTCACAGGTGCTGATTTTATTACTGTGGTTTGGGTCCTCCATTCACCATTGAGGAGATGTTTAATTACTGCTAGAAGTTGGGGAAAATAAAGAAATAATTGAGGCCAGGTGTGGTGGCTCATGCCTGTAATCCCAGCACTTTGGGAAGCTGAGGCAGGTGGATCACTTGAGGTCAGGAGTTCAAGACCAGCCTGGACAACATGGTGAAACCCCATCTCTACTAAAGATACAAAAAATCAGCCAGGCGTGGTGGCACACGCCTGTAATCCTAGTTACTTGGGAGGCTGAGGCAGGAGAATCACTTGAACCTGGGAGGCAGAGGTTATAGTGAGCTGAGATGGTGCCATTGCACTCTAGCCTGGACAACAGACTAAGACTCTGTCTCAAAAGAAAAAAAAGAAATAATTGTATGCCTTTCCATGTTTATAGATTGCCTGAATTCTATACATAGATTTTTTGGAGGTCCATGGGTCACAGACTAAGAACCACTGACCCAGGCGATAGTGGGTATAAATGAGCCCAGCCTCTCCTTTTATCTTTTGAGACAGTGAGCCTCTCCCCTCCTGCCTGGCCTTTAAGCCCCAGAATAAATTCCAGATACAAACATCTCCAGCCCAGCCCTGCTCCTCCTTCTAGCTTCTGGCCCTACCCCATGGAACACAGGGAGAATTCATTTTCTTTCTGCCCATCTCAAGAATAGCCTATCTCCTTTCACCAGGAGAGCCTTCGTGTCCCTAAAGGGAAGGGTAAGTCATGGGGGATTGGGGAGTCTCACCTGAAAGGTTCGGAGAGTTGATGGCTGAGAAAGCAAGCAGGGAAACCAAGTCAGAACTGAGGTGTGGGGCTCTACAGAGGATACCCTGCTTGGGACCAGAGGACAGGGTCCTCAGGGCAGGACTGGGGGCCAGCAGGTGTGGCCTGCAGTAACAGAGTAGGACAGTGCATGGTGGGAAACCCCAAGCTTAGGAACCACATGGGGATGGTGGAGGGGGTCCCTGGGTATGAGATGGGCCCATCCTTCCTACCACCACCACCGTCACCTACGCTCTGTGTAGTGGATGATGCGGGAGGCCATGTCACCAGCCCCGAAGGTGGTATAGGGTGTGAGGCGGACCTCATAGCTGTGGGGCACACGGAGATCGGTCAGGATGTACTCCAGCAGCTGCCCCTTCTCCACACGCCGGACCGGGATGGCCTTGACCACGGCATTGTGCTGGTTCAGCTGTAAGCACAGGGTTCCCAGATGCCTGGAGGTCAGGTGCTCAGTTTCCTCATCTGTGAGACAGGACAGTCACCCCTTCCCACCTCCCAGGGCTGCCTTCATAATAAAAGTGACGACAGCAACACCCTGAACCATTAAGTGTTGGGCACTGTTCTAAAGATTTTCCATTAAGTCATTTAAACCTCAAAACAACAATCCTATGAAGCAAAATATAATTACCCGCATTTTACAGATAAGGAAACTGAGGCCAAAGAGAGTAGCTTGCTCTAGCTCACACAAAGCTGGGTTCTTGCCTAGGCAGTCTGCCCCAGAGTCAAACTCTTACCGTCCCACCGACCACCTCTTGGGCTGAGCAGAACCATATGGAATCAGACTGGGCACGAGAACAGCAGAGTGACCCTGGCCTTGCATGGTAGAGGCTCCCTGGATGAGACTGACCTCCCCTTTCCCACACCACTTCTTAAGCTCTTGACCCAAGAGTAGATTCTACATTCTGTAAGCAGTGCTGGTTCCCTCCCCCATGAACCCAGCAGACCCCTGCCTGCCCAGCTCTCAGAGCTGTGCCTAGAGTCTCCCTCCAGAAGGGACAGATCCTTAGAACCTCCGATCTCTTGCTGCTATATTCGAAATCTCTCCCTGCCCCTGAAGAGTCATCTCTAAGAGAGTCAACATGTCTGAGCCCCATCTCCGACCCTTCCTCTGGCCTTGATGAGCATTTCCAGGGTCAGCCACACCACCCTCCACCTGCCCCCAGTCCCCCGCTCCCCTTGGCCCACCTGGCGGACACTGAGTCTGTAGTTGAGCACAGGGTCGACAGCATCAGGCTCCCTCTGAGTCCACTGCAGCACGTAGGAGTAGTTCTTGGACAGCTTGTGGCTGCGGGTGGGGTTGGGGGTGTCGAAGTAAAACTCCGGGCTGTAGGCTTTGGCTAAGAGGGTGGGGAGGGGGGCATTGGGCCGTGAAGGGTTGGGGGAGACACAGAGAGGAGGTGTGGGAGAGGGAAACGGAAGAGGATGAGGTGGAAAACAGAGAGGGGGATGGAGAAACAAAGAGAAAGGGAGTATTGTGAGGAGAGGAATGTTTGCAGGAAGAGGGGATTGGGGAGAAGGGGGATGAGGTAGGAAGGAAAGTGGGAGATGGAGACAGAGAGATTGGAAATTCCAAGAGGTGATATGGGTGAGAAGGGGAAGAAAGGCCGAGAAAAACAAAGTAAAGAGAAATTTGGAAAGACACAGAGAAGGGAAATAAGGGAAGGCATGGGGAAAGAGCGTGGGGGAAAGACAAAGAAGGGTCCGGGATATTGGGAGGAAAGAAAGAGAAGGGAGCGGAGGGGAAGAGAGAGAGGAAAGAGGTGGGGAGGCAGAGAAAGTGTGGGAGAACAGGGGAGAAGGGAAGGAGGTGGGAAATGTCACAGGGGCCTCTGGCTGGCAGGGCTGGGTACGGGGGAGGTGGGGAGAGGGCCAGTGACCTGCCATCCTATCCCCCTGCTGTTGAGTGGGGGATTCAAACAGAAGCTGAAAGGGCTTCTGAAGTCAGTTGGGGGCTGCTGGGAAAGCTGTACGTGCCATGGAATGGGGGACAGGTATGCCCAGGCTCTGCTCCAGGGGCGCTGCCACCAGCTCTGGCTGGAAGGCAGCTCTCCACACGTGGAGGAGGACCATCAACAACCCAGGCAGCCCCTCCGTGTTCCCCTAGGCCTTCCTCGCCACCACCTCCACCCCTTTCTGACCCACCCACGGCCATCTACAGCCCCTGACAGCCCACCTGAGAATGCCTTGAAGAGGTGGGGCTGAGTGGGGTTTCTGAGCCACGAAGGGCCTGCACCTCTACGGTGTCAGCTCGGGAAATGTGTTCTGTCTGGCCTAGTGCCCCGCAATGTTCCAGAGAAGTTGTTGAGGGGCGTCTTCTCTCCTCTAAACTACACCCCAGGCTCCCGAAGTGGTTCCCCATCTGTAGCCTCAGGGGTCAAGGACGAGGGATGAGGGGCTGAGAAGGGGCCATGGCCAGGGCTTGACGCTGGTGGGAGTGGGGCTGGAGCGGACACTGCCTGCTACTGGCACGGCCGGAAGCGCAAAGCTGGGACTGGGCCGAGCGGAAAGGGATGGAGCCTATGCCTTACGCAGGAGGCTGAGCGGCTTTGAACGGGTCTAGGCCTGGTTCGGGTGCAGGTAGAGAGGCGAAGCCTGGCCCTGGGGAAGGCTGTGTTTGAAAGGGGCGCAGTTCTCACACGCCCAGGAAGCGCACTGAGCTGAAATGGGCGGGGCTTAGGTCAGGTATGGGCACAGGCGGGCCTTGGAAGGGGAAGGCCTCAACCTCAAGGCACGGTGTGAGTGGGGGGCGTGGCCCGCACCTGGAGAGACGGGCTAGGAGGTCCAGGTTGGGATGGGGACATGAAGCGGGGCCTGGCCTTGGCGGGGCAGGCCTTGGAAAGGCTTGGGCTAAGCCTGGAGTCGGCAGACTTCAAGGGCTGGGGGTGGGGGGCATCAGGGAAGAATCACCCGGGCTGGGATGGGGGCGGAGCCTGGCACCTGGTGGGCGTAGTGGGTGGGGCGGGACCCTCCGGACGCTCACCGGAGACCTGGAAGAGGCAGGTAGCCGAGCCCACGTCGTTGGAGACGCTGCACTCGTAGCTGCCGCTATTGTCGCGTGTTACGGCGTCGAGGTGCAGCTCCGCGTGGTCCGGGGCCTCGGCGGCAGGAACAACGGGGGGCGGCGGCAGCAGCTGCCCTTTGAAGCGCCACACGGCCGAGGCGATGCGCTGGGGGCTCCCTCGCAGCAGCGAGCAGCGCAGGAGCACGGGCCGGCCCAGCGCCTGGCGCACGTCCTGGGAACTGGGTTCCACCTCCGGCGGGACTGGGGGCGGGAGCGGCGGTCAGCGGGGCCTCTCCCCAGCGAGTGGGGCCTGAGGAGCAGCCCGTGGGGAGGCAACGCGCTCGCGTCTACTGCCGTGGGCCCTCGCCCAGAAAGATCCCAGGGCGGATGCACACATCTCTCCAATGGCCACGATCTTACCTCCCAACCTGCAGATACCCACTCCCTCCCGGCCATTCCCACCAGCCATGCTTCCCAGACCTGGCCTCCAGTCACGCCTAAGTGGGCCCCTCACCCCACCCCCAGCCCAAAGAATGAAATGCAGGATAAGGCAGGAGTTTTGTGCACAATCTCTGAAGCTAAATGGGCTGGGTTCAAATCCCAGCCCTGCCTCTGTGAGATCTTAGGCAAGTTACTCAATCTCTCCGTGTCTCAGTTTCCCTATGTGTAAAAATGGGGGAATGATAGCATCTATTATAGGGCTGTGGGGGTTTAAATGAGTTAGCGCATTAAAACTCTTAGAACAGTGTTTGGCACATGGTGATAATTTTCATAATCTTGTTATCAGACAGTGTTCCCCTTGAGGGTCTTTCCTCCTCCTTCAAAATTCCATTTCCACCTGTCAGAATCAAGTAATTTTTTTTGTTCACCAGGTCCCTGAAAATGAAGATGGGAGATACTTGATGGAAGTGGAGAAAGAACACCGACCTCGTGTCCTACAGCACGAGGGTGTCAAGGAGCGTTAGGGGTATGAGCAGTAGGTGGTGGGGTCTGGGTGGACTGGGGTCGGGGAGGGGATGAAGAGGGGACAGGCCGGCTGGGAGGCAGAAGGCAGACTGGGAAGGTAGTCCCGGTGGCATGGTGGACTCACACTGCACGTTCAGCTGCACCTGGGCCTCACGGGGGCGCACGTTGAAGCCATTATAGCGGGCCGTCTGGCAGCGGTAGGTCCCGCTCATGTCTCGGCTCACACGCTCCAGCCGCAGCTTCCCGTCCGGAGTCTCCTCCAGGGGCAGCCCCGAGGGCAGCAGTGCAGCCTCCTTGTCCACGCGGGACCAGAGCACGGGCGGCCTCGGCTTGCCCCGCACCTCGCACTGCAGCTCGGCAGGCGATCCCTCGCGCACAGTCACCAGGGCCCGTCCCTTGGGCACACTGATGGTTGGTGGCACTGCAGGGGTGAGGGTGGTCGGGGGCGGCGGGGAGAGGTGGGGCCGGAGTTAGCTCCCCTCCTGGCCTCTGCCCTCCAGCTCCTGCTTACCTTCCCCTAGGTGCAAGCCTCTCTCTCCCATCCCAGACTTCCCACTGGTCCTCCAGTATTTCCAAAGCAGAACTCACTTTCCCAAATCCTCTCCACTCCTGGGTCTCCACCCCAGGGTCTCCCAACTCAAAAAGAGACCTGAAGACATCCTGGCCTATATTCCTTCTTCCCCAGCACTAGTAAGTTCTGGGGATTCCACCTCTTAGACATTTCTAAATACATCCATTCTCGGTCCTTCTCTCCTACTGCTGGCCCTGGCCTATTTAAAGACTTCATCTTCTCTTGCCCTAGTGTGTTATCACAGGCTGCTTGTCTGTCCTACAACATCCTCGCCCTTTCTTCCTAAGTAATAGGATACCTGCTTTTCGGCAGGGCTCACAGCCACCCAGAATAAAGTCTGCATCTCCCAGCCTGCATTATCATTAGCTATAGCCATGTGACTAAATTCTCGTCAATGGGATACCAAGGAAAATAAGGGTGTTTAAAAGAAGAAGCTGTACCCCTCTTCTCCTTCCTGCAGACGAGAATGCAGGCTAATGGCTGCAGCTGGAACTGCCATCATGGGCAAGGTGGCACATGCTAAGGATGACAGAAGAGCAAGCCAGAAGGAGCCTGGAGCTCTGAGAACTTGGTGGAGCAGAACCCCCATATTAGCCCTGACTGCTCACCAGCAGACTTTGACATGACAAAGAAGTACACATCTAGCTAGTTTAAGTCACTGTTAATTAGGCTCATTTCTGTTAAAAAACACTGTTAATTTCTTAATTTTTTTTTTTTAGATGAAGTTTCACTCTTGTTGCCCAGGCTGGAGTGCAATGGCATGATCTTGGCTCACTGCAACCTCCACCTCTCAGGTTCAAGTGATTCTCCTGCCTCAGGCTCCCGAGCAGCTGGCATTGTAGGCATGGGCCACCATGCTCAGCTAATCTGTATTTTTAGTAGCGATGGGGTTTCTCCATGTTGGTCACACTGGTCTCAAACTCCCAACCTCAGGTGATCTGCCCACCTTGGCCTCCCAAAGTGCTAGGATTATAGGCATGAGCCACCGAGCCCTGCCTAATTTTTTTTATTCACCTAATTCAACCAACACATTGCCCAAACGGAGGATCTTTTGAAGACTTCCATGGGTTCCATTGCACATCACATCAAGCAAACTAAAATGTACCCATGTTCTACATTAAATATAATTTAAATATAAAGTTCTTATTTGTAAACAGCTCTACAAGGCACGCTGAGGCCCAGTGATCTAGTTACTGTAATATATATTCTATAAACATGTATGCATTCATTGTCTTTAATTTTGCAGTTTTCTCTTCGTATTTTGGAGCCAATTAATTTACTTTTCCAGGGCCTTAAAACGCTTCCATGCCCTAGGCATCAGGCCTGTGAGCCAAATGGAGGAAACAGCCCTGGGTCCCTGCCCTGACTTTAACACATTCCAACTCCTATGCCTTCTACATACCCTCCAGGCTAAAGGGGAATCTCTCCCTTTGAGGCTGCACCACTCTCAGAGAACTTTTTCCAGACTCTCATGTATTGCAGTTTGTAATGATATAGTTATTTGTGAGACTATCTGAAACATGTTTGCCTTTCCTCCTAAGCTCTATGAGGGCAGAACCTGTTTTGCCCACCACTCCACCCCAGGACCTAACACAGTCCCTAGCATATAATAGGGACTCAGTAAAAGTGTGTGGCATGAACAAATGGTGGCCTCCTCACTCTGACTTCCCTTTCCCAAGCTGCTGCCTCCCCACTATCTCCCGTCTGTGGGCCTCTCCACCCCTTCACGTTTCCCCAGAGCCCCTCCAGCTGCCCACCTGTCTCAGAGGAGATGTTGACCTCGACGCTGAGGTCGGGCACAGGTGCCCCTGGGAAAGAAGCCATGCACAGGTAGGTGCCATAGTCACTGAAGTGCAGGTCAATGAGCTCTAGGCTGCTGGTGACCGCAGGAAGCTCAGGGTCATTGCGAGTCACCAGCAGCCGCTTGGACATGCGTGCCGGCTTGCCATTCTTGAACCACTGGTAGGTCACCTTCTCCTGGGGCACTGCGTCCACGTGGCATGATAGCTTCAGGTCCTGGCCCAGCTGGATGTTCTCACTCTCTTTGATCACGTCAGGCGTGATCTGGAATGTAGCGTTCTTCATGGCTGTGAGTGGATGCGGAGGGGAGGGTAGCTGGGGTTGACCTGACTCCAGGGGTCCATGTCCCACCCCAACCTAGACCCAGCTTCTCTCCTCTAACTGGCCCTTCTGGAGGTAGATGGCTACAAGTCCCCCAGGTGAAACTATCACTTTTCTGTGCTTGGAAATTGTTTCGTTTGCTCAGATGAGCTTTAAAAGTTCACAAAAGGTCACTGCACAAAAGCAGGTTTAGTAATAACAGAACATTCACTATGGGAGAGGCACTGTTCTAAGCACTAAACATGGATTTACTAGTTTAACCCATCCCAGAATCTCTGAGGGAGATGCTTTATTACCCCCATTTTGCAAAGGAGGGAACTGAGGCTCAGACAGTTTAAGTAACTTGCCCAAAAAAGCAGCCAGTGTTGAATTCAAACTGAGTCTCAGCTCTTGACTGCTACACTACTTTGTTTTTATCATTGTTTTAAATCTTAAATATGCAAAATACACATCTGGAAGCATGCACTAGAATATAATAGTGCTTCTGTCTAGAGAGTGGAACTGAGGAGAATTGACAGGCAATTTAATTCTTACATTTCACCCTTTTGTGCTGTTTGACTCTTTGTAATGTGTGTATAATTTTTGTAATCAGAGACCAATACAATCACTTTACATGCAATTATAGCAAAACACAGCATTTAGAAAGAAAAAAAGTATGGCCTCATTAAAAAATGTGGATCATATTTGAAATAAGCCAAAAGCTAAACAGAGTTTTTAATCAGTTACCTAAACTTCTGAACAGGAAGCTGGCACAACAGCCATAAGCCAGGTCTGTGCTGGGAAAGGCAGGCTCCACAGTCACCCTAAGAGGTGACCATAAGCATTTGATGTAAATTGAGATCTTACCAACCAGGCTTAAAAGGCCAAATGGAATCAGGTGGAGAAAAATAATCTTCTGATGGGAAAGTACCATCGAAGGAAAAAGTAGTCATTAGCCACAGTTTTTAACCTTCTTTCTTGCTCTGATTAAGTAAAAAGTCATAGAGAGCTAGTTTCTTTCTGTGAGGAGAGTCAGAAAAAGACTGACTGGTCAGTGAGAGATGAATGAAGAGAGTCCCATGTAATCAGTGACTCTCAGTGGAGTTCGGCAGAAGCTGCCCTTTACATTCAAGTGCTAAAGAGCTGGAAACAAGCCTGGATCCTTAAAAACAACAAAAAAATAAACAGGGAGTGTATACTCAGGGCAACGTGAATCTATGCTCTCGGGTAACCAAAATATATAAAAAAGAAAAGAAACAACAACAACAAAAATCCCTAAAGCCACACAAGCAGAAAAATTTAAAGTTTTCTCAATTCGGAGTGTCAAAATCAACATCATAGTGTGCGGTCAATGATAATTAATGAGGCTGAGGTTTAGTAAGAAAAATGTTTATACTTTTTTCTTACTAAAGTAAGAAAAGAATGAGCTCCAAGTTTTATATCATTTTTACATTTAGTAATTATCTTCAGATTCACTTTCCTAATAAAGATTTCCACATAGGGCATATGGAAATGTGTGTTATTTTCACTTAAATTCAGTTAATCACAAAGAAAACCACTGTACAGGGAGAAAGCCAGGAAATTACTCTTGAAACCAAGAATGTCCCCATTTAGCTTTTTGCAGCCTCAGTTTGCCAATCTTAAAAAAAAAAAAAATAGGTAATCAATCGTAGCCCTTCCTACTTTTTGGATTGTTGAGGGTAGATTGCCAACAGTCATAAAGCTTCATACAAATTTTAGTTCTTCTGCCATCTGCTGGCAGTTAGCTGAATTGCAGGGAAATCAAAGTGCTTGGAACATCTTCTGTGTGCCTCACCTACCATGGTGAAGCAGACAGGCCCCTTTCCGAATTCACTGGGAGCTCCCAAAGACCAGGGACACTGTCTGCCTCATAACTTCCCTCCCACCCCTTCTGAGGCCACGTACATCGCACCAGCAGGTTGACGGTCTTCTTGGCAGGGTTGCCCACATTGTTGGTGGCTGTGCAGTTGTAGTAGCCAGAGTCCCGGGCCTGCACTGAAGGGATGCTGAGGGTGCCTCCCTGGGCCACAGCACCCAGGGGCAGCGGGCCAGGCCCATGGGACCACTGCAGCTGGGGGAGGGGATCACCGCCTGTCAGCAGACACTGCACCGTCACATTCTCCCCAGGGTTCACCACCAGAGTTTCGTTCACAGACAGCTTCAGGGCTGGTGGTGCTGAGGACAAGGAGGGGGTCTTAGGGGTCTGTGAGGCAGGGCTGGATGTTGGGGAAAACAGGGAGCTAGGAAAACCATAGAGGCCGGAGAAGTCCTCGGGGGAGATGAGAGGGGAGAAGATAGAGCAGGAAGAGGAGAGGAGGGGCCAGACATTAGTGGCAATGTGCCTGCAGTCCCGTGGGCTGGGGCATTATTCCCTGGTTGGGAGCTAGCTCAGGTAGGCAGGGAGTATGGGCAGGGAAACGCCTGTACCCGTGGTGTTGGTGAGCCGGAAGGTGATGGCCTTGTCTGGGATGCCGCACACGTTACGCACAGACACCTGGCAGGTGTAGCTGGCATAGTCCTGGGGCCGCAGGTTCTTCAGCTTCAGGACCTTGGTCTCCCCCTGGGCAGCAGTGGACCACTGGGGTGAGGTGCCTGCTTGAGTCTCCAGGGATCCCACATACTCATTCACCCAGCATCAGCGCCTACCACAAATGCCTGTGTAATTCCTATCTTCCCAACCCCCCCACCCTCACCAATTAGCCCCAGGGGTCCTGAGCCTGGGCTGGATGCTACACTCTCCATAGCCATGGCAGTGCCTCATCATGGGCTTCTCTGGGCCTGAAGTTGCCCTGGTGCACACTGGCAAGGACCAGGCCTTGGTTTCTCCAATCTGGGAAATGGGAAGAGTAAGAAGGGAACTTGCTCTTACAACCCACACAGACATGAGGCCGGCCCGCAGCCATTGCTGGTCATCTCCCCACCCCCAGGTCCTGCTGTGCCTGGCCATAGGTTCCCAATACTCTGCCAGCCAGCAGCAGGCTGGGATGACCTGTCTGCTCTTATGGGGTGCCTTTTCCTAACTAGCAAAGTTCCTAGAGGACACATTGCCTCAGGGACACTCCTGTCCTCACTGCTGCTCCCTGATTTTTCTGCCCCAGGCTGGCTGAACTCCAATCAGGATGTGTGCCTCCAAAGTCAGAATAGAATTGCTGAAGTCAGGGCAGTCTCAAAAACTCAGCCCCATGCCCCCCTCCCTTGTTGGGTGCAGGAGAAAAAGTGTGGGGCGAGCCAGCTGCCCATCCTGACCTGAGTATAGAGGGGCTCATAGATGTCGACCCCATTGTCCTGGCTGTGGGACAGGGTATCGGAGCCCCGCTTCCAGATGAAGCGGGCAGGTGGGTTGGAGTTGACAGTACAGCGCAGGAACACCGTCTTCTCCTGGTAGAAGTTGCCTCGCACATCGCTCACCGTCTGGTGCACCGTCAGCACTGGCTCATCCAGGTCTGCAAGGGCACAGCCCCCGTGGAGTCAGGACTGAGTGACCCCGAAGTGGGGGGCTCAGGCTCCTGGCAGCCCTCAGGAAAAGCTGAGCCGCCCTCAAGACATGTTTCCAGATTGCCAGATGCCCCCCCTCACCCCGGCCTTGCAAGCTTGACTAACCTGTTAGAGGCAGGGGACAGGACTGTTTCTTTTTTCTTTCTTTCTTTTTTTTTTTTTGTTTTTGAGACAGAGTCTCACTCTGTCGCCAGGCTGGAGTGCAGTGGCGCCATCTCGGCTCCCTGCAACCTTCAACTCCCTGTTTCAAGCGATTCTCCTGCCTCAGCCTCCCGAGTAGCTAAGACTATAGGCCCGTGTGAAGGGCCAGGAACTACTAAGCTACCTTCGTTTACCAACGAGGAAACGTGCCACCATGCCCAGTTAATTTTTGTATTTTTAGTAGAGACAGGGTTTCACCATGTTGGCCAGGATGGTCTTGATCTCTTAACCTTGTGATCTACCTGCCTTGGCCTCCCAAAATGCTGGGTTTACAGGCATGAGCCACAGCGCCCAGCCTCCCTCCCTCCCTCCCTTCCTTCATTTCTTTCGAGGCAGAGTCTCACTCTGTCACCCAGGCTGGAGTGCAGTGGTACAATCATGACTCACTGCAGTCTCAACCTCCTGGGCTCAATCGATCCTCCCACCTTAGCCTCCTGAATAACTGAGACTACAGGCATGTACCACCACACCCAGCTATTTTTTGTATTTTTTGTAGAGACAGGGTTTCACCGTATTGCCCAGACTGGTCTTGAATTCCCAGGCTCACGTGATCCTCTCGCCTCAGCCTCCCGAAGGGCCGGGATGAGAGGTGTGAGCCACCGCACCTGGCCAAGGGGACAGGACTTGATGCCTTCCCAGACTTCCTCCGAGCTGTGCTTCCCAGGGACCTGCATGAGGGCGTCTAGCTTTGCAGTCTCCCATCATGGGATGGAGGAAGCGCTGCTTCCTCAAATCCTAGTTAAGCTGTTAATTTGTAGTGTGACCTGCCTAAGTCTCGTCTCTCTCTGAGCCTGTTTCCTCATTGGTAAACTAAGGTAGCTTAGTAGTTCTTGGCCCTGTTTGCACAAGAGCATTACGTGGAGATTTCCTTCTTAATACTGATGCCTGGTAGAGCTCATTGATAGTGTCAAAAGTCAGAACAATGATTGTCTCTGGGGGGAGTTACTGACTGGGAGGGGGCATGAAGGAACTTTCTAGAGTCCTGGAAATGTTCTATCTCTTTAACTGGAAGGTGTTCGCACACATACATACATAGGTAAAAAGCCATTAAACTTTGCATTTAAGATGAGTATACTCTACTGATTAATCCTCAATTTAAAAAATAATTTAAAAGTTTAAGAAAGAATCGATATTTGGCCCCACCCCTGATCAATTACATCAGAATCTCTGGAAGTAGGGCCCAGGCATTCATGTTTTTAAAGGGTTTTCTAGAGATCCTAATGTATGGTTGTGAGTCACAGGCACTGATAGTCTACATTCCAACATCCTCCATCGAATGTTCCAGCAGCCCATCATTCTGACCCTTCCACAGTCCACTGGAATAGAAGTCACCACCCCAGCCAGGAGAGGAGGTGGGCATTGGTGGGGCCCAGGCTATGCCTGCCAGCATCTTCCAGGGCTAATAGCCTGAGAAATGGCCCTTGGCTCCAAGGGTCAACAGGACCCTGGGTGGCTGATGAGGGACAGAAGAGAGGTCTGGGGTGCCACTGTTTATCACTCTATTAAGTCCCACTTAGGGAGTGGGAGGGTACATAGCTAATAGGTAGGTTCATTCTAAGCCTTAAGATGGTGTCAGACAGGCTCCTGGGCCTGGGCCAAGAGCTTCTGGGTACCTGAGTCAGCCTGATGGATGACTCAGGAAGAGAGGCTCCTGGGGCTAAAGGGATACCCATGGAGACCGGGTAGGGACTGGGGGCTTCTCATTCAGCTAGCAGCAAGGACTGGTGGAGTGGGGCTTGGTCCTACATGTAATGTAGTAGGGAAGGAAATCTCAGAGCTGCCACAGGACAAAAGCAGAGGCATGAGGTACTGTGGAAAGGGCAGTGGACCACGGGGAAGAGATCTGTGTTCTCATCTCAGATCTGAGGCTACCTCACTCCATGCCTGTGGGCAAATCACATGGGACCTCAGTTTTCCTATCTGTGGAAGGGGTGTAAGTCAACCCATCCTGCTCTCCTTGCTTACCTCACAGGGATGTTGCAAGGTTCATATGGGATTACAGGTGGAGAAGGTGTAGATGGTAGAGGGTGGTACACACTGTCCCATACCTCTTAGGCGCCTCCCCTGAGGTCTACTTCTCCATCCGCCCCATCCCCACTTGCCCGCCTCACCTCAGCCCCAGGGCACCCTCTGGCCTGGGCTGCACTGTCAGGGCCGTGGGAGAGAGGGGGCCTCGACTCACACTGCACGTCCACGCGGATGGATTTGATGGCCGGTACGCCCACGCCGTTCTCCGCCTTGCAGTAGTAGCGGCCACCCTGCGTGCGCGCAATGCGCTCGATGCGCAGTGTCTCATTGAACACCGACGTCTCCTGGAACTTGTCCGAGGCGCTGCCCGCCGTCTTGGTCCACCGCACCTGGGCCGCCGGGAGGGGCAGAGTCAGACTGGCAGACTCGCACGGGGTGGGGACCTCAGCGCTGAGTACCCTTCCATGGCACCCCCTCTCCCCACTTTTTCACAAACGCACGTGGGCCATATGCAGGCCTAGGAAACGAATGCAGGCAGACTCGTGGGAATGCACACAGAGGGTAGGATGCCATGGAGTCAAGGGCTGGGGAATCCGGGATCAGAGGGAAGAGCCTTTAAATCGGTGTGCAGTGCTGGGGTTAAGAGCATGGATTCTGCCGGGAGCCGTGGCTCACGCCTATAATCTCAGCACTTAGGGAGGCCGAGATGGGTGGATCATCTGAGGTCAGGAGTTCGAGACCAGCCTGGCAAACATGGCAAAACCCCGTCTTTACTAAAAATACAAAAATTAGCCAGACATGATGGCCTGCGCCTGTAGTCCCAGCTACTCAGGAGGCTGAGGCAAGAGAATCTCTTGAACCCGGGAGGCTGGGGTTGCAGTGCGCCGAGATCTAGTCACTGAACTCCAGCTATCAGGTCCTGAGCAGCCAATGGAGGGGCTCACTTGGGGAGGAATTGAAGCCTCAGGCCAACAGCCACATGAGTTAGCTTGGAAGTGGATTCTCCAGCCTCAGTTATCCTCCAATGACTGCACCCCTGGCTGACGCCTTGTCAGAAACCCTGAGCCACAGCCAGCCAGCTAAGCTGCTCCCGGGTTCCTGTCCCACGGGAACTGTGAGACAGTACGAGTGTTTGTTGTTTGAAGCTCTTAAGTTTTGGAGTATTTGTTATGCAGTAATATATGACTAATACAGCATGATACCCACTCTGCAAGATTCTTATGAGGTTTACAAAGAAAGTATATAAATCACCTATGTGTGGTGTCCCATTATCTCTTCCAATATTTAGATTTTTTTATTTTGAAGATCCTTTCAGATTCCTCTATTATCTCTAGTTCCTCAGTTGTGAATTATTCACCTTGTTGGGTCTACGGACTGACTCTCCTGGCACTGTATTTTTTTAATGTGTTAAAAGTTAACTCCATAGGTTTGTACTCAGTGGGATTATTTTCCATAAAAGTCCTACTTGGACCTTTATGGTCCTGTCTGTGGTGTAGTTCTCATTCACTACTTGGGTACAGGTGGCTGCCGACACCCAAGATCATGGGTTCACAGATTCCAACACATTTTTATATTGGTTTCTCAAGTTAGGGTTTCCTCATTATTTGGATATTTCAAAACACAGACAGGTTTAGAGTTACGCTATCCCATAGGTGGTTGCATTTATATCCACACCCTGAAGGAGAGTCTGTTCCCTGCAGTGACTCTGGGCTGTGGGACAGAGATCTTCTGGTCCTCATTCACAGATGGTGCCACTCTTGTTGAGCTTCCAGCTGTAGGTGGAGTTCAGTTCCAGCTCCCAGCCATGGACAGACCTGTAGCCTGAATGCAAACCCCTTGTGTGTATGTTAATACGACTATCTATACAGTGTGTATGCAGTGCCAGTCTCTTCATGGGCCAGGTTCCTCAGCTTCTGCTCCCTGCCATCACTGTAGATTCTGTCTGCATTTCTGGCCCCCCAATATCCCTCCTTCTCACGACTTGTCTGGAGTGAGGCATTCCATGTCCCGTCAATCCCCCCCATCTTGACCACTAAGTGGGCTGTGAGATGCTAGTTCCCTTGTCCCTAGTAGTCTGGATGCTCCATGAGAACAGAAACAATAGGGGCATCTTCAGGACCCATAACTTTGCTTGGCATGTAGCAGGTGCTCAATAAATATTTCCTAAAACGAAACAAGCAAAAGAGCCAGAGGGCATTTTAGGAGAGGCAAGCAACTTTGGCTAAAGCAGGAATGAACAGGTTGTACTTGGGGATGGTGGGGAGGCAAGTCTGACTGGAGCACAGGGTGTGAGGAGGGTGGCAGCAGGAGATCAGACAAGAGAGGCAGGCGGAGGCCAGACTGTAGAAGGTCTGCGATTCCATCCCTAGGAGCTTGAATGAATCTGGTAAATGAAAGTGAGCCATTGACGGTCTCTGAGCAGGGCAGTGATATGATGTGGCACGATAGTGGTTATCATTCTGGTAGCAAAGTACAGGAATGGATCGAAGGGGGCTGGGTGCAGTGGCTCATGTGCGTAATCCCCGCACTTTGAGAGATTGAGGCGGGAGGATCACTTGAGCCCAGGAGGTCAAGACCAGCATGGGCAACATAGTGAAACCCCATCACTACAAAAAAAAAAAAAAAAAAAAAATTAGCCAGGCATGGAGACACATGCCTGTAGTCCCAGCTATTTGGGAGGCTGAGGCGGGGAGGATTGCTTAAGCCCAGGAGGTCGAGGCTGCAGTGAGCCATATTGCACTGCTACACTCCAGCCAGGGCAACAGAGCAACCCTGTCTCAAAAAAAAAAAAAAAAAAAAAAAAAAAAGATGGAAGGAGGGGTGAGGTGAGAGACTGAGAGGTCAGTTAGAGTCTACAGCAGTGGTCCAAGGGACAGGACCGACGGGCTGACCTAGAGGGGGAGTGAAGAAAAGAGAGGGGAAGACCCATGCAAGAGACATAAAAAGAAAGGCGTGCCGGTGCACGTGTTCACATCTCAGCACTTAGGGAGGCTGAGGCAGGAGAAATGCTTGAAGCCAGGAGCTCAAGACTAAAACACGCCTGGCTAACACAGGGACACCATATATCTATCTACCCAAAAAATTACAAATAATCCAGGCATGGTGGCCCACACCGTGGTCTCAGCTACTTGGTCAGATGGGGTGGGAGGATCGCTTGAGCACAGGAGGTCAAGGCTGCTGTCAGCTGTGATCATGTCACTGCACTGAGCCTGGGCAACAAAGTGAGAGCCCATCTCAAAAAACAAACAAACAACAAAAACAAAACGAAAACAAGTAAGGCCTCAGAGTCTGGCTAGACGTGAGGAATGAGGAGGTGCAAGGTCAAATATGAGCCCAAGAGTTTGAGCCTGGGTGGTGGAATGAATGAAAGCACTGGTGGAAAGAGAAAACCAAGTCTGCAAACACACAGCCACAACCACACATGGCCCGCAGGGACACGTGAGAGGACACACACAGATGGCCAGTGCAGCCTGAGGGAGAGATGACCTGGCGGCCTCACTGGCTTTTAGGGAGGACCATCCCCACTTTAAGGGTCACACCTGACACAGACATTGACCTAAATCCAGCAGCTTGTTTTCCCTCCTAAAACGCGCCTTCGAGAAGCAGCAGCAGTGGTCACAGCTTCTTGTCCATCTGCCTGTCTCCAGGCCAAGCCTACTAAAGCCATCTATATTCCCAAAAGTATCCAGAAAAAAGAATTTTGTATTTCACTGTCCTTTCTAGGATCCAGTTGTCACCCTTTCTGCTGCTATTAAAGGTCACAGCAGCTCACCGGCAAATTCCTCCCATCCCTTCAGTCCACCTCCTCCCTGCCTCCTCCCCTCAGCTCTCAGTGATAATGGGCCAGTGCTTCCTGCCCAAGCCATACACTTCGTTTGTGACAAAATTCATCTGGCATTTCCAGATCCTTGCTTTCTGTTTCTTTCTAATTGCTTTGGATCTTTGAACCTCAAGGGTGTGAAGCTTGCCTGCCAGAAGCCTCCTGAAGTAAAGATCATGTTTTCTTTTTCCTTTTTTTTTTTTTTTTTTTGAGACAGAGTTTTGCTCTTGTTACCCAAGCTAGAGTGCAATGGCGCAATCTCGGCTCACCAAAGTCTCTGCCTCCTGGGTTCAAGCAATTCTCCTGCCTCAGCCTCCCAAGTAGCTAGGACTACAGGCGTGCGCCACCATACCCAGCTAATTTTTGTATTTTTAGTAGAGACGAGGTTTCACCATGTTGACCAGGATGGTCTCGATCTCTTGACCTCATGATCCACCTGCCTCGGCCTCCCAAAGTGCTGGGATTATAGGCATGAGCCACCACGCCTGGCCGAGATCATGTTTTCTATGCTGCTTGTCACTCCTTGAGCCCCCAACTCAAAGATGGACACGCTGGGAGGAAGCAGACTGAGCTAAGAGAACACTGGTTCTGGATGCAACGTCTGCTTCCATCCTCACAAGAGCTGTGTGCCCTTGGAAGTTTACCCCAACCTTGCTGAGTCTCAGATTCCTCAGCTACAAACGGGGGCACCAATGCCTTCCTCACTGCACAGCTGTGAGGCTCCAAAGGGAAAGCACGGAGAAAGTGCCTGGCACGGCACCTGGCACATGGTCTGCCCACAGACACATTAGAACGATGTGCCTGCTCAACAGATCCGTGGAATGGAGTGGAGCTGAACAACCGGCATCCCATTGTTCCCCTCAGCCGTCAGTGTTTTCAGGTGAATGAGCCCACAGCCTCCAGCCCTTTCCCACAGAGCTCATTTTCCAGCTATTTCCCCAGCCCCAGTCTCCTGTTCTCCGCCTCCATGCTGCGGTGCATTCTGAGTCCTCATCTCCTGCTGCCTCTTCTTCAGCGCTCAGCAGGCAGGGAGAGGGCAGGAGCAGCCCGTGCAAGGCCTGGGCTGGGGGCTTACCTGGGGTCGAGGATGCCCGGTTACAAGGCACTGCAGCATGAGGGTGTCCCCCTCCCGGATGGTGTAGACACGCTCGCTGATATTGTCCTCTTTCACCACACATGCCTGGCCTGCGTGCACGATCTGGGCCTGGGCCGGAGCTGGCGGGAGAGGATGGAGGAGGTTTAGAGAAGAGGCCCCAAGGCGGAGGAGCTCTGGGGCTCCCTTCTGAGTGTGTCAGGGAGACCTCCCCAGACCATTCCTCAGAGGCCTGACCCCGCTGAGCCCAGGAAAGAATCCTCCCAGGACCCTCAGGCCAGAACCAGGAGGGCCAAGAACTCAGGAAAGGGACAGTTCCCCCACCCCTTTCAAGAGAGCTGTGCTTTCCAATGGGCTGATTGTGTGAAGAGGCTTTGTCATCAGTACAAACTGGTCGTCACTTAGTTAATATCACCATCTTAGCAGTCCTGACCGCAGATGCTGTGGCCACCCCTCTCAGCTCCCCAAGGTGACAGATGCATCCATTCCCAGCTGCCGACAGCTCAGGGTGTTCACTTTCCCCAAGGAATGCTGCCTTGGCCAGAGGTGCCTAGGAGATTACTCCCTCACCACCACAACACACACACACACACACACACACACACACACACACACACACACACACACACACACAGAGGTGGGGTGACTGTGGCGCTGTCATACTCCAGAGCTGCCCTGGGAACAGGCTGAGGCTGTGCTTCCTGAGCCACCTCTTTGCTTGGCTGCCTCACTCATTCCCTCAGCTTCTCTTGAGAGCATTTTCCCAGCAAATCACTTGCCTAAACCGTAACTCCCCAGCCCCAACCATCTCACACTTTGCTTCTAGAAAGCCTAAGCTAAGACATATAGACACACACACACACACACACACACACACACACACACACACACACACCCAGCTGCACATTGCCCTCCCCGAAGGCCTTCGTTGTTTTTCACTGCTCTCTGAGCCTGTGTCCAGCTTCCTCTCCAAGGGACAGAAGTTCTCACAGAAGTTGGGGCCTGGGAGCTCGCAAAACTATGGCTCCTCCCTGACCTCTCCCACAGTACCCGGGGCTGGGCTGTGGCCCAGGTCAGGGGACCAAAGCTGGATGGGCCAGTGGGAGATGACGGAACTTGCCAAAGTCACAGCCCCTGCCTTGGTGTCCAGCCCCATTGTTCTAAAGGCAAATCAGCTCCCAGCCCACCAAGGCTTAAGCTCTAGAAAAGGAAAAGACCCCAACTTCACAGGTTCTGCTCAAAGCTGAGAGGGGAGAGAGCGGAGGGAGAAGAGCTGATACTGGGCATGAGGAACACGAGGAGGTATAAACAACATCCCTGCTCTGAAGGGGGCACAGGGATGTTAAAATAGAAGTCATAAGAGTGATGGAACAGGCTCTCTGTGGCTAAGAGATAAAAAATTATAAACAGGACGTAAGGCCATGCCAGGCAAGGGGTAAGTCACACCCCCTACCCTTAAAGAAGAACCTATGTTCTAGCTGCCACAAGGTATTCCTTCTTCTCTCGTGGCTGAATAAGCACTGGCCTGGAGATAAGCAATACTGAAACAATTGCAGACCATCCACGGCCAGACACCGACTAGCTGGCCTCCTGTTCCACCAGCCTTAACTAAAGCTTTGATCGGACAAAAGACTGATTTCAGTAGCTTTCTCCCGATAAAAGACCAGCCACCATGGACTGGTTCTGACCAGCTGCCAGAGGCTGCCCACTAAGTGCCTTTGTGTCTTCCGTGTCACCTTTTGACACATAGGCCAGATTGTGGTACATGTAAATGTCTGTACCCCAAAGTGAACGTGAGGTGTATGTAAGATGCACGTTTGCTTGCTATGCATCTATGCATCCCGCCTTTGTGAATATTCATAGCTCCTCCCATAACCTGTTGAATATGTATATACCTGGCCCACCTGTTCAGCAGAAATTCCTGTCTCACCTTTCCTCCTTCAAAGTGACTGCTTTCAGTCTCTGCCAGAAGCTACACTTCCCAGCCTGTCAGGATGGCCACCCCGTAGGATGCAACCCTCTATAAGAAATAAAGCTCTCTTCTCCAAATGTATAAGTCTCATGATTCTTCAGTTAACAGAGGTAAGAAGATAAGAAGATAAAGCCTATACAGAAAATGTACAACTTCCTCCAGAAAACGTACCATGACTGACAGGCGCCTTCTTTCCTTATGTGTCTAGAGTGTCATCACCCCCCCGCCCCCAGTGCAACAACAAAGCATCAGACCTGTGTTTCTGTCAAATTCAGTATTCTTGTCTTTCTGCCTGCCAGACCATGAGCTTCATCTCGGGATCCCCAGCACAAGGCCTTGAATAGCAGGTGCTCAGTGAACCTTGAATGAATGCATTTATAAGGATATCCCATGGTGAAGTTGCCGGGTGACATAAGAGAGATAGAGAATGCCCTAGAATGTCAGAGGACAGGCATCACCATCTTCTGGAGGAAGAACCACAGAAGGTGTAGCATTTGAACCAGGCCTCAGGGAACAGGGAGGCTCCATGCTAGCTGACAAGGCAGAGTCCCAAATTATATTACACAGGGTAAACCACTAGTGATCTTTGGACGTTAGTTTTGTCATCTCTAAAATGAAGAGAACACTACCAACCCTAAGAACTCACAATGGTGGATGTGATGATAACATAGGATAAATGAAAAATGCTTAGTGGAATCGTCATAAGCATTACAGATGCTGCAGGTAGGGTCTTCCACCAACATTGATGGGATAGACATGAGCTAATCACAGAGGTAGAGTCCACAGAGGTAGCCTGGCAGCAGGGCGATAAACTTGGTCAGCAATTGGGAGTGACACAGGCTGTTTAACCATGAGGGTCTCTGCAAACAGCAACAGGTTCTGTAAACAGTGGTAGCTGCCACCAACCCAGAGTCTGAGTGTCCAGGTGACTATCCTGCCTGACTGGCTACCCCAGAGGAAGGAACCTGGCTGGCTGTCAGGAGACAAGCAATGTAAGCCTTGGGCAAGTCAATTCACCACCTTGGGCCTCAGTTTCCCCACCCATAGGAAGGGTAGATTAGATGACTTCTAAGGTCTTTTTCAACTCACAAACTCATACTTTCTATGAATTTTGTAATCAGCACATAGTCCCTATATAAGATGCACTCTAGAATCTGGGAACTGGGCCCGAAACTGTTACCTCGTGCAATAAAAATGCATGAGCACCACTATACGTGAAAGAGATAGCCATCTGTGACCAAAGTCCTCAGGAAATCTCATCAAGAAACAACCCACCAAGAGATGATGTGCATGCTGGGTGCTGATAAGACCAAGAGGCCTGAGGCGCCTCTCAACAAGAAGACATCGATTTAGCAGGCTCCAATGGAAGATAAGCTGTAATCTTGGACACTGTGGCTTGCCTGTAGCAAGGCAGTGTTGTAATGACAGAAGCTTTGGTGACAGATAAGGAATACTGAAAAAGAGCTGGTGAACTGGACTTTCTTAGGGCACAGCCAGAAGAGGACAGGGAAGACAGGGCCTGATCAGCAGACACAGGGCCTCTGGTCACCTGACAGGTATATTTCCCCACTGGAGATGGGGCCATGAGTAGGTATCAGAGATGACATTGTTAAAATTATCCAGCTCCTGGCCAGGTGCGGTGAGTCACACTTATAATCCCAGCCCTTTGGGAGGCTAAGGCAGGAGGATCACTTGAGCCCACGAGTTCTAGACCAGCCTGGGCAACATAGCGAGACTCTGTCTCTACAAAAACTGCAAAAATTAGCCAGGCAGTGGGGGCGGGGGGGCGAGGGGTGCCTGCAGTCCCAGCTATTCAGGAGGCTGAGGCAGGAGGATCATTTGAGTTCAAGGCTACAATGAGCTATGATCATGCCACTGCAGGCCGGCCTGGACAACAGAGTGAGATTCTGTCTAAAAAAAGAAAAAATGATTCAGCTCCCTTTGATGACCTTAAGTATTAAGACCACCCAACTCTAAAATGCTAGAATGACTTTGGAAGAAATATGGGTAGCACCACTAAAGGTAAACAGGTGTATGCCCCATGATGTAGCAATTCCACTCCTGGGTAGAATGAGTATTATGGCAACCAAACAGTAAGTACGAGAATATTCATAGTGGCTTTATTCGTAACAGCTAAAAACAAGAGCAGCCCATATGTCCATCAAGAATAGTATGAGTAAATAAATTCTGGTATCTTCATACAAAGGAGTATTACCCATACGTGAAAAAAGTGAACTACAGATAGACGTGACACTGTTGAATCTCACAGGCGCAACTGGAGTGAAATAACCCAGACACGAACATACAGTGTATTGTAATTGCACAGACAGAAAAGAATATATGGTGTGTGATCTCACTTATTCAAAACATAAAACCAGAAAAACGTATCTTAGGGTAACAGAGCCCTAACAGTGATTGCCCTTGGGTGGGGTGGGAGATTATTTGCTGGGAATGACACAAGAGAACTTTCTTGGGGAGAAGAAGGGATCCCATCACCAGATGGGATCTGATCTGAGTGATGGTTACACAGTGTCCAGATACACAAGTAAAAACACATCAAGGTATCTGCTTTGGACTTCACCATATTACACCTTCTAAATTACACCTCAATTCTTAGAAAACAGCATCTGCCATCCTGGGATGATATTAACCATTGAGATTATCCAGGATAATCTATTTACTATTACAGTTACCCAACTCCCTGATTCTCACCCTTACTTGATGAGTCACTTCCCATTGCTGGTTTGGCTCCAGGCATAGTTTTCCTTCTGAAATGAGACCTCACTAGTAGCAAATTACCTAGTCCCCCTTGGCCTCGGCCTTTCAATTTGCTCATCACCCACCACGGAGTTTCCTTAACATAAGTCAGCCTCCCAATGGCTCAGGTCACCCCTGGAATGGCCAGAACCATGTTTCTGACCCTAAACCCCAAAAGGTCCCTGCCCCACTGAACCTCAGCCTCCATCCAGCTCCACACACCCTAGGAAGACATGCCTGCAGCATCTCCTGATTTGGACGGGAACCAGGGCAGGGCTGATTCAAGACGCATCATGACATAATCCCTTCATTCAGTCTGTCGAACAGTAAATGCTGCTGGGCCCGGTGCTGTGCTGGGCGCTGGAGATACTGTCATGAAAAGCGAACAAAGGATGGCTCTCAAAGAGTATTGCTGGGGAAATGGATCACAAAAAAGGAAACAGAAATGGACAGGATAGTTTCAGAGTGTGTTAAATGTTATGACGACTCAAAAACAGAGGGATGTGATAAGGAACCGTGGGGCGAGGAAAGGTCTGCTTTAGAGAGATGGAAAGAGCAGAGCTGTGGAGTCAGACGACTACAGGGACCCATTCCTGGCTCTACTACCCATTAGCTGGCTGATGCTGGGCGATGCTGGGCAAATGACTTAACCTCTCTGAGCCTCAGCCTCTTCATTTATAAAATAAGAACAATGATGCCTTCTCCCAGGGCTGGTGCGAGGGGTTGATGCAATATATGTAACACACCTGGCCAAATAGTATGTGCTCTGTCCATGAATGACAGCTCCCCAGATATGAAATAGGAGCACCACCAGCTGTGTGCTCCCACACATGCAACCCAGCGGTGGAAATGCTCAAAGCAGACATTAAACGGGTAGGGAAGTTTCATTAATATGTTCAGAATTCATGCTGGGGGCTGTTCAGGGCTTCGGAGAGGTTGGGAAGTAGGAAGGGCTAGAGCCTTTTCTGAGTATCCCTCTTCTCATGGAACTAGTACACTTTCAGCAAGTTACTTAAGTTTTCTCATTTGTAATATGAGGCTGTGAGGAATAAATAAGGAAACTCACGTAAAGTGTTTAAAAGAGTGCGTGGTACTCAGTACGCAATCTACAACTGTCAGCCAGCCTTATCATTCTATAAATGATCCTGCACTCCTCCCAAGAACTCACGTCCCCTGCAGCGTGCAAGCCCTTTGCATGAGAGGACCCGGCCTTCTCTGTCACAGGTGATGGTTAGTACCTTCCTGGGGTCCACTGTATATTTCCAAGCTCTTTGCCTCAGTTCTGAGAAGCAGAAAGGGAAAGTCATATTTAGCTCCACTGGCAGAGAAGGGGACCAGTGCCTGGAAGGGGACAAGGAAATGCCTTGTCCAAGTCAGCAGCACAGCCGAGACTCAACCCCAGGCCTTCCCCTGCTAGCTTGGGACTCTGTTTACCATCCCCAGGAATTTCAGAGGCACAGCTGGATTTGATTACCTTCGCTTGACACCGAATCGGTGGATAAAAAACTGAACAGGATTTCAGAACCAAGTGTGTTTCCTTGCCTCTGGTGTATAAGATTTTTCCTATTCTACTCTCCTGATTTCTATCAACAAACCCCCACAGAAAAGGAAAACAGCCTCTTCCAACCTGTGTGCCACAGAGTGATCATTGATAGTCCATCACAGATGATGTTCACTGTCAAGTAAGGATGCTGCATGTTCCTTCTCTCGCTCTCACCCTCTGAGAAAGACTTGACACACAAAGTATATTATTAAAGGCTCTGAAAAGTCCTGCAGTAAACACATCCACGTAAATTGGTTTAACTCAGTGCTTTCTAAATGTATTTGGCCAAAAAAACCCTTCTTCGCAGAGTACCTCAACACCTTGAGAGGCAGCAATGTTCTGTAAACCAGTGGAAAAAAGCTTAATACAAAACTAACAGTTGAGGGGTTAACATGTCTCCCCACCCCCAGTGCCTTAGTTGAGAACAGCCAAGAGGCATGAGAGGTGTCACCCTTGGGGCAGCATCCTAATGAGAACAGCTGAAGCAGAACGCTTCTGGCCCAACAGCTTACTCTTTCCCTTCCCAAAAAGTATATACCCAAAACATTTACGTATGGGCGGGGGCTTCCAACACCCAGCAGGACCAATGAGGAAGACACAAACTCTCAGGGAGTCAGATTAAGACAGACTCCAACTTGCCAACTAAGGATTTGAAAAGCATTCCCACTGAAATGGGGGAATTTCATCAAAGACCCCCATGCCTCATAAGAGAATCCATGCCCAGCTGCTAGCCAAAGGTAGGGGTCTTGTCAAATGCACATGGATACAACCCCAGGGTGAGGGCCAAACAAGACTGACAGTAAGACAAGTGGAAAACCTGGATCAAAAGCACCATCAGGCCTGTAGTCCCAGCACTTTGGGAGGCCGAGGTAGGAGGATCGCTTGAGCTCAGAAGTTAGAGACCAGCCTGGGCAACATGGTGAAACCCCGTCTCTACCAAAAATATAAAAAATTAGCCAGCGTGGTGGTGCACACCTGTGTTCCCAGTTACTCAGGAGGCTGAGGTGGGAGGATGGCTTGCACTCAGGAGATGGAGGTTGCAGTGAACCGAGATCATACCACTGCACTCCAGCCTGGGTGACAGAGTGAGACCCCATCAGAAAAAAAAAAAAAAGTTCCTTTAGGCTGGGCACAGTGGCTCATGCTTATAATCCCAACATTTTGGGAGGCTGAGGCAGGAGGATTACCTGAGCCTAGGGGTTCAAGACCAGCCTGACCCCATCTCTACAAAAGAATTTAAATTTAAATTAAAATAATTAAAAAAATTTTTTAATTAAAATAATTTAAATTTTTAAATTTAAATTAAAAAAATTTTTTAAATGTAAAAATTTATGGGGTATGGTGGCACATGCCTATAATCCTAGCTACTTGGGGGGACTAAGGGGAAGGACTGCTTGAGCCCAGAAGATCGAGGCTGCAGTGAGCCATGATTGCACCACTGCATGCCAGCCTGGGCAACAGAGCAAGACCCCCATCTCAAAAAAACAAAAACTCAGCCAATTATCAATGAAGAGGGCTGCTGCCCTCTTCCTGCTTCTGGCTCCTTCCAGGGAAGTGAGTCTGCAGGCTGGAAAACAACCAAAGAGCAGGGTGAGGGAGGGGCAAGGGGACAAAAGGAGAAGGAGGGCCTGCAAAATGCCCCGCCCAGAGTTGGTTCTATCTGCCCACAGATGACAGAGCAGATGCCACCACCCCAGCCACCTCCCAGAAGCACCACTGAATGTTCTGGATGGTGTGGCACAGAATTGGGATCTGTGTTCTTGTTCTGACTTCCATCAGGCAGTCATTCAACAAGCACTTACCAGTATGAGATGTTAAACTTGGTGCCGAGGAACAGGGAGCTATGGCATTCAGACTCTGCACTAGGGAAGCGAACAGCTAGAAAAGTTGGAGAAGAATGATGCCTATAAAGGCCTGCTGAGAGGCAGACAGGGAGCAGGGAGGGATTGCTGTGAACTAGAGACTCGTGCTATGTCTCAGGTCTCCCCCCACCCCCATCTGCAGAATATATTAACTGCAATAACTACCCTTTATTGACGTTTACTCTGCCAGCAACATATTGAGTGCTTTATATCTTTTATCTTATTTATTGCTCCTAACAACCCCATTATGGTTTGGACTTTTCAGATGAGGAAGCTGAGGTTCGGCAAGGTTATCTAAGTTGCCCAAGGACACCCTATTGGCCTGGAGTCTGTCTGACTCTCCGTCTTTCCCACTAACCGCCATGCATTTCCACTTCCCAAGTGCCTAGCCCAGTGCAGGGCTCACGGCTCAGGATGGAGTCTCCATGTTCCTGCTGCATCCACAGAAACCGCCCCTCCCTCACCATGCCACCTCTCGCCCTCCCAGATCCTGGTATGCACGTGTTTATTGATCCTTTTATGCATGTAATGCAAATGGACACTTAATAATTTAGTGGAGTTAACAGTGCTGAAATATTAACAGGCTTTTCTCTTTTAATTAGCTGCTCAGAGAATGGCGGCCTAGGGCCTGGGAGGAGGCTTTCCTGGGCAGGCGCCTGGCCTGCTCTGCCTGGGCCTCCTTCTGCCAGGAATGGTGCTCCGAGCCTCTCTGCAGACTGTGAGCCATCGAGCGTGGGCCCCTCAGGAAAATTAACCCTGCCCTGCTGTGCTCACTGCACTGGGGGTTGCTCTGCCCTTATCACAGCCCCGTTCTCTGCAGAGCTGGCTGGAGCCTGTCCTCTGTTCACTACCAGCCAGGGGTGGACCAGGTGACTTCTCAGGGGTGCTCTGAGGCTGGGGGAGGCTCCCGTTCTGTGCTCAGAAAGCCAGCTTGAAAGAGTCCCAACCCACCCACACTGTCTCCCCCAGCCTTGCCGTAACGCAGAACATCTTGAGGGAAAGCAGCGACAGACGTTTGGCCCATCCAGCTCTGGGCATTCTCTCTCAGGTCATTAGACCCATGTCCAAGGCCATTCCCTCCCCATCCTCCCTCTAGCTCCCTGTCCTCCCAGTCCTTCAAAGGGCACACACAATCACCTTTTAATTTGCCATTGATTCATTGATTTGCTCTGTAACATTTTCTGAGCACCTATTACGTGAAATCTCTGCCCTCAGCGCTGGGACACAGAGCTAAATGAGGCACAGCCCTTCTGGGCAAAGAGCCTCTGCCCTCTGCCTGCTGCAAACCATATTAAACCCTGTTCCCCACCACAAGGCCTTTTTCGCTAATCAAAACCAAACTCACATTCAGCCAACCTTCCCTTTGGCTGCAAAAATCTCTCCCTAACCAGAGTGCATGAGTCTCTGACCTCTGGTGTATAAGGGTGCTGTCACTGAATACAGCAGCCAGCCATAGCTGAAAGGATCAGTGTGCAGGCCGCCACCCTGCCACCACAATTGAGAGAAAAACAAGCTCTGCTTTCATAGTCAGATGCAGGCCTGCTACAGTTTGTGGGGCCTTGTTCCATTTGCAGAGCCTCTCACTGCAGAGCCTGGAGCTTCTGGGAGGGGCCAGTGCCCTTACAACTCTCCTCTGCTGCAAGCAGTGGCCTGTCCATTATGTCCTATTCCCTGGGGATGTTCAGCACCACTGCACCCACATCCTGGTCTCATTGGAAGGCACACAGGTATTGAGGGTGGCAGGTGATGTTCACAGACTCTTCATGGTCTGTCTATCAATGGAAGTCTAATCTGCACATTCACTTACAGAACTAGAGGATGTCTGCACAGGTCACCAGGAAAGCCCTTTAATGAGGACTCTTAGGTCTCTGGAGGAAAACTATAAAGGGACTTTCTCTCTGGTGGGTCCGAGGATACCAAGATTAAAACTGTTAATGATGGCCGGGCGCGGTGGCTCATGCTTGTAATCCTAGCACTTTGGGAGGCTGAGGCAGGCAGACCACTTGAGGTCAGGAGGTTGAAACCAGCCTGGCCAACATGGTAAAATTTTGTCTCTACTGAAAATACAAAAAATTAGCCGGGTGTGGGGGCAGGAGCCTGCAATCCCAGCTACTTGGGAGGGTCAGGCAGGAAAATCACTTGAACCTGGGAGGCGGAGATTGCAATGAGCAGAGATCGCGCCACTGCACTCCAGTCTGGGTAACACAGAGAGTCTCTGTCTCAAAAAAAAAAAAAAAAAAATTGTTAATGATGAGGTAACACAGGCCATCTCTAACCAGTACAGGCAGGACACTCATGAAAGAGGCAGAAAGGCCTAGACCTCAAGTTGGGGACTGCTTGATCAGAGTCTTTAAATGCAAATCCGAAGGGGCTGCTCAGTGGTGTAGGATGAGCGGCAGGGAGGAGTGCTCTACCTTTTACTTAGTGACCGAGTGACCTTGGGCAAGTTGTTTAACCTCCTTTAGCCTCAGTTTCTTCATCTGCAAAATGGAGGTAATAGGACATCTCAGGCTTCCATGGAAGTAACTTTTGGGTTGTGAGGATTTGATGAGACAATGCACATTGGGTACATCACACAATGACTTCTACTTGGCAGGTACTTAATAAATTTCAGTTCTATTTCCATTTAAATGGACCAGGATATTTTGGGAACCTATTCCAAAGTCTTGCAAGAAAAAAATGTGAAACTGAATGAGGCCTACTTTGGAGGATTATGGAAAGTTTGTAATCCTGAGAGATCAGAATATCAAGGTAGGCTGAAAGTGGCAATCACTGGGAGGAACTCTCCCCATGAGAATATGCAGGATGATGGTGGGAAAGAGAGGCTTCCACCCATCAGGGCAGAGAATGCCTCCTAGGGTCTCAAGGTCTGCGCCTTCCTGGCCCAGGGATATGGAACCCATGGACATAGGGTTACTCATGGTTATTCATGTAAAATTTCCTTGCCTGGATCCCAGCAGGGAAAATTCCAGCCCCAACAAGCTCTGCTGGTCTTGGAGGCCCCATCACTGTGGTTCACTTGGCACTGGTCCCTGGCAGCAGCCCAGGGTCTAGATCTGACCAGGCCTGCACCCGTCAAAGCATACCTATTGAACCAAGCCCACAAAAACAGTAATTTCTGGGTGACTTGAGGCAAAATCATTTACCCATCTAGTCTAGAGCCTTAGCCTCCTATTTATACAATGAACATAACAGGGCTCCCTATTGTGAGTGTGAAACCCACTAATTCCACTAACTGGAATGCCCTGCCCACAGCACACACTGCCTAGTAGATACGCTAGAAGTACAGTTAGAAGGGACTGAAATAAAACCAGGCTCATGCTTCAGAGTGTGCCTGCCCTGAGAAGGCCCTCCTATTCCAGGGTGAAGGCTGACAGCCCCCAGTCTCTAGGAGTTTGCAGCACAGTCGCTAGGGATAGGGCACCACCAGGGTGGGACCGGAGACACACTGCCAGATCCAGGCCTCCAACCCAGAAGGCAGAGCCTGGGCCAGGAAGTGGAGACAGGGCAGTGGCTTTGCTAAAGCAAGGAGCCCCCAAAGCCCCACCTGATCAAAGGGACCAGTGGTGCAAAGGGATGGAACATGGCTCCCTCCAAGACCCACAGGGCTAACCCCCAACCCTCAAGCACAGGCTCAGCTTGGGGTTCTGGCACAGGCCTGGATGTAGGGGGCAAGGGGAGAAAATACATCTAAGACACTGGATTTGGGCTGAAGCGGGCATCTGGGGACGCTGAGCACTCACGCAAGAATGGACGCAGGTAGGTGGGAGGGCGTCCTTTCCACACGGTGCAGTGGAAAAGCAACCAAACCTGCCAGAACTGGGGAGAGGCTCCACTCCAGCACCGAACTTGCCTAAGCCCCCATTTCCCCATATAAAACAGAGGCCAGTAACATTAGGTTCACAGTGTCTTATTAAGTGAGATGACATTTAAGAGAGTATCATGTAAACTGTAAAGTTCTGCATAGATCAGGTCTTATTATTATTAGGCGCCAAAAGACCCAAGTATGGCATCAGGAGGTGCAAACTGGAAGTTAAAAAGCAGGCCATAATGCACCTATTAAACCAGTGAAAATAAATTAAAATGGTGAAACCCACTGTGGCTGGGCTGTGCACGACAGCAGCTCAAACTTTCCGTCACATAACCCGGCAGTGCGAAATGAGAACCATAAAACTGTTCCTATCCTATGACCTATTAGGCAATCTCACTTTGGGGAATAGGCCCCAAGGAAATAATTTAAGAGGAAAAAGTAATTCACATAAGGATATTCACAGCAGAGCTATTTAAAAGAAAGGGAAATTGGCTCCTGCCCAAACGCTCGGCAGCAGAGAAATGGTGACCTGAACTCCAGCACATCGATGTAGGGGGTGCCCTGAGGCCATTAGAGTGACAGGTCTGAGGGCTCAGTCAATAGCAGGAGACGTGTATAGGAGATAAAGTCAGCCGAGAAAGCAGAACGGACCACTGTTTACTGCTATGTAAAAATATATTGACAGGTATGGGCAGGGAATTTAGAATGAATGGTTCATGTGTGATGGTCATTGGGCTTCTTTTTTTTTTTTTCTATGAAGTTGTTTAAGTGGCTAATAATAACAATAACAATAATGAAAGCAAAATTGATCTTGCAGCTTGAGAGCTGGTGAGGCCTTAGCCCACAGCAGCACAGAAAGGGAGGGAAGGAAGGGTAGCATTTCTGGGGGTTCTCCCACAGCCAGGCAGGCTCTGACCCCCGCAACCTCTGGTCACTGTGGGTCCCTAGGTAGAGCTCCAGCTCCTGGAAAGCATCCCACCCAGCAGCAGCGGGAGACAGGGGTGCTGCAACCCAACTTCTAGCAGCCCCTGAAGCCATTTCTGCACATGAAGTTACCTGGTTCCTCCATGCCAGGCCTTGGCCTCAACCCAGGAGACCACAGGAAAATTAGCTCTGAGGTTGAAGAACCAGGGAGCAGAAATGTAAGGGGGACCTCATTAGCTTTATGCCCCCTCTATCCATTGACCTCCAGCAGTAACTTTCACTGCCCTCCAGTACCCACAAGGCTTTGGAGCCACTCCTCACCCCCGACATCTCTACCAGTGGGAACACATTGATCCCCCTTAACCAGGTATCAGCCAGAAATCTGGGAGTCATCCATGACTTCTCTCCTCCTCCCACACCCCACACCCAATTCACCAGCAAGCTCTGTCAGCTTGACCTTCAGAGCCAATCGGGAATCTGTCCTCTGCGATGCCACCCTAGTCTTAGCCCCACTACTGAGGCCTGGCTGGTCTATGACAGCAGCCTCCTGACTGGTCTTCCCTGCGTCCTCCCTTGCCTGGGGCAGCCTGTTCTCCACCAGCAGGCAGGGGACCCCATCTCTCCTCTGCTCCCCCTGCCATGACGCCCATCTCACTTGGGGTCAAAGCCAGTGCTTTTTCAAGAGCCTACCACACCCTCTGCCATCTGCTCCCAGCCCCACTTCCAGTTCTGCCACCCTCCCCACTCCAGCCACATTGCCGTCTTCCTCAGTCTTCCAGCAGGCCCGGCCCTCTCCCACATCAGGCCCTTTGCACTTACAGCCTGCCCCGCTGCTTGGATTGCTCTTCCCCAGCTATCCAGAGCCTGCTCCGTCCCTTCCTTCAGCGCTCCTTGACCACCCGGTTTAAGACAGCGTGCCTGCCCTACCTCTATCACACTCAATCCCTTTCCCTCCCCTGTGTGTTTGTAGCACTCATCAACACCCTGCATATTAAATAGCCACTTGTTTATTCTCTTTCTGTATCCTTTTCAAAAGGCGAGCACCCCTGGGAGCGAAAGCACATTAAATCCCTTAAAGGGATGAACAGTCTTTTTTTTCAAGCATCAATTCAGGAAACATAAAGTTTAGGAACGTATTTTCTTTAGCATCGGATATGTTTATAAATTGGGAAATGCAATACCTGCCCTCCTGCTTAAGTAGCCTCTTATTTTTTCTCCATCACTGAAGGGCTTCCTCTCCTTTTTTGGCTAAAATTTTAGAAACCATGTAAGTGGCAGGCTCCATAGGATCTGATTATAATGCTGAGCCTCTGAACAACTTGTAAATGACTTGGAATCTAGCAGGTTGGGGGAGAAAAGTGAAGGACTCTGGGATGGGGAAGGACAACTGGACCAAGGTTCAGTCACAGTCAGGGACAGGAAAGCCCCTATCAGGAGATACCCGGGGGCTGTGGATGTGGGAGGGGGGAGGCTGCCCCTTGGGAGGGAGGCAAGGTCTGGAATGGACAGTGGGTGGGTGGCAGTAAAGAGCTGGTGCAAAACACCTGTTCCCAGCCCTGTAAAGTAGCTAACAGGGAAGATTCTTGCTATAAACTTCCCTGAAAGGAAAATGGGAGAAAGTCTGAAATTCTTCCACCCTTCCTCCTGGGCCATGGCCTCCGTCTTATTCCCTCTCTGTCCCAATATTGTGTCACATGCCTGCACACAGAGCCTCCCATGCCGCCTCCCTGGTGGCAGCCTCTGCGCCTCAGCCAGTGACGGCGGCAGCTTCCTGAGCCAGGCCCCGGCGGCGGTGGGATTCCTCGCTCAGCAAAGCCTCCTCCAAACAGCCATGGTCACTGACTCCCACAGGCCAGGCACCAGGCTGAGAGCAGCTTCCCACATGTTCCTCGTTTCCCCTTTACCATAGCCCTCTGAGGAAGGTACCAGCATTCACCCTGTCTTGTGCAGGGGGAACCTGAGGCATGGTGCAACACCTGCCCATGATCACATGGCCAGTGAGCGGCCGAGGCAGAACTCCACCCCAGATCTGTTTCAGAAGCCTCTTCTCCTATCCTTCAGGTCACACTGCCTCCCTGCACTCCCACCTGAGCAAGAGATGGTTATTCATCGACTTTGTTATATTTAGTTACTGAAATTAGATCCCGATGGTGTCATGAAGCCTGGCAAGTCATGTGCAACAGCTGACCTCAGAGCTGCTAGTTGCTGACACCTGGGTGTGAAGAACTTCTCTGGTTACTCCCCTCCCTGGTGGCTGTAGAGGAGAGGGGGGCACTGACACACCAGGGAAGGCAAAGGTGGGGATGCAAGGTGAGCTGTGCGGGACCACTTGCTTGACCCTTCCCAGAATCCTCCTCTCCAGTTGCCATGCCGCCACCTCTGTGGAGGCCTGAACACTGATGGGGAGTGCAAGGTGGGGCCAAAGGAAGCAACTGGGGAGAAAGGAAGCCAGCTTGCTCAGAGGCATCAGCCCTGAGACCCTCAGCCACTAGGGCTTCAGAAGGGAGAAGCACCTCCCAAGAGGAAGTGAGCAGGGCTGAACAGAGATGCATGGAGGTGACAGAGGTATGCAGCGGGTGGGAGGAGCACCAGTGAGGAAACTGAGGCACATGAGGAAGGACCCTGCAAGGACTATACACGAGGCAGCGCTAGTCCAGTGCCTGGCAAACAATAGGTACTTAATAAATGTCAGCCAGAGCTGTAATTAGTGTAGGTGCTCAAAAGACTTCCTGGTGAGGACACCAGAGAGCCCCCGTTTTCTCAGGCTGGGAATGAAGCATGAGCCCTGGATCAGAAAGCCGTGCTCGGGCTCTCCACGCTGCACCAGCACTTTTCAAAGGTGCCAGCTCCCCTCTGAGCCTAGCAACCCCCCTGCTACTCGGCCCAGCTGAGGCTACTGTCTCCATGCACCCAGCCCAGCCCCCAATCTGGCACACGCACAGCGAGTGAGCACACACCTGGCGCAGGCCCCAGTGCCCGGGAGAGAGGCTCCGAGCAGGCGGCTTTGTGTTTTGTGAAAGCCAAATCCACAACTGAGCTCTCCAGCCAAGCAGGGCCTGCTGGGAAGGCTGGCAGACCTCCCTCCCTGTCCCCCACTGGGGCCCACCCTTCCTCCCCAGCTCCCCACCCCCAGGAATCCTGGGCAGAACCAGCTGCCACCCTGGCTGGCATGGGGGGTTAAGGGAGACGGGCCTGGGCCCAGCTCTGGCAGTGCCTGGGTTTGCCCTCCTACCCTGACCCCTTCCTGCCTGGAATAAATTGGAATACAAATCAGAGGGAAACGCTTTCTTCTGTTTGAACAAATTGCTATGGATTCCTCCCTGTCTCAGGTCAGGGCTTTCGATGGGGGATATTTTCACTCTCGGACTGCTAATAGACTCGGGAGAAGCTGCTGGATCGATCGAAACCAGGAAAATTAGCCAGGAGCTCCAGGCTAGCCTCGGCCTGCCCCTGCCCGCCACTTCAGGTCTCCTGGGATGGGTGGCAGGGGCCATACCTAGGTTGGACATAAGTCTCTGACTGATGACCCAGGGTGCTGGGTGTCCATGCCCACCCCCTACCTTGGACACAAGGCGAAGGTGACCAGAGGCCATCTGGAGGGACAGTGGGATAAAGGTGGACCCAGAGAAGCCCCCAAACAGGTCTACAGGACCCTTGCCACACACATACATAGTTCCCTGCACATACATACATGTTCTTGTATGTAACATCATCACGCATACACACACCTACAGCGTACACATGCCAGTGTATATTACATGCACAAAAAATACAAATAATGTGCACTTGCTTGGGGCAGGGAGAACTGGGAGAATGTATTACAGCTTCTGTCGAGGTACCCAGTGAGAGCAAGTTCTCTCATGCACAGATACACACATACACATACACATAGACACATACACACACTGATCTCCAACAGAAGAGGGGGAGGGGACAATGGGAGGGGGATGAAGCCCACCCTCACCCCAGCCAGCTTTGCAGCCCCTGCTCCCTCAAGTCCCCAGAAAGGAGGGAGTGAACCAGACAAGGGTGTCAGTCAGTGCACTAGACACATCAGGGCATCCCTCAGTAGCAAGCTCTTCCTAGTATCACTTGAGGCCACTCTGCCAACAGGCACAGTAGCAGAAGTGCACAGCTTGATCAAAAAGCAAGCTACTCATGTCTCCTGCCTACTACTCTCACCCACATCACACACACACCCCACTCAGGAAATGAGAATCTAGATCTGGCTTGGGAGACGGATGTGAACAAGGAGAGGGTATTCACTGCCACATACAGCAGGGTCACCAGCTTGGTGAGACCCTTCGGCTCTGGCCATTGGCTCCTGCCTCTAAAAACTGAGCAGGTGGTGGGCCAGGTACGGTGGCTCATGCCTGTAATCTCAGCACTTTGGGAGGCCAAGGTGAGAGGATCACTTGAGGTCAGGAGTTCAGTTTGAGACCAGCCTGGCCAACATGGCGAAACCCCACCTCTACTAAAAATACAAAATTAGCTGGGCATGGTGGCGGGTGCCTGTAATCCCAGCTACCCAGAGGCTGAGGAGGGAGAATCAATTGAACGTGGGAGGTGGAGGTTGCAGTGAGCCAAGATTGCACCATTGCCCTCCAGCCTGGGCAACAGAATCAAAACCAAAACCAAAACAAACAACGACAACAACAAAAAACTGAGCAGGTAGAAACAGGCAACCTCTAAGCCCATAACCTCCGACTGTCCATGATTCCAAGCTGAGCCCCCTTCTCTGCTGTGTGGCCTGAGGACTTCTCTCTTGCTTTCCCTGGGCTTCAGATTTCTCTCCTGACAAATGATTAGATGTGCCCTAAAATTCCCCCTGGCTCTGTCACTCTATGAGTCTGTGATTCTAGAACATTCCTTTGTCTTGCTCTTTGCTCTATCCTCAGCACCTAGAACAGAGGATACTTAATACCTAGAACAGATTACTTAATCTCAGGTCCCAGGTACTGGTGAAGAGATAGAAATATACAACAGGGTGAAAGTGCTGCTCTGAACTGGACTCAGGCATGTTCAGGGGTGCAGGCTACTCTGGTCATAGCCCATGGCTTGGCTCCTGGGCAGGGAAGTAGACAGAATGCAGTCGACCTTATTACCCTCTAACCCCTAACAATTGGTTCACCCACAATCCCACCCACAGCACGGAGGGTCTTCTAGTCTAGACTCTCCACACTTCTCTGGTTTTGAATTCAGCGAGATAGAGAACATGGGGCCTCTCAGGGCAATGCCGAAAGGACCCTATAGATTCTGGGTCTGTTCTTAGCAATGCTCAACCCTGTCCTCCGCAAGTATAAGCCATCCTTCAGGAAGAGCCTGAATTCTATCAGGAGAGTCTTGGGGAAATCGACACACTTGGGTCCTGGCCACAAAATCCAAGGAAGTAAATGAGCAGTGCACAGAACTGGTGGCTGCAGCGTTGAGTTTTCAGCCTGGAATGGAGGCTTTACATGCAGCCCAGAACATGAGACCTAAAACAAAGAGCTCCACACAGCAGGCCGGCTCTGAAAAAGCAAGGCCATGGCTTAGGCAAGCTGTAATACAGACTGTCGGTGCCCCACCTGCACCCCCTCTCCTAAACACTTCAGTGCACCACCAGCCAACTCCCAATTGCCAATGCCTGTGGGCGCCTCTCTGCCTGAGGGCCGCCTCTGGCCACTAGAGCTCGCACTGCTTGTGTGCACAGTGGTTTAGGAGAACCGGGAATTAACACCCCCAGGAGCAGCCTCGCCCAGCGACAGATGCAGGGTGGGTGTATACATGCCCCAGCTCCCTCACCCCACAGTGGGATAACTGTGAAGTGTATGTTTCACACGATGTGCCAGAGTTCCCCCACGGGACGCCGAGGTGACTGACTTGATACGACATCTTTCTTGGTTTCCTTTGCTTCCCTGTCGTGCTTCTCCATTCCTCTACCAGAGTTCCCTGCACTTGACTCTTAAATAATTGCAGCATTCAGCTCCTTATCTCAGTCTGCTTCTGGGGGAACCCAAACTAAGACTTCAAGTCCAAGTGTGTTTTGACTGTCCATAGTGTCCACTATGAAATTTCTCACAGGGCCACAACACAGAGTCCACATGTTACCTAACGACCCCTCTCCACACTTTTCAAATACCCCACCATCGTCCTCTTCCTCCACCCATCACTCCCCTGGAAACCCCCTTGCCTGAATCCCATGAGCTGGCTCAAGATCCAACTCATCTGATCAATCAACCTGTGCCATGGGGAGAAGGCTTAGGGCTCCTGGGTATTCCCAGAGTAACTTCTGGAAACAGTGGCAGTGCTTCTGCCAGCTAACTTGTTAATAATAACTCTAAAGTGGAACTTGTAGGCAGTGTGACAAGATGCTGGACCCAGTAGAGACTGGCAGCAACCTCAAGTTCACACTCTGGAGCAGGCTCACCTTCCCACCCACAAGGGTGGGAGGGTGCCCCGACACTTCCAACAAGGGCCTCTAACATCTAACCAGAGCTCTAGACCCAGAATGAACCGCAGATCCCGTAGTCTGGATGCAATGAGGTCTGAGAAAAAAAAATGAGGTTTACAGGGAAGGGGGAAGGATTATAGAGGTGTGGGCACAAAATGAGCTTATAAACGCCGTGTAGACACGCCCTGGATTCTCCTAAGCCTAGGAGGTGACAGGAGAATGAGAAAGATCCAGCTGTAGAAAGTCCTTTGACATGGCTTTTAACTTCAGCCTTGGCTCCTACTTGCTGTGTGAACTTGACAAGCCACTTGCCTTCTGTGGCCTCAGTTTCTTTGGGCACTGAATCTGGAAGATCTGCTTGGGGTCACTGAAGGCCACTGGCTGGCGGCTGAGCTCACGCCTTACCACATCCATGTGCCCTTCCTCATGGCCTTCTCTGTGTCTACCCTGTGGTCTTATTCCAGAAAGAGAAGGGAATTCAGGTCTTGCCATGGCACAGACCTTCAGCTTGCCTTCTGGGCTTTATGTCTCTTGCCAGAAGGTAACCTGGCCTCCTCAAGGTCCCCTGCATTTTACTAGAACACTAGAACCAAACCCAAGTAGATGAGGCCACTGAAATTCAATTCATTCCCCCATCTCTACCCGTTATCCCTCTCAGGGATAATGCCTTCATCAAGAGTTTCTAAAGAATCACTTGGCAGCCGGTATGAGCAGCACAGCGGCTCATACCTATAATCTGAGCACTTTGGGAGGTTGAGGCAGGCAGATTGCTGGAGCCCAGGAGTTCGAGACCAACCTGGGCAATATGGCAAAACCTTGTCTCTACAAAAATACTAAAAATTAGCCGGGTGTGGTGGCACACGCCTGTAATCCCAGCTACTCAGAGGCTGAGGCACGAGAATCACTTGAACCCAGGAGATGGACGTTGCAGTGAGCTGAGACTGCACCACTGTACTCCCAGCCTGGGTGAAACAGCAAAACTGTCTCAAAAAAAATTTTTTTAATCACTTGAGGAGAGTCTCAGGGCCCAGGAATTACTCAAGTTCAACTCAGAGTTCCGAGTTCCTGAATCTTTCTTTCTGATAAGTTGTTGCTGCAAGTTGGAATAAGGTCAATGAGAAGAACTTCCCAAGATGAAGGAACAGAGACACTGAGCAAACAGCAGTGGGGCTGCCTGGTCTCATGTAGGTATGGGCCTGCTGAGAGGCAGAAAGATGAGCTAGACCACCTCTAGCCCGCGGCCTCTCACACAGTCCCTCAGTTTCTGTTCCCAGAAATCAGGAGGCTGCTTTTTCTGGAACCACAGAGCTCTTCTGTTATTGGGGCTGAAAGGAGACACCTGATAGTGAAGAGAGGTACCAACTGGTAGAAATCAACAGTCCTACGGATGTGTGAACAGACAGTGTCAGGAGGCACCGGCAGATGGGAAGCTGGTGGGACTCTCACTGCAATGTCTGGGTGATCCAAGCAAGTCACCTCCCTGCTCTGGGTCTCTGTCTTCCCTCAGATCTCTTCTGGGCATCTTCAGAGCAGCCAGGACCCTCCCACCCCCACCCCTACCCCTACCTGAGCTAGGCTGGCAGAGTTGGGTGAGGTGGGGAGGAAAGCAGACACATTCATCTAAAACCCCTCTCATTCAAGAAATACCAACTGCCCCTAAAATGGGTGTTTGTGGCAAAGACTGCTCATCACCCACCCAATATCCACTCTCCCTTTCTTTCTAACTGAATGCAGATACTTCCTCAGATGGGAATGTGCCCATCTAAAAACCCCTATTTCTCAGCCTCCCTTGAAGCTAAGAACGGCCAGGAAGATGTAAGCAGAAGTCACTGTATGGTGTTTCTGGGAAAGCTCCTTAAGGACGGTAGGCTCAGCTGATGGGCCTTTTAAAGGTTCCTGCTGTCTTTCCTGGAATGTGTCATGATGGCTGAGCCCCATCAGCCTTTGATGACCTTGAGGCAGAATGTTAAAAGGCAGGGTTCCCAACCTTTGCTGCACACTGGAATCATATAGGGAATTTTTTTTTTTAATGCTGATGACTGGTTTTCACTCCCCTAGACATTCTGATTTAATGGGTATGATGTGCAGCCTGGGCATCAAGATTTTTTTTTTTTTTTTTTTGAGATGGAGTTTCACTCTTGTTGCTCAGGCTGGAGTGCCGTGGCACAATCTCGGCTCACTATAGCCTCGGCCTCCCCAGTTCAAGTGATTCTCCTGCCTCAGCCTCCCAAGTAGCTGAGATTACAGGCATCTGCCACCATGCCTGGCTAGTGTTTTGTATTTTTAGTAGAGACAAGGTTTCATCACGTTTGGCCAGGCTGATCTCGAACTTCAGGTGACCCACCTGCCTCGGCCTCCCAACGTGTTGGGATTACAGGCGTGAGCCACTGTGTCCCGCCAGCATCAGGATTTTTTAAACCTTCCAAGTTATTCTAACATGCAGCCAAGTTTGAGAACCACCACCATAAGGACAACAGAGCACAAAGATGAAAGGAGCCTGGAGAACCCACCTGGAGGCTTGAGAACGTCAACAGCATTTGTTTAAGCCTCTCTGGTAACATCCTTGTTTCTAGCACACAGGCCTGGGGGGCCTCATGCTGCTCCCTGGGGCCAACCCATGTGCCACAGCACAGGCCAGGGAATGCCTTCAGAAACCTCACACCTGGGGAAGTAGAGAGGCACTAGACTTTGCATTGGGCAGTCTTGAGTTCGAACTCTGGCTCCACCACCGGCTAACTGTAGGGCCCTGGGCAAGTCAATCAACATGAACCTCAGCTCCTCCATCTGGAAAATGAGGGCATTAGAACAGTTCACAGCTGAGTTCACCAGCTCAGCTGTGAGCTCCTTAGGGACAGATGTCATTTCACCTCTGCAGCCAGGGCCCACTACCCTTCCAGACACTTAGTGGGTACTCATTAAATGTCTGCTGGTTTTGATCAGGCATGGTGGCTCACAGCTGTAATCCCAGCACTTTGAGAGGCCAAGGCAGAAGGATCACTTCAGCCCAGGAGTTTGAGACCAGCCTGGGCAGTATCACGAGACCTCATCTCTACTAAAAATTAAAAAAAAAAAAAAAAAAATTAGCCAGGCATGGTGGCACACACCTGTGCGCCCAGCGTCTGATGAGGCTGAGGCGGGAGGATTGCTTGAGCCCAGGAAATCAAGGCTGCAGTGAGCTATGATCACACCACTGTACCCCAGCCTGCAAGACAGAGCAAGACCCTGTCTCAAAATAAATTTTGCTGATTTTACATTGAATTGCTACTTTGTGCTCCAGCTCTGAAATTTTCTTTCTTTTTTTTTTAATAGAGACAGAGTCTCACTATGTTGCCCAGGCTGGCCTAGAACTCCTGGGCTCAGTGATCCTCCCATCTCAGCCTGCCAGTGTGCTAGGATTACAAGTGTGAGCCACTGCACCTGGCCTCACTTTATTATTAACCAAACAGAAAAGAGAATAAACAAAAGGCCCACATTTCAAAAAGGTAACATAATTTACCTAATAAAAAATCAAAGAAAATTGTTTCTGAAGGAGACTCCTTCAGTCTCTCCAGGTTTAGGACTGGAAGTCCTTTGGTTAGAAGCCAGAAGAGGGGCCAGTCTCCCGAGCTCTTGGCCTGGACCTTCCAGTCAGCACCATTAAAGTAGAAAGTCTCCCTGCTCACAGTTAAGAAAATAATCAGTGGAACTTTTTTTTCCTAAGACTCCAGGGTCCAGATGAACTTGGCTGAAACTAAGCTTGGGCAGTGACCTGGAAAACCAGGAAATGCCCTCAGAAAGCCCAAGGGAAGAAGACATCTGTTTTGGCCTGGCTTTTCCAGACACACTGTCTACACCAGCTGTGCGCAAGCATCATCTAAACAGCTCTTACGACCACAGATGCCTTGATGCCACCTGCAGAGTTTCTGATTCGGGAGGTCCGGGGTGGAGCCAGGCATCTGTTGTTGAGAAAGCTCTCCAGGTGGTTCTGACATGCGCCAGGGCTGAGAACCACTTCTCTACACAGCTTCCAATCCTCCAGATAATTAACGTATCTCGGCTGAGTTTCTAGGACTGGAAAGGAACCAAGAAGAGCCTGGGGTGGAATCTTCAAAGCCAGCCAAGCAGTGCCCTCGAGCCTGCTCGAGCCACCACCCAGCCACCAAGGTCACCCACCCCTGCAGCTCCAGCCTTTCACAGGCAAGAGGCTGGGCTTGGGTAAGGGGAGCTGCTATTCCAGCCTCCCTGGCCTGCCACATTTCTCAAAAGCGCAGCCTATACTCCTGCTTCCACAAGCCACCCACACCCGGAGCTCCCTGCCATCTGCCTGCCACCCTTTCTGCTCTCGTGAAACAGAGTCCCCACAGTTCACCTTCAGGTTTACAAAGTGCTACCACTCCTGGGCTTCTCTGTAATCCCAAGAGGTAAGTGTGCCTGAACCAGCTTTCACACGGGGAAACTGAGGCTCAGAGAGGTGAGGCCACTGGGCAAGGACCCTCAGAGGCAGCAGGCTGCCCACCTGGCCCTCCAACCCGAATCCTGTCTTCTTACTTTAAGCCCTCATTATGCACAGGGCAATTCCTGGTCCAGCAGCCATCGGCACCACCCAGATTCACGCGGAATCTCAGCCCAGCCCCAGCCCCGCTGAATCAGAATCTGCGTTTCCACAAGATCCCAGGGGAGACCTGTGTACGGGAAGGTTTGAGGAGCCCCACTCCGTGCTGCAGCTGCACCAAGCTCCCCAGTCCCCCGCTGGCCCTTTCTCCTTCTGCCTCCTCCTCTCACGGACTCTGTCTCGGACTTTCGGGTCCACGTCCTCCTTCAGGCTGCCTCCTGCCCCCTAAACATTGGTGTTTCCCCAGGCTCTAGCCTCAGCCCAGTCCCTTCTCTCTACTCTCTCCTCCCTGGTAATTGTTTTCCACCTCATGGTTTCTACCCACCTCATTCTGCAGACGTAAATCCAGATTGCAAATCTACCTCTCCCGAGCTGATCTCTCTCCTGAGCTCAGTGCTCATGTCCACGCGATTTGCCAACATCCCTCCCAGACATCCCAGCGCCAGAATCCCATGAAGTTCAAAACTTCACTCACATTTTCATTAAAACTATTTACTGAGGCCTTGCTACGTGCCAGGCACAGTGCTCAGAGTTTCCTAGGCACCGTCTCATTACAAGCCCACGCAGTGAGTACGATTATCTCCATCTGACAAGTGGAGAAGCCACAGCTTAGAAAGCAGATGTAACTTCCTGGGCTTTTACAGCTGGTGTGGGGCAGAGCTGGGATTCAGACCCAGGTTTCTTATGCAGAAGTCGGGGCTCTTGACTACTTCACTTCCCCAAACCTGCCTGCCTTCCAGGGGCTTTTGTTCACCCTGTTATCACTGTGTGCTCAGTCTCCCAGCTCCAAACCTCAGAAACGTTTGCAGCTGCTATTCCTTGCCTGAACTCTTTCCAATACACTTTCAGTGCTTAACGATGGTACAATCTTGTGTCTTGCCTCTTGCAAAAGCCTCAAACCCCTACAATCTATTCTCTACATGGTAGCCAGAGAGGTTCTATTAAAAAGGTATCAGTTCATGTCCCTTCTCTGCTCAAAACCCTGCCATGGTCTCCTATGTCATGCAGAGCAAAATCTAGGGTCCTTGCATCACCTTCAAGGCTCCAAACAATTGGACCTACTAACTCTCTGGCCCCACCTTCTACCCCTCTCCCCCTGGTTCACTCTGCGCCAGCCACACTGGACTTCTCATTGTTGCTCAAACAGGTCAGGCAGGTTCCTACTCCAGGGCCTTTGCAGTGGCTATTCCTCAGCCTGGAACACACTTCCTGCAGATGCTCACAAAGCTCCCTTTGACTCCCCTGGACAACTGCAAAGCCTCCTGACAGTCTCCTCAGCACAGCCTCCTCCCACACACAATGGCATGGCCACCTGGCCCATAATAAGGCTTGCATCAACCCATCTCCCTATTCAACATCCTCCTTACAGCTTTGCAGTGAGCAGTTCTGGGTTCAAGTCCAGGTCTGCCGCTTGGACAAGGGAATGACGAATGACTCTCTTAAGGAGTTGCGATGAGAATGAAGATATTGCATACTCCTGATCGCAGCCTGCACAGTCGATGTTAGCAGCTTTTAACGTTATCCCTTTACTGTTCCGGCCCTCACAGCCCCAATTCCCTTTCAGCTTATGCTCCAGCCCAGCTGAACAGCTAACTCCTCACACACTCACGTTCCTTAGCTTCCAGGCCTTTGCCACAACATGCCCGCCACCTGGGATGCCCCTCTCAATCCTTACTTCTATTTGTCAAGGCCAGTTCAAATGCTTCCTCTTCCACAAAGACTTGGAAGCAATTACTTCACCCTTCAAATTCTTACAGCCTTTCACCTGCCCTTGCCACATGGCATTTATCAAAATCTTCCCCCATCTTATATGGGATTCCCCTTCTCCTTCCATCTTATTCTTCTCCCTGCCAATGCCCAGAACTGGGTCTTGCTCAAGGTAGAGGCTCGAAAACATTTAATGAATGATGAGTGAACGCCACACTGCTTTCCTTCCCTGGAAATCAAAAGATCCACTGGGATTGAGTCTTAGGGCTACTTCTTACCAGCCATGCAACCTTGAGCAGGCCAATAAAACTCTTGGAACCTCAGTTTTCTCATCTGCTAAATGGAGACAGTAGGACTCACTGTGCTGACCTCTCAGAATGCCATGAAAGCAAAGGTTGCCGAGGCATGGAAATGCCTGGTAAGTCATATGGCACTTACACACTCACAAGGGTTGTTGTCAAAATCAACAATGCTCCCTAAAAGGTTCACTCCCCCTCGCATGAAAAGATGCCTGAAGAAACCATGACCAAATGAATGATGGGTTATCAAGTGAGGTTTACTTTCTTTCTTTATACTTCGATGTGTTCCTTGATTGTTTTGCAAAGAGCACATGTTACTCATAGTAGTTACTCATAGTGTTATTCATAGACTTGAGGAGAAAATGAGATTTCATTGTTGGAAAACAAAAATGTTCATTCCTTTGAGCTAGGCATTGCTCTTGCCTCCTGTATCAGCATTTAAATACCAGAGAAGCCCCTTGGTACATAGTATCTTCTAGCAGCAGATGTATGCCTGCAAAGCAGGGTCTTCTGACCACGGGGAGGAGATGCAGAAGAGGGGCCGTGCCTGGGTTTATACAGAGGCGTTTCTGCAAGGGCACAAGCACCCCCTGCCACAGCCTCAGCAGGGCAAGAGCCCACACGGGCCTAGGGAAAACCTGATTCTGCTGAGAGTACAGGAAGTGTGGCTTTGGCCACGGGCAGGTGCCTAGGGACACCAGGTTGGGTATGTGGGACCTGGAGGGAGGCTTGGAGTTCCAGAAGGCTCTACAGAGCCCTTTCCAGTCCCAGGTTGAGGAATGAGCATAACTCATCCCTCAGACAGGGTGAGGCCCACGGGAGACCAGGAAAGGCAAGAAGCAATGTGGTGGCCAAGCCCTCCCCCTGCTGGCCACATCTGGAGCAGCAGCAGCCACTGCACTGGGCAGGGCCCCTAGGCAATTACACACACCCGGCACCTGAGACCGTGTCAGGCTTAGGTGTCCAGAGGTGGGAGGTGAGGCAGGGCTCTTCTGGGTCTGAGAGGCCCAAGACTCCATCTCCTAGGTCCTCTGTCTTCACTGGGTGGGTCATCTTCTAGCCCACCCCTCCATGAGCCCAGTCATGAGATGAAAGTAGGGAAGAGGGGCAGGGGAAGTGGCATTTGGGGGGGTGGCCTCCACATTCCTGCCTCTGTTTCACTCCTCCCAGGCCCTCCCCCATGCCTCCTGGGCAGCTGGGAGAAGCTGAGGCTGCTACCACTGCCCGGATTTCCACTCCCGCCCCCAGGTATTGATTTCCTGCATCATTCATTTGCCAGGCCTTGGCGGCTGTGATTAGCTCCCTCCATTCTCCCTACAGATTCCACCCCCTTTCCCCCCAGCCTGTCCCTCCACATTTCAACAAAGCAGAGCTAATATACCAGGCTCTAAATGAGGCTTTGCCACCTTGGCCCCAGTGGCTCCCAGCTATCCCCTGCTCACTCCCTCAAGGATGCTTTCCTAATAAAATCCCCTCTAACTGACCTCCTCTCCTGACCTAGAGCCCCTGCTCACCCATGAAGCACGGATTCCCAGCCTGTAACATATAGGATGGGACATCCTGACGATGTTGACCTGAGGGTGGGGGGACTCTCCAGCCTGACACCAAGGCTCTGGGGAGCCCTCAGGCTGGCTAAGGGGCCAAAATCAACTTGGGGTGGGGGAGGTTAACCCCAAAGCAGCTTGGATTTGTGGTCACAAGGTGCTCTCCCTCGCTTGTGCAATTTCTGTAAGTGAGAAGAAAGAACAGAAGCATGGCTCTTCTTGAGGACATTAAGAGAACTCTGAGCCTCTGTTAGGCCCGTGGAACCAAAGTTTCAAGGCATGGGCTAGGAACTCTAGTGAAAACCCTCAAGTGCCCACATCCGGATCGACACCCAGGAGACGACACTGGTACACTCACTTCCTGAAATTCCTTCTCGATGCTCCCCAGAGGAGGGAAAAGAAACCTGACTTGGTGATAATTCTGTAAGCTATGTTGCTCTTGTCAAATTATTCAACATCTGTCTTCATGTTCCTATAAAAATTAGCATAGGATAGTAGTTTCTGATGACACCTTTGGTGAAATATTTTGACTTCCACCAGTAAGTTGCAAACAACCTGTCTTAAGGATAATGTCAATTCTCACTTCTGCATATTAAATAATTCAGAGGTTTGTTTTTGTAAGGGAGAGGAATCCCACCGACCTGCCCCTGGCTGGAGGTCTGGCTGCTATGAGAGGAGGAGAAGCAGCCAGGACAGAAGGCAGGGGTGTTCCTTGATGCTATCCGAACGCAAGATATTCCTCTTCCATCACTTGGCTACTGCCTTTGCCCAGAACTAGGCCACTGGGGCCAACCCAGCCCCCGGCCTGTCAGAAAACAGATCAGAAGATCTACCCCAGAGGACAACAAACTGGGCCAAGAGATTGGGAGGTGAGGAGGAAGGGGGAACCGGCTCCAAATGGACCATCTGGTCCAGCACTTGGCTGTTGTAGCATCTGTGCCCCAAAGAAGAACAAAGCCACCTGGCAAACTGAGGGTGCTACCTCCCCAGGCCTATTGCAGACCATGGATCCTAGGGCAGGCGGTGGACCTCAGTGGGAAGCAGGACACAGGGTTCCAAGCACCTGCCTCCCACCAGCCTCAGCGGAGACACACAGCTTAGACTGAATGCTGTCAGGTTCGCCTTCCACCGCCTGCTCGCTTTCCTCCCTCTATTCAGCCTCTGCGTTAAATCTGCCCCTCCCTCAGCCACACAGGCCTGGAGGCAGAGGGGCAGGGGCTCCCTCCCCAGGACACACATTTTTCTCCTGTGTCTTGAGTAACACTCGGCATCCAGCCTCTTCTCTCTTCGAGGGCTGCCAGCCTAGGACTCTGACTCACCCTAAGCAGAGACCCCACTGCACTGCTGGAAACCAAGTCCTAGAGAGACTTCTCATGGAGAAAGAATTTCCAACCTACCCCCAACTATGGCCCTTCCTTCATTCAACAAATACTTGCCCAGCTCCTGCTGTTGGGCCAGGGACCATGCTGGGTGCTGGATGCAATGCCTGGCCAGATGGCCATCCCTGGTCCCTGCATGCCGCCTGGACTCTTATGCCATTTCTTCTGCTTTGGGGGTACCGAGAGACTACTGGGGAGGGGGGGCAGAACTAGTCACAGTTCTTTGACCTACTTCTTAAACCAGTCCTGGTCTTACAAAGATCCTCCCTTCTGCTACATCTGGCCAAAGCTTCTAGCATCACCAGGAATTCAGTGACCTCCTGTCATCCTCCTCCTCCTCCTCAATCTTCTCCCTGCCTTCATCCACCTCAATACAGACTTTTAACCCAGCAATTCCCCTGAGGCCCCAACACTCCCTGAAGCCAAGCTCTCAAAGGAAAAGTGGAATGTCACCCAAGGGTCTGGGGTCGCCCCCAGTACATCCAGCCCACTTTGATTGGCTCTGAGTGAGAGCAACTGGTACCCAGGCACAGGAGGGAGGAGAGAAAACACAGAGAGAAAAGGGTATAGATAAGCCTATAGCTGAATCCTGGCCCTAGAGTACTCTGAAATGAGGGTCCACAGAGACTGACTCCAAAACCCCACTCTCATTTCGGGGTTTACTAGACTAGGACCAGAGGAAACTCCTGAAGATGAGCTGACCCCCATGCAGCCTAGAGAAGGTTAGAGAAGCTGGAGGGGATGGATGACCTGGATGACCAGGAGCTGGTCTTGCCAAATGCACCCAATGGCGCAGGGAAGGAGGGGTAGAGCAGAGGACAGCAGCATGCAGGGAGGGCTCTCCATCATGCTTTCCACCCTCCAGGGCTGTGGTGAGAAGGCAAAGACCTCAGCAGCATCTCTCTTGGGCACCTTGAAGGAGGCAGTGGAGCTGTAGTGAAGACTTGGGGAGAAAGAAGAAAGAGAAACCCTCAGTCCACTGGCATCTTCATCTGCCCTGGAGAGGCAAGGCCTCCAGGACCTGCCTCGTGGCCTCCTCCCCGCAACCCAGCCTCTCCCAGTCCCTGCTGCATTCTTTCCTGCCTTTCCTGGCCTCTGTGAGGGGCCAGGCAGTAAGAGATACACAAACTAATTAAGAAGCAGAGTTTGGCCAGATGCCTGGGCTAGTCTTACCAGAGAATTAAGCCCAAGCCAGCTAGCTGGGTAGGGCCAGGAGCATGTCACCTCCCAGACACCCTTCAGGACACGCCTTCCTCTTGCCAGGCACAGGCAGACAGGCCAGGCACCCTCCAGATGCTTTAGCCTCAGCACCTGAGGCTGGCAGCCGGTGGTCAGTGCCACCCCACAAAGAATAGGTCAGACTCCCCTGATCTAAAGAGGAATCATTAACCCCTTGACCCAACAGAAAAGGAGAGAGAGAAAATCCTGCCCACCCCAGCCACACATCACTAAAAAGGGATCTAGACAAGCCATCCTGCAGTCAAGATAAAGCAAAGTAAGGGCCCCTGGGCCCCTGAGAATGATTTTTTTGCGCTGCGGGGTTAAGGCACTGCCGGAGTCTGAGCACAGGTGACTGAATGAATGATGCCCTGGGCCTTCCCTGGGAAAACCCACGGGATGGAGGGGGGAAGGGGTAACCAGAGTCTCCCTTGGTAACCAGAGCGAGGCGTGCGGACGCAGGAGCAAGGCTGCATGGCAAGAGGCAGAGTTTGGACACGTATCCCGTGGATGCGTGCCGTGTTTGCGTTTTCTGGGGATGGTGGCTGAATGTGTGTGTGTGTGTGTGTGTGTGTGTGTGTGTGTGTGTGTGTGTACGCAGGAAGAAGGAAGGTGGGGCTGAGGTTTGTAGCCAGGAACTGGGGACAGTAAGAACTGGTTCAGGGAGGGTCTAAAAAGAGATGCCGGGGTCGTCGGCGCCAGAGCCAGGAGATGCCGTCACCTGGATCAGGCTATCAAGCCGTCAGTAGAAGCAGCGAAGCCGCAGCTGCAGCGAGGAAGCCGAGCCCGCCGCCCGACCGCGGTGCCGACAGCCGGTTCGCCCGCAAGCCGCGCGCAACTCCGGAACATGCATCGCTTGGCTTCTACTCCGGAGGCCGTGCCAGGACGGGGTTTCGGTGCGAGTCGCTGCACCAGTCCTGGGCTGGGTCTGTCCGGGTCTCCCAAATGCTCTCAAGGGTTCCTAGTGATCCCCGCCTCTAGCATGGTGTGGGAAAGTGGGTACCTCCCCCTGACATCCTGGCTTCACACCAGACCCTAGAACGGCTCCTGTGCTCCGAAGTAGCTAGCTCGGTCTCCTCGCGCCCTGGAGAGGGCGGGGACGCGGGCATCCACTCCAGAGTCCGAGTCGAGGTCTCCACCGAACCCCGGCAGCGCGCACTTCGCGCCTCGTGTAAAGTTTCCGCGCCGGGCTAAGCCGAGGTGGAGCGGGACGCGGGCTCTTACCGTAGACTCCTTGTCCCCGGCAGTGGAAGGGGATCAGCGCCAGAAGTAGAAGGCAGGTCACCTCCATCTTCACGGCCGGTGCTTCATCCCCGCGAGGCGGCGCAGCCCGAGAGGCGGCGGGGGGCGCATTCGTCGGGGCCCCGCGACGCCCCTATATCCCCCCTTTCCCTGAGAGGTGACAGAGAGCGCGGCCACGGAGACCAGGAGGCTGAAGAGGCGGCGGTGGCGGCGACCCGGGTTTCTCCTTTGGTGGGGCCGCTGCTCGCGTGGGGACGCAGGGGGCGCTGGCCCAGCCCCGGGTGCCTCGGCGCGCCCGGCACAACCGCCAGCGCCCAGACCCGAGGAGCCGGCCGCAGAGCCGCCGCGGGTCCCCAGGGCTATCCGCGTGGGATGGTGGGCGCTGGGGACCTCTCCGCGGCGGCGGCGACGCTTCGATCCAACAGGCCACGGACGACTGACAAACTTGTCGTTCCCCTCCCTGGGGCCGCCCCTCAGCGGAGCGGAGTCGGGGAGGCCTGGGCTCCGCTCGAGTTAATCCGCTGTTTCCAGTCCTGCGGCCGCCGCCGTGGCCTCAGCGGTCCGACTCCAGGGGGCCGGGCTGAACGCCCTCGCGGCGGCCGGCGAAGGAGCCCCGGGCCCGGCCCTCCAGAGTCGGGGAGCAGCGCGGGCTGGGTTCGGCCAAGGGGCGAGCGCCGCGGGTCCACGGGTCCGCGAAGTTAGCCGAGCTGCCGACAAACCTACGGGAGGAATCGCAGCCCGGCGCCCCGCGGGAATCTGGAGAGCAATTCCAGTCAAGAGGGGCCCCAGAAAATGGGGAAAGGAGGAAAGTTTGAGTCGTTTGAAAAATATTCGCGCTCTAGCCCAGGCCGGGGCTGCGGCGCGGGCGCCGCTCGCCGCCTCCTCTCCCTGCGCTCGGCTCCCGCTGTCTGGTCGCGGCCGTGGCACTCCCGGGCTCCCAGCTCTCGGGAGAGCGGGGCTGCGCCGCGCCCCAAGTTGGTCGTCCCCGCCCCCGCCCGGCGGCCTCGGACTGCGGGAACCCAGAGCGGGCGGGGCCGGGCCGGGCTCCGGGGCGCGGCGGCCGCTCGGCTCCGGGCCGCGGGAGCGCTCCGCTCGCTCAGCAACTTAGGCTTTGCTGTGCTGCTTTTTCGCCCCTCCGAGCTTTTCATTCCGCGCTCCTCCCGCCTCCCTCCCTCCCTTCCTCCCCCCTCCTCCCTCCTCCTCTTGTCTCCTCGTTCGGTCTCTCGCTCTCCCACCCATTGTCGCTCGCTCTCCTGTTTGATTCCCCTCCAGTTAAAAAAAGGAGCCAATTAAAGGCAGCCCAGCTCGCCTGGCCCAGCCTCTGTCCAATTTCCTCGCCTCCCCCAGGACCAATTAGAGAAAACAAAACAGGGCTGGGGGAAGCAGACTGCCTGCTCGCTCTCGCTCGCTCTCTCTCTCTCTTCTCTCCTCTCTCCTCTCTCTCCTCTCTCTTTCTCTCCTCTCCTCTCTCTTTCTCTCTCCTCTCTTCTCTCTCTCCCTCCCTCCTCTCTCTCTCTCTCTCCTCTCCTCTCTCTCTCCTCTCTCTTCTCTCTCCCTCTGGTCTTTCCCTTTCTCCTCTCCCCCACCTCTCTCTCTCTTCCTTCCTCTCTCCGCCCCCTAACATTTCGCCCCCCCACCCCGCCCAGCAGGAAAATGTCAGAAAACAGAAATGGATCCATCTATCCAGAGGACAGTGGCGGAGGGACGTGGGTTTCGGCGCGGGCTGTGCAGCCGCGCGCTCGCACACTCGCGGTTCGCCCTCCTTGCACACCCAGCCTGGCTGGCCGAGTCGGGTACACCGAGGCCAGCACGCCCCGGGGGCGCTCGCGCTGGGGACCCCAGCCCGCAGGGCACTGCACACTTCGTAAATGTTCAGCACTTTCGGGAGGCGGGACTGAAGCGAGGGTCCTAGGAAAAGGCCGGGCGCCTGCGGTTCCTGGGTCCTGCGGCCGCGAGAGCCGGGCCGCGGCTGTGGGTCTGCTAGGCTGTCTCCCGCGCTCCGGAGGCCTCCGCCCCTTTCCAGGCATCTTGGCCTCTCCCTGGGTCCGGCGCGGAGGCCAGGCCCGAGAAGCTGGCGGAGAGGTGGCGCTTAGAGCTCCTGCCCTTGCTGCGGCCCACAGGTTGCCAACAGGTTTGCTCGTGCGACCCCTCCGCCAGAGCTCCCCTAAGTCACCCCACATTCTCCTCGGCTCGCGGCTCTCCGCATCCTACCTCCCCTCGGGACCTCAGGCGCCCCCAAGCGCCCCGGGGGCACACCTCCTTCCGGCTGCCGAGCCAGGGCCCCGCTCCGGCCGCGGGTGTCCGGCACTCGGGTCTTAGCCGCCGCAAAGGGGCCCTAGCGGAGCAGGGGTGCGGAGAACGCTCCTCCCAAACGCCCGCGGGGAGGGGCGTAGGCTGGCCAGCGAGGCGGGTGGCCTCCCTGGCGCCGCTGATCGCGCCCGGCGCCCAACCCGGGTCCTGCTAATCTCACCTGCTCCACCTGTCGCCGTTTTTTGTCTCAGCGTTTGCGCAAGGATTGTTTTAGGGCGGCCGGTGGGAGCGCGGACAATCGCAGCAGCTAACAAGCGGGGAGACTACAAACCTCCCTCCCCTCGACCCCTGGAACTGCTCAATATCTTAATCGTGGTTCCATGACTCTATGCATTTGTCAAAACTCAAAGATCTGCACACCCAAAAAGGGTTAATTTGTCTGCATATAAATTTTTTAAAAAATAATAATAATGAACCGCCCCTTCCCCAGGCCCATTTCCTGGTGGGTCCCTCCTCCCGTGACTCCCCTAGGCTTAGCCCCCTGGGAGAGCGCACTCCGGACTGCTGGGAGGGGAGCGGGAGGTGTCGGGAAGTGCCTGGTGGCTTGGGAGGTTCCGTCGCCCTTTCTCAGTCCCCTTTCTGTCCGCCTCGGGGAAGCCGGAGAACATCCCAAGACTCCTCCTATTCTCTAGCCCACCTCCACTCGTTTGCGTCTCTCTTGTGCCCTCTTCCCTCTTCTCTCTCCTTCCTATCCCGTGGATCCAAGGTTGATGTTGAGGGTGGGGGTTCAGGCTCAATGCAGTGCACCCAGCAGATGCCAGCTACAGACGCGTTCAGTGAATTCACGAATGATGCCCATCATAGCCAGATATCACAGACCTGGGGTACCCTCAGGGTAGACATCCTTTCACCCCCCAGCTCCCACTGTTACCTCAAAGGAAAAAAATTCATTTTCTGTCCCACAGAGATACACAGCCACCATGCCTCTTCCTACCCACCGCTCCCATCCAGGCAGAAAAGGAAGTGGTGCCAACTGAGGGAGTGATGAGGAATAGCTTCTTCTATTGTCATCCTCTTCCCATTATTAGAGGGTTCCTGGAAGTCCCCACCTCTTCCACGAAGCTCTCAGGGAGTGATCACAGCAACCGCGGCTCTTCCTGGCTTTGCCCATTCTGAGCTGAATGTGTACTTCTCCATGTCATGGGAAACTGCCCTCTGATTTTCCAATTAGCTGTTCCAACACCAAACAGCAGTCAACTGCTCCTCTTTGGCTCTGGGGTGAGGGAACTGCACTGACTCAGCTGACATTCTCTTAAGTTTGCCCTCTCTGAACTCACACACTAGCCTGGAGGAGAGAGAAGTTTCATGATGGAGGGGGTGGGGGGAACAGAGAACCAAATTAGCCAGGCTGGGATTGAACATTTGCTGTAGCTAATCCACTTGTGAATACTCTGCAGCTAATTATATGCAGTGTAAATACCTTGACAGCCTGTTTGTGTGTGCCTGTAAATTCAGCCATCTCCTCCCCGAAGTGTGCCCTGCCTGCTGCCTTGACAGAGCCCAGTGTCTGACAATGGGAGGCAACCTCGGAGAAGGGAAAGAGCCCTAGACATCAGTCCTGCATTCCAGTCCTAACCTCTCTAGGCCTCAGTTTCCCCAGGTATAAACTAAGATCCCTCTCTCCCAGAGAGGTTGAGAGAAGTGGAGTAATAACAGCTGACACCGCATGCCAGGCACGTGTATGTATTAACTATTTAATCCTCACACCCACTATGTGAGACAGGGCTATTATTCCCACGGAGATGTTGCGACTCACTTGGCTGCTGAGGGGCCAAACTGAGCTTTGACCTCGGTAGCTTGGCTGGGCAACTTTGCCCTCTCCCACTGTTCTATACCGAAGAGGTGCACGGGCCTAGATATCTAGTAATGTTTCCACAAGAAGTGTTTTCTGTTCCCTTTGCAGATGCAGAGAACAATACTCTGGCCCCCAAATTGCACCAAGGGCGGGGGGACATGAGAGCTAGACTGTTAGAGCTGAGATGAGCCATAGGGCACAGGATGAGCCTGAGGCCAGGCTGTCTGGAGCTTAGTGGTCAGCACCCAGCTGCCAAGTCTTGGGTTCCACCCAAGATCATTCTAAGGTCACTTCCCACTAGAAAGAAAAATTATTTTTGCCTCAAAGAAAACCTAGCTCTTGGGCCCTAGAAGGTTTCAGGAACTCGCTGCTGACACCAGGCTGCATCACCAGCCAGGGGCCAGGGAACCAGGGGCTCCAGGCATTGACCAAGCAGGGCAGCTGCAGTTTGTTGTCAGAGCGTGTTGCTAGAAAGCTCTCCCATCTCCTCCTGCCAGTAGCTGGCCTCCGGCAGTGACAGCCTGGAAGAGGAGAGAGGGAAAGAGAGAGGGAGGAAGAGTCTTTACTAGATGGTGTCGTCGCCTTGCAAGAGAAATTGTCTCTGAAAATTATACAGTGGCAGGTATTGATTCAATCTCAGAGCAAGACGCTTTATGGTCATGTGGGGGAAGGATGACTGGGAGGGGATGAGGAACAGGAGAGTTATGACCCTGCTGAAAGACCAGTTTATTAATTCGGGCTCTAACAAATAGCCAATTAATGGCTCCAGCTGCTAATTAGTAGGCAGTGAACTCCTGTTATAAACTGTGGTGGCTCAAGACTGGTGATATTGCAATCCCACCATGACACCCTTGGAGAAAAGGGGCCCTGTAGATATATGTCACTCAGGGTGTGTAGCCCACACCACTCCCTCCTTATCCCACACCCCCAGCAGGCCTTCTGCTGGTAGAAAGCAGGCAGCGTGAGAGCAGGGACCTTGTCTATGTGTTCACCATTCATTCATTCAACAAATATTTAATGAGTGCTTACCATGTGCCAGGCACTGCCCTAGGCACTGCAGACGCAATGTTAACAAACCAGACAAGAATCCCTGCCTTCATGGAAACTGTAAGCTAGTGAAGAGACAGACCATGGACTACACAAATGGGGAAAATACAGTATTTGGCTAGTACAGAGTCTGAAGGAGAACACTAAAGCTAGGGAAAACAGTAGGAAATGTTAAGAGCTGAACTGTCAGAGAAGGTATCCAGAAAGACCCCACTAACATTTGAGTCATGACCTTAAAGAGGACAGGGACCTAACCACGCCAGTATCTAGGGGGAGGACATTGCAGAGAGAGGGGATGATGAGGACAAACATCCTGAGGTGATGAGGAAGATGTGGCTGCCACTGAGAAGGTGAGGGGCGAGTAGGAGAAGCTGAGATCAGAGAGATTCAGGGGGCAGGTCTTTGGGTCTTAGGATTATCACAGGATGTTGGGTTTACTCTGAGCACAATAAGAGCTGTGACCAGGTCTTGAGCAGAGCAGGGAAGGGATCTAAGTAACTTAGCAGGCTCACTCTGGCTGCCGTGCAAGGAAGGGGGCGCCACAGTATCCCCAGCAGCTGGCACAGAACTTGGCCAGTAGTAGGTGCTCAGTAAATGCTTATCATATGAGTCGATGAATGAATACTGATGAGGCTAGATTGCAAGACTAGGAACCACGCCCACGCTTGAAAGGCCAATGTATTCAGATTGTCTTGTATATTACTTTACGGCCATCTCCATGGGTGCCCTCATATTTGAAATTTCTGAGCAATTCCGCATCTGTTATCCTATCTGGTCCCTAAAATGTTCCTGTGAGGTAAGTAAAGACACGTGCCCCCCTCCATTTGACAGATGTGAAGACTGTGGTGAGCAGACATTTGCTGGCTAGCTTAACAGGGTGTGACAGAAGTCACCGGTTCTAGAATGTTGGATGTGGGGAAAAATGCAAAGGAGACAGGAGTCCCTCTCCCACTTCTGGCCACTATGTCACGACCACACCCTGATTCACTGTGTGACCTTCCCCTTTTGGCCTCTGGATTCTCATTTCCACAACCAGCAAATATGCCTGGATCACCTCTGAGATTTTTCGCAGCACCAGACTCCAAAGCCTTTGAACTCTCTCCAAAGCCTGATATCTGGAGCCACCATTTCCCAAGTGAGGGTCACCTGGGCTTCCTTTGTCTACAGTAATGTTGGAAAAGGGGAGGTTTTGTTTAACTTTTTTGAGTTGATGGCTCAGTAGATCACAAGTAGTTTTGTTTTAATACTGACTTTAAAATATATGGCCTTCCCACTCTGAGCAGTTGTAAGAAACACTGGTTTGCCAGGCTCTGCTTCCCCACTGGATGGGTCTGGGAAGAAGGAAATGGGTCGGAAAAGTGGAGTTCTTCTGACTATTCATTAACTTAACAAGTATTCATTGAGCCAAGCATTGTGCCTATCTCATCCGGGGCACCCCATTGAGCTGGAGGCATCCTACACAGCCCTGCTCTCAGGTAGCCCAAGTCTGATGGAGGAGACAGCCCTGGCCCTAAGGGCCTGAGGTCTGACGGGGGAAGACTGCTGTTATAGGGTTATAGATCCTGGAATAAAAATCAAGCCAGGGTATAGATCTAGGGACAGATACACTATAACAGCAACCAATTGTTCGCTACATGGGCAAAGGTGAAGAGGATGGAGAACTAGAAAGGTACTAGGTGGTTACTCTGGCTTCTAGGCTCTTACTGAAAGCTTTTTGTTTTTGTCTAGACAACATCTCACTCTGTTGCCCAGGTGTAGCCATAGCTCACTGCAGCCTCAAACCCTCAGGCTCAAGTGGTCCTCCCACCTCAGCCTCCCAAGCAGTTGGGACCGCAGGCCCACGCCACCACGTCTGGCTAATTTTTATTTTTTTGTAGCAATGAGGTCTGTCTGCATCACCCAGGCTGGCCTTGAACCCCTGGCCTCAAGCAATCCTTCCACTTTGGCCTTCCACAGTGCTGTTATTACAGGCAAGAGCCACCATACCCGGCCTCCTATCCTTTGTTTAAGCCTAGTTGCCTGAAGCCTTCCAAATTTCAGCAAAGCCCAAGGGAAGTAGCCTGATTTTTTTGGGGGCATTTTCTCCTAATGCAAATGTCTTTCTGGGCTCCTGGGAACAAGGCCTGTTTGAAGGAGATACTGTGAAGCTGGCATGCAGCCGTTGGCACCCACAGGGAAGAGCACGCTCTCTCTGGAAGCCAGGCTCCACCCAGCAAGAAGTCCCAGCCCCATCTGACTCCACTGGCCTCCCCTAGGGAGATACCTCTGACTAAGGAGACTGCAGGGCACCTAGAGATCAGCTCCTCTCCAAGGGCCCCACCTGCTACTCTGGCCTGGTGGATGGCACCCCCTCACCCCAGGCTTAGAGTGGGCATTCGTCCACTGTGCTCTGTTTCCATATGTGCTGTGAGCTCAAGGGTAGAGTGAGTGTCCTACTCATGTCCGGACCACTCACAGTGTCCAGTGCCAAGCTAAACACACAGTAGCTATTTGATTTATGCTCATTAAAATGAACTGGGGCAGGGTGCGGTGGCTCACGCCTGTGTTCCCAACACTTCCAGAGACCAAGGTGGAAGGATTGTTTGAGCTGAGGAGTTTGAAACCAGCTTGGACAACATAGTAAGACCTGATTTCTTTTTCTTTTTTTTTTTTTTTGAGACGGAGTTTCACTCTTGTTACCCAGGCTGGAGTGCAATGGCACAATCTCGGCTCACTGCAACCTCCGCCTCCTGGGTTCAAGCAATTCTCCTGCCTCAGCCTCCCAAGTAGCTGGGACTACAGGCGCACGCCACCAAGCCCAGCTAATTTTTGTATTTTTAGTAGAGACGGGGTTTCACCTTGTTGACCAGGATGGTCTCGATCTCTTGACCTCGTGATCCACCCGCCTCGGCCTCCCAAAGTGCTGGGATTATAGGCGTGAGCCACCATGCCCGGCGTAAGACCTGATTTCTAAAAAAAATTTAAAAATAAAAAAATTAGCTAGGCATGGCGTCGTGCGCCTGTGGTCCCACCTACTCGGGAGGCTGAGATGGGAGGATTCCCTTGAGTCCAGGAGGTCAAGGCTGCAGTGAGCCATGATCACACCACTGCTACTCAGCCTAGGTGACAGAGTGAGACCCTGTCTCAAAAAAAAATGAATAATAAAAAATAAAATGAACTGAGTCGGTTAACTGACCAACTCAAACAAAAGTAGGCTTTGGGGAAGACCTAAATTTCCGGTCTAACGGAGCCCCAAATTATCCACACAGTATGCAGATTAAGGACAAATACAAATAATGAAGATATAAGAAGAAATGTTTGAGTTAGGTGCAGGCTGAAGGAAAACTGATTCTCGGGGAAGGGAAGAAGGCAGATGAGGCCCAGAGCTCCTGGGGAAACCCTTTGTAAACAAGTGGCAGGGGGCAGGGACCCCCACTGCTGCCTCCTTCCGGGATGCTGTCTGGGAGGAGGGATCTGAATCAGGTGCGTTCCTGGAGGCACGGGGGCTCTGCCAGGCCGAGGGTGGCTCTGTCCTCTGGCGTCTGCTCCCGGGCCTCAGCAGCCCCAATGGAACGCATCAAGTTTCGCTGAGCTGGTCTTTCTAACTTTCTCCCCGGAGCTCCGCGGGAAGCAGGATCAAATGTTCTCTAACTTGAAAAGCCCGGCTGGGGTGTGAGGGGAAAGGAGCAGGGGAGGAGGGGGGGGGCAATCTGCGGTATTGGGAGAGGAGGGGCCGGGGCTGGGCCCCAGGGACAGGGCCCGTGACGCTCCTTGCTCCCATTCTGTTTAACCCTCCCAGCCAATTCTTTTTCCTTTAGCCATTACCTCTTTTTGATCCATGTAAAAGGGGGGAAGGGGTGGGAAATCTGGCGTAGACTGGGAGGCGTTCAGCACACCCGCGACCGCTGCGTGGCATAAACTCCAGGGGGCGCTATTCACATAGGATACAACAGACTTGGCTCCCACCTGCCACCCCCAGTGCCATGTGGGGCCCTGCTGCCAGGACAAGCTGGCAGGTCATCCTACTCCGTGCCTCACTTCCCTCGCTCCTTCTCTTCCCAACCCACCCTCAAACCTCCGCCCCCAACTCCTGTCTTGGCCCCTCACCCTCCAGGTCACTCTTGGTCTGGCCCCCATTCCTGCAGGCCGCGCTGCCGAGGGTTCAGAGACTGAGGGAAGGAGCCATCGCGTTCTCCCGCGCATGCTCGCTGTGAGAACAGAGCTGTGAGCCCTGGGGACTCACTGCCCTTTTGATTAACTCGTCTTATTATGTGGCTCTCCCAGCTCTCCTTGGGGACCCTCCATGCCCACCATCCCAGGGAGCCTGTGGGATCCATGCCTGGTACAGGCTTGGAGGGAACCCCCAGGGACCAGCCCACTCAGTCACTAAAGGATGGTCTGGCCTGCTCGTCTGTCCCCCTTTTTATCCCCTAACCCAAGGCTTACCTGAAGAAGGGTGCTACAATTCATAAGCATCAGATGCCCAGCATAAAGGCCATTTGCTTTTATGCTTTGTCATCTTCATTTTAGAGATGGGCAACTGAGGAACAGAGAGGTTCAGTCACACGCATCTGGTAAGTTGTGTTCAATCAAACTAGAGAATCTGGCTTCAGAGGCAGAGTCTATACTCTTTACCCCTTCTTGGTGCCACCTGTCACGTAGAAGACGGACCAAAAGCTGGTACACTAGAGCTGCACTGCCCAAAGCATAGCTACTAGTAGCTCTTTACATCAGTTGCTCAGTCACACTGGCCACATTTCAAATGCTCACAGTCACCCTCGTGGTTACCTGTTGGACAACGAAGATGTAGAACGAGAGAGAAACACTGCCGAGTTTTATTGGACAGCAGTGCTCAGGAGTCCTTCATTTTCATCCCAGCACTGCTTACTTGCTGGGCAACCATGGGCCGGCCACCTAACCTCTCTGTATCTCAGGTTGCTCATCTGAAAAACAGTGATAAGAACAGTACAAGGCTCATGCCTGTAATCCCAGCAATTTGGGAGCCGGAGGTGGGAGAATTGCTTGAGCCCAGGAGTTCAAGACCAGCCTGGACCACATAAGGAGACCCATCTCTATGAATTGATTTTAAAAATCTAGCCAGGCATGATGGCACACACCTGTAGTGCCAACTACTTGGGAGGCTGAGGCAGGAGAACTCCTTGAGCCCAGCAGGTCAAGGCTGCAGTGAACCATGATCAAGTCACTGCACTCCAGCCTGGGCAACAGAGTGAGGCCTGTCTCAAAAAAAAAAAAAAAAAAAAAGAATAATGCCAACCTAGCCGGGCACGGTGGCTCGTGCCTGTAATCCCAGCACTTTGGGAGACTGAGGTGGGCAGATCACAAGGTCAGGAGATCAAGACCATCCTGGCCAACATGGGAAAACCTCGTCTCTACTAAAAATACAAAAACTAGCTGGGTGTGGTGGCGCATGCCTGTAGTCCTAGCTACTCAGGAGGCTGAGGCAGGAGAATGACTTGAACCAGGGAGTTGGAGGTTGCAGTGATCTGAGATGGTGCCACTGCACTCCAGCCTGGTAATAGAGCAAGACTTCATCTCAAAAAAAAAAAACAAAAACAAAAACAAAAAAGAATAGTGCCAACCTCATAGGGCTGTTAGAAGAATTAAATGAGAAAATGTATATGGAGCATGCGAGGCACAGTGCCTGGCATATAGTAAGCATACTAAACATTATTAGTTTTGTTAGGAATCATAATGAATTCCTTTATTTAGCAAAGTGGGTAGCTAAGGACCAGAGAAAATAAGGAACTGCCTCGAAGTGACACAGCAAATTAAATGCCAGAAGCGGAGGCTCCTAATTCTTTTTACTCCACCACATGGCCTAATGATAGCACTACGGCCAATAAAGGACTTCCGAATTTGACCCTCCCAAAAATGTTGTAAGGTGGTTAAATGAGGATTCATCGATCTCAGTGTACAGATTAAAAAAATGAGGAGCGTGGTGCAGTGGCTCATACCTGTAATCACAGAACTTTGGGAGGCTGAGGTGGGGAGGCAATCTGAAGTCCGCTCAGGGCAATGAAGTTAGGATGAGGGGACAGAGGCTGGGTACCAACCCATCCTAGTGGAGCAGATACGACATGACCCATTTAGTGTGTCTTACCCACTAAAATGGAACTTCTGTCAAGGAGGGTCTTTGTTGTGTTCGCTGCTATATCCCACATACCTTAAAGGGTGCCTGGTAATCAAGTCATTGTTGACAGAGTGGATGCCCATTTTTGAGATAAAGATGGTAAGGCTCAGAGATGTGAAGGACTGTGACCAAGATTGGATTTATTTATACAAGAGGAATTTACTGAGCATCTACTTTGGGTTTACATGTCAAGTCTCTCTGACTCCAATTCCTGGGCTTCCCTTCAACACCTCCATCTCCGACCCCCATTCCACAAAGTGGGAGGTGGGACTGCCCTGACTCCATCCTGTACCCCCCGCACGGAAGTGCTCCTCTGTCTTTGGTTGACCTGGCAAGGAGAGGTCTGAGAAGCCTTGAATTAAGGTTCAGGCATGAGCTGTGCAGTCAGGATCTATGCTGAAGTTTTGTTTTGTGTTTTCCCTTTGCACAAAACAATAATGACCTTCCATCTTCCATCCCAAGAAAAGAACTGAAGTCAGTGTCTGAGTCTGGTTTTTTTGGGGATGGGAGTTTGTCTTAAGTAGCCTTGGGTTTTGTTGTCAAAGCAGAGGGATGCCCCAACTCAGTTAAGTTTAAGAGGTGGAGGTCTCCTGATGGAGAGTGAAGTGGAAGGAGAAGGGAGACGGGGCCTCCCCAAGCTGGGAAGTGACAGAGCTGGGGCCTTTGTTTGTGTGCCTCTGGCCTGCAGTGCCAGATGGGGTTGTTTGTGTGCTGAGGTGCTGAGGGTCTTTGGGGCCCACTTGTGGTCATTGAGAGGGCTACTGTGAAGACCTCTCCAGGGCAGCGGGGCCTGCCTGAGGCCTGACCCAGGGTTCAGAAGCCACAGCAACAGGAGTTAATTACCATGGCAACCACAAGGCACAGGGCTTCTTTTCCTGGATCCCAAATTCTTGTGACTCTAGAGTATCCCCCTAAATATAACTAAGTCTGATTTCTCAGCACTGTGGCAATTGGAGATTTGGGATCAGAATTTATTTGACTTAAAAAAAAAAAAGTATGACATTTATTGCATGCAGATTTTGCAGAGTAAATTCAAACCCACTCCAATGCAGAGGGATCTAAGGGCCTCTGGATGAAGGGGTCTGAGCTGAAGGCACACTCAGGAGACCTCCCGGAGGTCTGGTCAGGCAAAGCAAACCCCAGGTGAGGCCTGACTGCCCCGCACACGGAGGAGGTTGCAGGGGAAACACAAAAAGAGCTTATTTTTTTAAAAACTGTATTTGAAAATAACATTCATTTATTTCTGGTTGTAAAAATAATACATGCTGCTTGCAGAAAACTGGAGAGAAACAGAAACATATAAAGACAGAAATGTAAATCACCTATAATCCCATCACCCACGATAATCATTAAAATGGTATTATCAATTCTTTCCATCTTTATTCTATACACAGCTTTTTACATAATCAAGACGATATTAACATTATTTATATAATTTATATTCAACCTATAGAGGACAACAGGTCCCTGAGCTCTGCATGGTGAACAAATGAGCAAATGAGGAACACATACACAGATTCTTTCCCACACACACTCGCATGTTCATTTGCATAGACCGTGGGGAATGGAACACGAGAAAGAACATTAAACAGTAATAAGTACCAACCTGCTACTCAACAGCATCATGACCCTGAGGACCCCTCTGGGCCTCAGTTTCTTTTTTGTTTTTTTTTTTGAGACAGAGTCTCGCTCTGTCGCCAGGCGTCAGGCTGGAGTGCAGTGGCGCAGTCTCAGCTCACTGCAACCTCCGCCTCCCAGGTTCAAGCAATTCTCTCCTGCCGCAGACTCCCAAGTAGCTGGGACTACAGGCTCACGTCACCATGCCCAGCTAATTCTTTATATTTTTTAGTAGAGATGGGGTTTCACCACGTTGGCCAGGATGGTCTCGATCTCTTGACCTCGTGATCCGCCTGCCTCAGCCTCCCCCTCAGTTTCTTTTCTTTTTTCTTTTTCTTTGAGATAAGGTTGCTCTGTCACCCAGGCTGGAGTGCAGCAGTGAGATCCCAGTTCACTTCAGCTTCAAACTCCTGGACTCAAGTGACCCTCCCACCTCAGCCTCCCAAACAGCTGGGACCACAGGTGCATGCCACCACACCCAGCTAATTTTTTAAATGTTTTGTAGAGGCAGAGTCTCCCTGTGTTACCCAGACTCGTCCTGATTTTGGGGGAACCACTTCAGCCTGGGGGTTTAAGACTGCAGGGAGCTGTGATTGCACCATTGCATTCCAGCCTGGGCAACAGAGTGAGACCCTGGCTCAAAAAAAAGGAAAAAATAGTGCCTATCTCATATGGCTGTTAGAGGGATTAAATGGGAAAATGGGAGGATCACTGCATGCATCTGTCTAAGGCCTTCTTTGCCTGCCCACATAACGGCCAGAAGGAGCAGGGACCCCAAGGTCCTCAGGAGCAGCCCTCAGGCAGTGACCCACAGGAGCTGCATAAATACCAGCTCCCTCACCCCTCAGGCAGGATGTCCCAGAGGACATGTCCTACCCTGTCCCCCAGGGTTCCCCAGTGAGGCTGAGCTCCAGCTCCCCATGGTGTTAACTGGATAAATACTGCACCCCTTATGGGCTTCCTTCCCTCCTCTGTCTCACTTCCCCATTCCCCTGTGGGTGTTTCCCGGAGTCACCAAATATCACTTGCCCTGCAATCCTTGTCTTAGGGCCTTCTTCTGGGAAAATCACCCAAGACATCATGTTATGATGAGTGCCAGGAAAATGAAATGATACTAGGGCAAGGGGGTGGAGAATGAGGGGTGATATCACTTTAGGCAAGGTAGACAGGGAAGGTCTCTCCGGGAAGTTGAGTGAAGTGAGGCAGTGAGACAGGTGAAAAGCTGGAGGCAAGGGCGTTTTAGATAGAAGGGGCAGCAGGTACAAAGGCCCTGAGGTAGAAACCCCTGGAGGAGCGGGATGTTAGTGACACCACCCAGCCAGCCTGTGGAGGATTCCTGGAGAGAGTCTCTGCAAACTGTAAGTCCTGGGCACTTGTAAGCATTGGGGTGCTTTAGATCCCCTCTTGAGTGATGGCTCTCTTCAGAGATGCGCTCAGCCTCTAGTCCAGCCTTGGCTGCCATACTCGGCACCTCCCCCTCTGTGCTCACCCAGCCTATTTGGCCTGGAGCAGGGCTTGGTTTTTCCAATAACTCATTAGTGCGGCTTTTGTCATGACTGAAGAAACAAAATCCCCAACAAGAAAACTGCATTCAGCAGCATTACAGGTTATTTACGAGGGAATGCAAAGCAGCCTGGCATGGGGGAAGCCTAGGGAGGCAGGAGGGCTCTCTGGGTGGGGGGCTGTGACATCTTGGATCTGCCTGGTGCCAGCCACCAATGCCTCTGCCCAACAGATACCACCCCCTCTCTCTTGCTCCCGCCACCCTGAAGCCAGCCATGAGTCACCACTGCTCTAGCCACTTGATTGAAGTTCACCTACCCACCCAAGGCTTCATTCATTCATTTATATAATCATTTATTCATTCAAACATGCATTGAAGGCCTACTATGTGCTAGGCATTAGCTGATGTTAATATTTATGGTTCATGGAGATGAATCAGCAACTGTGTACTCTAACTAAGTCGTACCAGCTCACAAACTGGCAGCATCTCTTCTCCATTCCACAATCCAGGGAAAGGCCTTTCCCCCAGAGAGATGCTTGTTGAACACTTACCAAGACACCACTGTAGCAGGCCCTCATGTCTCGGGACACACAAAGTCAAAGCGTAAGGACTGACAGTCTAAAACAGAGAAGGTCATTGATCCAATTTATGGTGTAACGTAGTCTGGCCCACCCAGATTTGCTGGCCTCAAAGCCATATGGAGCTACTACTTAATCACCTTTGCAACCCGGGAGCACACCGGTAACAGAGAAACCAGTTCTGTCGAGACCTAGGAAGGCGTAAGGAAGGAGGCGTGTCTGAGGCTGAGGCTTTAAGGTGAGATGTCCGTCTGAATGGAGGGTGTTCCAGGTGGCGGGGACAGTTTAAACGAAGGTCTGGAGGGAGGCCAGGCAGGGTATGTTCACCCCACCTAGATTAAAATCCCATAGGAGGGAGTTTTTCCCACTCGTTACCTTCCCGATCATACCAGCAAAAGTGAACTGCTTTCTGGAGGGAAAAATTGATATTGCAAAAGCTGGGCTGTCAGGGAGGGGCTGTTGTGTGAACACAAGGTACTGAGAGGTAAGGACGCCTCTCCTCTGCCTTGCTTCTCCTCCGAGCCTCCCCTCATCACCATTCCTTCTCAAGGAAAGGCCTGACCTGCAGGAAAAATGGCTGCAGTTTGTGAAAGGGGCAGCCAAGAGGCCACCATTGATCCACCCTCAACACCTCCGCCATCGGCACCACCAGCGCAGGCCCTGATATATAACCACAGCAGCCCGGGGATGACAGTGACCCTGTGGCCACTCCCTGTGGGGCTCACTGGCACTGTTACTCGGCCCCTACAGGTCCACATGCACAGGCGCAGCTTACAGACATCAGGACAGACACCCAAACAAACCAAATGCTCCAAGGACTCCAGCCACCTTTACTGAACGTCACAGGAGGGCAGGATAGAATTCATCTGAGAAGCAGGTTTCCTGACGAAGACTTCACACCTGCCACCTCCTGACTCTGGAAGTTAGCTGGGGCTCCCTGCTGTGTCCCTGCCCACACGCATGTACACACACATGTGCAGAGGCCACAGCACATCCAGGATGCAGCACCATCGAATGCCACACTGTTCAACTTGAGCTAGGAGAGGCATGGGGGAGGCCCCAGCCTATCAGCCCCAACCACTCCCAGGCCTGGTGAGCCGGTGTCGGCCCATGCTTGGCCTGCATCCTCCCAGCCACCCTGCTGACCTCACCCAATTGCCTGACGAGGGACTGAGCTGCCCACTGGTTAAAGGCAGCCTCCCACTCTCCTTTCCCAATCCATTGCTGGAGGACGACTATACACCACCTATGTAGAACACTCCGTAGTCCTCAAAGGACAGCCACGTACTGGCTCATGTCATCCTGGGAAGCCTGTGATGTGATTAGGGTCTCCAGTCTATAGAAGAGGAAACTGAGGTTCTGAGTGGCTGGAGATGCAAACACAAGCACCACTAATCCTAATAACTAAGCTTTACAGGGTCCACGTGCAGCGCTGTCTTCCTCCACCCTCATTGCAGCCTTTAAGAGGTGCTGTGTTTATCCCCACTTTCCAGCAAAGGACCCTCAGCACCGAGTTCACTGTGAGCTCCAGGGTCTCCCTAGGTTGGCCCAGGGCCTTGGCCCCCACTTGTATCCTTTTCACACTGCCCCCTCATGAGCTCATCCATCCCACGGTTCCGATTACCATAACTCAGTGACCCGCAGACAGTGTGGTGTGGGGCCAGGAGCTTTGCTCTGGAGTCAGACTGCCAGCTTCTTAGCTGTGTGACCTTAAGCAGGTTACATCACCTCTCTGTGCCCCAGTTTCCTTGTCCATAAAACAAGGCTAACAATAGTAAAAATCAAGGCAAATTCTTCCAGAGTACTTATTTTTTGAGAGGCACTATTCTACACCAATTACAAGTATTAACTCTTGAATCTTCACCACATCCAGTGAGGTAGGCCCTTAGCCCAGGGCCGGGAGTGCTGCCTGCACTTGGTAATTGTTTAGCCATCATGAGCTGTATCTTCTGGCTGAGCCCCCTGACACTGTCCACCTCTCTGCTTAAAACACAACCCCGACAGGGCACGGTGGCTCACGCCTGTAATCCCAGCACTTTGGGAGGCCGAGGCAGGTGGATCATGAGGTTAGGAGTTCAAGACCAGCCTGGCCAAGATGGCAAAACCCCATCTCTACTAAAAGTACAAAAAATGCCAGGCATGGTGGTGGGCACCAGGAATCCCAGCTACTGAGGAGGCTGAGGCAGGGAATTCCTTGAACCCGGGAGGTGGAGGTTGCAGTGAGCCGAGATCGCACCACTGCACTCCAGCCTGGGCAACAGAGCAAGACTCTGTCTCAAAAAATAAAAATAAATAAATAAAAATTAAAAAGCTAACAACTCCCTTCCTTCTACTGTGTTTCTCATCTCAGTGAATGGCTCGTCACGGCCTCATTACCCAGGTAGAGGCATGGAACCTAACCCTGGGCTCTTCCTTTCCTCTTCAAATGCACATTCAAATTCAGCAGCTCTGCCTCCTCCAGCTGTCATCTCCATCCTTCCATCCATTGCCTCTTCCCATCACTGAAGCTTCGGTGCAGCCCTGCTCATTTCTCCCCTAGATTATGCAACGGCTTCCTGCTTCCAGCCCACACATGCTACAAGCCAACCCCCTGTGCTGGCAGAGGAGATTTCTGAATCACAAATCCACTGAAAATCCCTCTGTGTCCCTCCACAGCCTCCAGGATCAACTTCAGACTCTCCAGCTTAGCACCAGGGCTTGTGGGATTTGGGCCCGCCTTCCTCCCCTCCACTCCCCGCCCACGCACTGCAATATGGCCACTTGGGTCATGTCAGTTCATTCCTCTGGCCCTTTGCATGTGTGGTTTGCACAGTCTGGAGTGTCCTCCCCATCCTCCTTCATCCGACCAGCTCCCCACATCCCTCATGACTCAGCTCAGGCAACATCTCTTCCCAGAAGTCTTGCTGGAGTTCCACTAAATGCTTCTCCTTCATGCTCCTAGAATAATACTCTTAACTCATTGAAATTGTAATGACATTATCTGTGTGTTATCCCACCAAACACAGATGTTGCCCGGAGGCAGATGGTTAAAAGCAGGCCTTGCAGTCAGATGGTCACAGGTGCTGATTCCAGCTCTACAATTTACTAATGGTGTGATCTTGGGCAAGTTACCTAACCTCTTTCAGTCTCAGCTTCCCGGTCTCCAGTGATATGAGGCTAATGGCCGACCACAGAAAGTGGCTTGAGAATCTTGATGCAGCAGGAAAAGTGCCAAGCATGGTGTCTAGCTCAATCCAAGCGCTCAATAAATGTTACCTATTATTATCTAACACAAGATTCTATCTTATTCATCTTCCTATTACTATTGCCAAAAATATGGCCAGCCATGTGCCAGATAGTTAATGTCTTTTGAACTGAATCAAAGTGAAATGACCTGGAGCCAGTTTCTGTCTGAATCAGGGTTTCTAAGTTGCAAGCAACAGAAATCACACTGGCTGTTTTAAGCAGAAAAGGAATTTAGAAAGGAAATCAGGTAGTTCACAGAGTCTCCAGGAGGACCAGGGGACAAAGCCTGGAAACCACAGTCAGGAACAGTGTCCGAATGACACCCTAGACCTGTTGCTGTGGATGCCCATCTATCCCCACAACTGGCACGGACTCTGCAGCCTGGACTAATGACACTGGGCACTGAACTCTAGAGATCGTCCCTAACATTTGGGAAGCTCTGGGAGAGAAGATAAAGGGGGGCTGTCACACTTCGTATCAAAGTATTTCAAAATCACATTACTCACAATCTATTAAATGAAATTCCAGCTACTTGGATTTCAAGGAGAATCTGTTCCTGTTATGACGGTTGCATAAGAAGTACCGAAACTTGATGGTACCAAACTTACAATTTTTGTGCTCCTAGAGTCTGTGGATCAGGAAGTCGGATCCTGAGTGGCTCGTCTCAGCCCCGTAATGCTGAGGCCTCGGCTGGAGGTTTCGGAGGCTGGGAACTGGAAGCATCTGCAGGCTTACTCACTCACATGTCTGGGGGAGTTGACTGGAGGCCTCAGTTCTTCTCCACGTGTCTCTCCATGAGGACGGGTCCGAGCTTCCTCACAGCATGATGGATGGATTCCACGGGCAAGTTTTCTAAGAAAGAGACACCCATAAGAAGCTGGGTTGCCTTTTATGACCTAGCATCCAAAGTCAGTCGGTACCACTTCTGTCACACTCTATTCATCAAAGCAGTCACAACGTGCTTCCCAGATGCACAGGGAGGGGAAGTAGACTCTGCCTCTTGGTGGGAAATGTAAAGATCTGAAAGAGCAAGAAAGATGACACGCCGCCGTTACCCTTTTTAGAAAACGCAATCTTCCACAGAGTCTACACCTTGACACATAAACCTTTGTAACAGCCAGGAAGGTCAGATTCAGACTTAGAATCCTCAGAACTGTACCAAGAAAGGGTGGTGCTGGGAATCCGCCTCCAGCCCAGGCCCCTTCTCTTTCTTCCCTTTATTTGGCCCTGCAGGGGGCCTCTGAGCTTACGGTGTAGACACTCCCACCTACAGACCCAAGTTCTCTTCACATCCCCCACAAACACCTGCCCCTGGGCTGCCTCTCAGGCTTTAGGGTACACCACTGCAGTGCGATCTACCTTAGGAAGACAGAGGCCTGTACAGGCCCTGGAAGTGGGCATGGGGCCGTTTGGACAGGAAAGCTGGGATCCTGATTCTCAAAGCGTGATGTAGAAGTGGAAGTGTGGGCCGGGCGCGGTGGCTCACGCCTACAGTCCCAGCACTTTGGGAGGCCGAGGCGGGTGGATCACAAGGTCAAGAGATCGAGACCATCCTGGTCAACATGGTGAAACCCCGTCTCTACTAAAAATACAAAAAAAAAAAAAAATTAGCTGGGCATGGTGGCACATGCCTGTAATCCCAGCTACTCGGGAGGCTGAGGCAGGGGAATTGCTTGAACCCAGGAGGCGGAGGTTGTGGTGAGCTGAGATCACACCATTGCACTCCAGCCTGAGTAACGAGCGAAACTCCATCTCAAAAAAAAAAAAAAAAAAAAAGAAGTGGAGGTGTGGGCTCTGGGTAGGCATGTGCCTTGGTCCCGCAGATTCCTGGCCCTGATGGGAGGAGTGTGGCTGGAGGAGGACCAGAGTAGGACTCTATAAATACATGGGCCAAAGCAGGGGCTCCCCTTGCCCAGGTCTAAGGGGTGGTGGGACTCCTTGAACTTCTTCCATCACAGCCTCTGGAAGTTAGGTGCCTCTGCTGCTACACTCACCCAAATAGAGACCATGCTTCTTCAAGACTTCCCTGGACACGTTTGTTTGGGGCAGCCTAAGTTACATACCTGGTATAAGGGAGCCTGGGAAAGTGAGCTTCCGGCTTCTACTTAGAGGAAAGGCGACACATAAGATATGGAGGTTCCAAATAAAGAAGGAAGGTTTAAAAGCCCCAGGCAACCAAGAAGAATGACAAACATCTGCTGCAGTCCACTCCTTGGCTGCCCAACCTCAATATATACCCTTCTTTCTTCTCAGACTTACCCACCATGACGGCCACCACCACGACCTAACATGGTGTAATTTTTCCCCGCAATGAAAACTTACACTTGTCCCCAAAGGGGGGCAACCCGTGTCCATATCAGTCATGACAGCAGGATACCCAGGGAGGTCCATTCTTCCTCTACTTCTGTCATGATTCCATTTTGAAATTCTACAATCTATGCAATAAATTGCAAATATAACTATCAAAAAATATCCTTATATAAAAATAATGGGGAGTGAGGATGGGAGAAATAAGGGCGTTTTGTTAAAAGACATAAATATATCCATAAGAAAAGCAAGGAGTGCACTCTGGGTGGAGACTATAGTTCTTGTTTCTGCAACTGATCACAGGCTATAGCTGGTATTTGTCATTTCATTCCATGTCCCATTTGTCCTCAAGAGTACCTCAGCTGGTCATAGGTCTTTATCTGGTGGGGTCATCTTAACCTTCTTTCTGGAGAAGGCTGAGCCTTGGATGGTGCTGCCTGTTTGGGGTGGTATGGCCTTCCATTAACTTTTGCCACCTGACCTAGAACCACACGTCCTTCAAGTCCTGTTCATCCCTGCCCCCATTGTTTCTCGTTCATAATTAGGGTCAGTCATCCCAGCCAACACTATGATCTCCCTTTTTTGATGACAAAGCAAAAGGGCCTAGTGACAAACTCACCTTCCGGTTCAATGTCTTGCAGGGCAAGCATTCCTACCTTGTCTATTAGTTTCTAAACCAGCAAAGCCTGGAGTCATGTGGATGGGAAGGAAAAGACTCACAAATGGGTCTTTGGGTAAAAGAATGGGAGGGATCTGGGCTGGGAACATGAATTTGAATTTCATCGGTGCATTGAAACCAGGATCATGGATGCGATGCCCCAGAGAACATAAAGATGAAGACAAGGAGGGAGCTAGAGACAGTCCCTGGGGAACATTGCCTACACTTGATAGCCAAAAGGCTGAAAATCGATGGGAACGCTGCCTTGTAAGAGTCTAGCAGGGGAGGCGGGAGCCTGGGGGAACCCGTGAAGTTGGGTGGCCTTTTTACCAGAGTCCGACTCTCTCTTTAATGACATTCTCCAACCCTGGGCAGCAGCATCATATCCTGTACCCAGAAGCAAGCATGTCAAGAGTTCACGCTCCTTGGATGAAGCTCACCTCCCTTCAGTCATGCTTTGGACCCAGTGTTACAGCACAGCATTCCTCAGGAAGGTTCCTTCCCTGGATCCAAAATCCCCAGAAAATCTAGTCAAGAAATCTGAAAAGTGGGAAAAAGGATTACAATTCTCCTGTGAGAATTAGAGATTCATCATCAACATAGAGATGTTACTCATTCAAAGGAGTCAAGTGATGTCAAGTTGAAATCGAGCACCAGAAACACTGATATGTGGCATTGAAGGTTAAAGTCGACATTTCTAGGAGCTGGGACAGGAGTACATAGGCAAGAATGTCACCGTCTAATCGGTCAGTCTTCCTGACTGGGAGTTGCTACCCTTATATCCATGCGTGTTTGTGGCCCTGTCTGCTGCCAATGGTGAGTCATTCTTACAAATAAAATAAATATTAATAAGTTATAAGCATAGTATACTTAATACAAATCCTGTGAGCAATATTTCAAGAAATAAGTTTTGGAAGCAAAATAAGCCCTTAAGTTGGCAATTGTAGTACACGTAGTACTTACTGTTAACCTTGGTAGGAGATCTGAATATCACATTCTTCAAATACTGTGCAGTCACGGCCACTGCCCTTTTCCAGCATTTGAATATTTGCTATGGAAGAAATGCGAAGAGAAGAAGATAGGAATGTGGTAGAATTCTCAGACACAAAATCAGAAATTGATCTAAAGTCTGAATGAGTAAAAGCAATATCTATTTCGGTGGCAAAAAAAAAATCAGGGCAAGCAAAGTGCTTTCATTGTTAGAAGATAAATAAATGAGCTTATATGAAGCACGTAACATATAGCATGCCTGAACATCCAAATTGAAGATGTGTTTAGACATGTGCTTAACGATTCAACCGATATCAACACAAAATACAGTTTTTCCATATCTGGGATATTTGTTACAAAACAAAGATCAAGACTGCCATGCTAAAAAATTAGCTGAACATGGGACCCCACGCCTGTAGTCCCAGCTAGTCAGGAGTCTGAGGTGGGAGGATCACTTGAGCCAGGGAATTTGAGATGTCAGTGAGCTATGATTGTGCCACTGCACCCCAGCCTGGGCAACAAAGTGAGACCTTGTCTCTAAAAATCACATCAAATAAAAACTTTTTTAAAAAAAAAACTGTTGGGTTAATTCATGCTTTGTGCGTTTTAAAGTTTTCATTTTTAGGCTGGGGGAGGTGGCTCATGCCTTCGACCCCAGCATTTTGAGAAGCCGAGGGAGACAGGTTGCTTGAGCTGAGGCGTTTGAGACAACTGGGCAACATGGTGCAACCCCATCTCTAGAAAAAATACAAAAATTAGCTGGGCATGGTGGTGCATACCTGTAGTCCCAGCTGCTGGGGAGGGTGAGGTAGGAGGATGGCTTGAGCCCAGGATGGGCAGGTCGCTGTGAGCCGAGATCATGCCACCACATTCCATTCTGGATGACAGAGAGAGCTCTTGTCTCAAAATAAAAAAAAGAATACAATAGAATTTTTATTTAAGATGACAAGATGTTAATATTACATATTTCTGTTAGCTTTCAATTTTTAAATGACTTTGATTTGGCATTAATGTTGTGTGAATGTTCCCATATTTTAATGTTTTCTTATATTAAATGTCTACATCAGGTAGGGAGCAATTTTACATGTTATTAAAACATATAATCTTGTCAAAATATATTCGTTCATAGAAATAATAATTCATGCATTTAATATGTCTTATTTTATAAATGAAAGACCTCTGAAACTTTTAACATAACCTAGTACAGAAAAGTGATTCACTTTCTATTATTTACGGTCGCTCATTATTTACAATCATTTTATTTTTATTTTAATTTTTTCAAGACACAGTTTCACTCTGTCACCCAGGCTGGAGTGCAAGTGGCGCAATCATGACTCACTGTAGCCTCAAATTCCTGGGCTCCTGCCTCAGTCTCTCAAGTAGGTGGGACCACGGGTATGCACCAACATACCAGGCTAACTTTAAAAATTTTTTTAGAGACAAGATCTTGCTGTTGCTCAGGCTGGTCTCAAACTTCTAGGCTCAAGTGATCCTCTCACCTTGACCTCTCAAAGCACTGGAATTACATGTGTGAGCCACCATGTTTGGCCCATAGTCATTAATAATGACAATAATCATCATTATTTAAAATGTGTAAAATGGGTAGGGCAAGGTGGCTCACACCTGTAATCCCAGCAGTTGGGGAGGCAGAAGCGGGTAGATCACTTGAGGTTAGGAGTTCGAGACCAGCCTGGCCAACATGGTGAAAACCCATCTCTATTAAAAACACAAAATTAGCCAGGTGTGGTGGTGTGCACCTGTAGTCCCAGCAACTCAAGAAGCTGAGGTAGGAGAATCGCTTCAACCCGGGAGGCGGAGGCTGCAGTGAGCCGAGATTGCGTGACTGCACTCCAGCCTGGACAACAGAGTGAGACTCCATCTCAAAGATAAAATAAAATGTGTAAAATAAAGTATTATGAGAAATACAGAATAACATATGATTTCAAAAGTTCCCAAGAATTCTTAGGGATTCCAGTTTCTCATTTCCCAAACCCCTAAATTAGTCTCAGAAATTTGGAAACGCTGTGCAGATGGTGACATCCCCTGTGGTTGGTACCACTGGATTCACCTGGGCACAGGGGCACTGGATGGATGGGGAGGGCAGTTTTTCCAGACACCAACCCCAGGCAACCTCAGTTGGAGGATGCCAAGCTCGCCAGCAGTCACCCCCTCATCCTGCAGAGACCAGGTGCCTAGCACCCCAGCACCCTTGCTAAACTTGAAGCAAATAGAATGCTGGGTGTCTGCCACCTCCTTCCCTGGGAGAAGAAAAGAGTAGCATTTACCTTCCTTCCAATTTCATCCTTTTCAAATGTCAACAGGGAAGGGAGGGGGCTCTGTTCCTCTCTCAGTTCCACACCAGTCTCCCCAGAAGAATCCTTCACTCCACGTCTCCCTGTCTGTGTATATGGGATGGGGGGATGGGTGTGGCTGGGGACACTTCCTGGGATCCCTAGAAGATCAGGGTGGCTCAGGGGCAAGGGAGGTGCCCCTGTTGGGGTGAAGAGAGCTGGGGAACTCTCCTTTGGGCTTCCTGGAACTCACATAATGCAGAAAGGGATGAGAAGTCACAGAATGAAGAGAGCATTGCAAGGGACATGGGGCTACCTGGATCAGTTATCTGTACCACACGTAAAGCACCCCAAAACATAATGGCTTAAGACAGTGTTTTATTTGATCAGAAGTTTATGATTCAGGAATTCAGACAGGTTACAGTAGGGACAGACCATCTTGGATCCATGTGATGTCCCCTGGAGCTGGAAATTCATGATTTCTTCATTCACAGATGGGTGCCTCGGCTAGGAGGGCTCAGAGGGCTGAAGGTGGTTGGAATGGCTCTACTGGGTCATATATCTGGGTTCCCTGGTTCTCCCCTATGTGGTCTTAGGGCTTCTTCCTCTCCACTGGGCTTTTCCTTGGGTGGTCTTTCCCAAAGAGTAGCAGAGCGTCTTAGGTGGTGCAGAGCTCACCAGAGTTCTAAAGTGAAAGCTACCAGGCAATGGGGTGCTGGTATCTAACTCTACATGAAAGAAAAGAAAAAGGAAGGAAAGGTCCCTGATGTGTAGTTTTTCCAATCTCTGCTGTGTAAATATTTCCACCAGTACTAATTTCAAGCTACCAACTTGATGTTGATATGCTCATAGAATTCTAGAAAATTTAACTATTAGCTCTTGCAAGCTGGTACATCACACCAGGGCGGCCAGGCCTTCTTAAGGCTTAGGCCAGGAATTGACACAACGTCATTTCTGCCATGTCCTATTGGTTAAGGCAGGGCTCACGGCCAGCCCAGAAGCAATGTTAGAGAGGGGTACACAAGGGCAGGAATAGTGGAAGGTAGGCCTCACTGGGGAGCACAAAGTAACAGATTCCAGGGACAATAACACTGATCACACCGGTACAGTTCCAGTGGGCTCACCAGGTATACCAGATGTTTTACCAGGCATTTAGCAAATATTACCCCTTTTCAGCCGGGTGAAGTGGGTGGCATTAGCCCCTTTTAAATGATGAACATGCTGAGCTCAGGAAGGGTGGCACAGTGGAAGCTTTGGATCCTATTTGCCTTCAGTAGTAGGCATCTTCTTTCCAGGAGGGTGGGAGCACTGCAGTTTTCAGACGGTATTGGAGTATCCAGGAGCACAGGAAATCACTTCTTACTAAATGAGTGCTTGTCAAATCTGGGAGTGTGGTGGACAATGACACGAATGAACACGAAGACGAACGGCAGGAAGAATGAGAACTGAATCATCAAAACCCTGAAACATTATCATTGTTATTAATACTTAATATTGAGCACTTACTATGTGCTAGAGATCTGGTAGAAATTTTACATACATTATCTCATTTAATCCTTACAGGTCTATGTAGGAGGCTTTGTTTTTGTTTGTTTGTTTGTTTTGTTTTTAGACAAGGCGGCCTTGCTCTGTTGTGCAGGCTGAAGTAAGGTAGTGCAATCACAGCTTACCACAGCCTCAACCTCCCAAGCTTAAGCGATCCTCCCATCTCAGCCTCCCGAGTAGCTGAGACTACGCGCGTATGCCACCATGCCCAGCTGGTTTTTATATTTTTTGTAGAGACAGGGTTTCACTATTTTTCCGAGGCTGGTGCCAAACCCCTGGCCTCAAACAATCTGCCCACCTTGGCCTCCCAAAGTGCTGGGATTGCAGGTGTGAGGCTCCCTTATTATCTGTTTCACCTAGGAGGAGACAAGCTCAGAGAAGTTACCTGGCTCACTCAGGGTCACACAGCCAGAAAGTGACAGAAACAGGGTTTGAACCCAAATCTACCTGATGCTGAAGTTTAGGCTTCTTTTGAGTGCTAGAACTAGGGCAAGAAGTTGTTCTGGGGCAGGGTTAGAACTATGTTTTAACACATTGCAATCCTGTGTGTTTTATTTTATGCATTTGAAATATTACACTGAGAGGGGGTTCTGAGACTTCCCTAGGCTGCCCCAAGGTCCATGACTCAAACAAAGTCAAGAATCATGTTCAAAAGCAAGAGGTGTTTGGTGTCCAGAGAAGTGGTACTGACGGAGAGAAGACACACAGCCAATTTCCATGAGTGACACAGACAGGCGCACGGGCATCTGGCTCTCATCCTCGAGGCTGGTGCTGCCACCCTAGCGCTCCACATCCATGTCGGAGACCTTGAAGCTGACCTGGACCAAGGACTCTGATCTTCGGGTGCTGGTAAGCAAGCAGGAAGTTCCAACTCTAGAGGCCAGCTGATCGACCCTGAAGCCCGCTGGCTGCAGCCTCGGCCCTCATCCTGGCTCTCTGCGCCCCTTCCCTGACACATGTGGGCAGGCTGGGCAGCTCCAGGAACCAGGTGCCTGCTGCACCGAGAGCCAATTTATGAACTGTGGGTATTTTGTCTGTTTACTTGAAAGCACAAAAATTTGTCACTTGTGTGGGTAATTTGCTGCTAATTACGAGCTTACAATCTGCAGATAGGAAAATCAGGGCCAACGTGCGCTTCTTGAGGAAGAGGAAAATTACCCCAAGTACTGTGTAATTATACACTTAGCGGGCACAGCGCTCCCAACCCTCACCCTTCCCACGGAGGGCTGACGGTGCAGGGTGAATTTGCACACATGCCCACCAAGGCTCCCTCTCCGGGGAGGGAAGGGCTGGCCGGCTGCTGAGACCCGGCACCAGTTCCCCTCATCCCTTCCTTCCTCCACCACGTAAAGGAGAATCGAGAAAGGACTCAGGCACTTCCTTAGAGCTTCCAGTCTGAGCAGGGGAACACAGCCTCTGCCCTCAGGGTTTCCTGAAGCTGATGGAGAGGGCATAGGCCAAGACCTGACGAAGCCCCAGTCTAATAGAGGAGACAGCATCCCTGCAGACAGGGGCCCTGCTCTGACTGAAAGGACAGACACTTGGCCTCCAAGAATCCCAGTACTCCAAAGTACCTGCAGTCACGTCATGCCCTGCCCCTGGGAAGGAAGCCCCAGGTCTGTAAGGGATGGTACAGCCCCTGCCCTGGCTTTGGAAGGCCCCAGTGTAACGGGGGAAAACACAGTTCGTGTCTATAGAGGCTTCAACTCTGACCAAAAAGGCACACCTCTTGCCCCCAGGAAGCCCTTGGTAGACTGAGCCTTGCAACAGAGTTCCTTTCTGTTTGATAGGGAGACGTAGCCTCTGCTTTCTGGTTGTCGCCGAGCTTCTTTCTGTTCATGTCCATGTAAAATGAACAATGTGACAGTGAGACTCAGAGCTGGCCTATTAATCACCTTCCCAGCTCTGGAAGATGTGTCCCCGGCCCCCAGCACCTCCCGTAAATATATGCAGTACCCCTTCCCCGAGACCCTCACACCTTCCAGGTTCCCTCCAGCCATTCTCGCATGATGTGTCAGCCGATCTTAGAAGAATCCCTGTCTCTTTCTCTCTTCCTGATCCCCTTTATTTGCTGGCCTAAATCATTCATGACTTGCAATAAAGGCCTCATGGCCCCGCCCAGCCCCCTGCAGAAAATATTATTTAACAGAAAGGTGACAGTTATGTAATTTAGTCTCCGTCTCCATTATTGATGAATTTGACCATGAAATATTTAGGCTCCTCTGTGTTCTGCCGCTCAGGGTCTGACGGTATCTGTGCAACATTCCAGTTTATCCTCGTGAAAGATGTGTCCATCAGGAATGCCCGGCCTCACCCACCCAAGGCTGCACCCCACCTTTCAGCACAAACACCAGGTCTCCCCAGCTCTTCCCACTTAGGGCTCCACCCAGCACTGTCAACAAGAGTCCTTTGCACTCCGGGAACTTCCCCATCTACCAGCAAAGTGGCCAGATTCCATGAAGAGATCTATGAATTCAACAGTCAGACAGAACGGAGGGAGGAAGGTGGGGGAGGAAAGCATTGTGTCTTAAGTCCTGGCCCAGTGTTAATTCATTTAATTCTCAACCAACCCCATAAGGTGGATATTATTAGAACCATTTGCATTTGAGGTAATGGAAGCTCAGAGAGGTTGCAACACTTATGCAAGGTCACTCAGCTAGGCTGTGAGGGAGCTAAAATGGATCACAGAGCTTGTAAACCTGTTGTCCCCACTTCACTTTTGTGAAAACATATTCTGCCAGAAGACATGGCTCCGTCAACATTACATGTTCAGTGACTCCCAGTCCAATGCCCTTCCTGTTCTGGATCTTTGTTCTTAGCTGGATTCTCGGTGGAGTGGGGAAATGACAGAAGAAAGAGAAGACAGGATTCTTGTCCTCACAGGATTCCCAGCCTGTGTGGGGAGACAGCATCCCTGGGGAGCTGACGTTAGCAGCAGGAAGCCATAGCAATTCTGCTGGCCCAAGTTGGGGTAGAGCTGCAGTGGGGATACTGAAGCCTGAGCCTCATTTTCCTGCCCTGGAAGCTGGAGGAAAGCAGGTTAGTACTTTCAACAATGGCACAGCGCTCCAGGCTGCTCCAGAACCTTCTGGGGGTGCTGTGACCCTGAAAAGTTACTGACAAAACCTTCTTCCTCCTGACTCTGCAGGCCGACTATATGTCTATCTGTTGTCTGTCTGTCTCCGGCTGCGGTTGATTGATGAATAGCTCTGGTGCGGTGTTAAAATATGCATTAGGCTAATTGTATGCTAATTAAATAGACAGGAGCATTACGGCTGCTCAGGGGCCCAACTGTGCTCTGGTGTCTCCCCATGCAGCAGACAGGGTTGGGGGCCTCAAGACACTGAGGACCCAGACTGGCAGGGGGTGAGCAAGGTGACCCCTCAGAGGGCTGAAGACGGCTGGCAGGTGGAGCCTGTAGGCATCGCTATCCAAGGGAAAGCTTCCTCACCACAAGTCACCAGCTGTTAAATGAGGGGAGTGAGCTCCCTGTTGTTGGCGTTAAGCAAGCAGACAAACGAGGATCCCTGCAGCATTGTGAGGAAAGAGGTGTGGATAAATTCTGAGATTGCTTTCCTTTCCAAGATTCTGGGTTTCTGTGATGTAAGTCCAGCCCCTCTCTGTGTTCCTGTCTCACCGCTCTCCCTAACCATGCTCTGCCAAGGAGAGACATCTTGCCCTTGTGGGAGGGTAAGAGAGTAGAGGCCGCACAAGGGGCAGAGAGGAGGCCAGGGATCTGATTACCCCCGCCACACAAGGACACCCAGTATGCGCTGCAGAGGCCCCAGAGATGGGGACCTAGCCCCTTCCCAGCCCCATTCCTGTCCCTGCAGGAGAGAGGTTTCTGCCAGGGTCTGGGGACAGGCTCGTTTCATTGTCTGGCGCCTCGTGTAAATATTTCATATCCCCATTGAATATTTTGGGATGATTATGAATTCTTGATGTGATAAGAAGCTTGGTATGTATGAGATGCAGTCAGCTGCCGCTGGGAGGGAAGGCACAGGGGAAGGCAAATCAGATAAACCATTAGACACCCAGAGCCCAGGAGAACTGGCCGACACCCACAAGCCAAGCACATGGCAGTACATAAACGTGTGTCAGCCACACTCTACCCACATACCACCAACACAACACGCACACGTCATAGCCACATGCCACCCACACCAACAGCATGCCACCCATATGCCATCCATTTACTCTCTGGTCCCAGTAACCGTCACTGTCATCATCTCTGTCATTATCACCATCTCACCCATCCACCTGGCACAAGACCACAAGATGCTGGTCCATGGCCAGCCTCTCACGCAAGGTCAGAGGACAGGGATCATGACTTTGCATTAACTACAGCACAGAGAGGGGAAGTCACTGTCCCTTGGCCACACAGAGACAAAACTATTCATAGGCAGTAAAAACCCTTTGTTCACTTGCATTTTAAAAATCTGTTTCAGGCCAGGCATGATGGTTCACACTTGTAATCCCAGCACTCTGGGAGGCCAAGGCAGGCAGATCACTTGAGGCCAGCAGTTCAAGACCAGCCTGGCCAACATGGTAAAACCTCTTCTCTCCTAAAAACACAAAAATTAGCCGGGCATGGTGGCACATGCCTGTAATCCCAGCTAATCCGGAGGCTGAGACATGAGAACTGCTTTAACCCAGGAGGCAGGAATTGCAGTGAGCCAAGATTGTGCCACTGTACTTCAGCCTGGGGGACAGACAGAGACTGACCAAAAAAAAATTGGTTTTAGGCCGGGCACGGTGGCTTACACCGATAATTTCAGCATTTTGGGAGGCCAAGATGGGAGGATCGCTTAAGCTGAGGAGTTCAAAACCAGCCTAAGAAACATGGTGAAGCCCCATTACCCTGTCTCTACTAAAAATACAAAAATTAGCCAGGCATAGTGGCACGCACCTGTAGTCCCAGCTACTCAGGAGGCTGAGATGGGAGCGTTGCTTAACCCTGGGAGGTTGAGGCAGCAGTGAGCCGAGACTGTGACACTGCACGCCAGCCTGGGCCACAGAGTGAGACTCTGTCTTAAAATGATAAAAAATAAAAAACTATTTCATTTGGCAATTAAGACATCCATTAGGCCTGGTGTGGTAGCTCATGCCTGAAATCCCAGCACTATGGGAGGCCAAGGTGGGAAGATTGCTTAAGCCCAGGGGTCGGAGACCAGCCTGGACAACATAGCAAGACCTCGTCTTACAAAAAAGAAAAAAAAAACCATTAATGGACGAGGAAGGAGAAAAAGTGGGGTGCAGATGAAACAAGACTGGCCCTGTGCTGGTTACTATTGATGGTGAGCCCTGGAATAAACCAGTCCGTGATAGTATTCTCTTTTTTCAGGGATATGTTTGAAATTTTCCATGGTAAAGCTTGTCTGTTTTTTTAAATCCAGTCTACATATCGCCAGAGCGGGCCCTTTCATATGAATTCAAAGGTCTCCCTGGCAGCCTACCCCAGGTGGGAGCTGACCTGGCCAGCCTCCTGCTGTGGGAAGGTTGGGACGTATTTTCCTTGCTTCTCTTCGCTTTCCCCAGTAGAGCTCCTTTTCCCCTCTCCCACTCACCAGCCACTTCCACCCCTCCAAGTTTGGGATAGAGGAAAGATGGAGCAAGAGAGGTTTCACTTGCCCGATACCGTCGCACACTCTACTGAGGCTTTCTGTGGGCTCTGCGTGTGGATAACGCTGCGCGTCCTGTCATGGGGGCCTTCGCAGGTTCTTTGCAGACACCCGCCCCCAACACTTTGCTGAGCGTTCTCGCCTGTCACCAGTCCCAGACATGGGTGTGGCACTATCCCGCTGTCATTTCATCTGCAATCTCAGCACCTGCTGGTCCACCCCTTTGGAAAGAATAAAAGCCAAGTCCAGCCAGCCCCCAGGCGCTCTATGAGAAATCCTCGGTGCCTTTTGTTCCTAAAAGGGCAGACACTAACCTGCCGCCAAAGCAGGTGGCCAGGTGCTGCCCCAGGCATGAGTCCTAAACCCGGCCGACAGATCTCACCTTCCACAGATCTCCATGATGAGGCTCGGCTCACCAATACCTCCCACTTCAGAACCTCCAGCTCCTGAGCCTCCCAACTTCTCCATGGCCTAGAGGTGAATACAGGTATTGATCAACTTACAACCTATGCAACTTACGACCATTTGACTTTACGACCACAATCGCTAGCCACGACTGCTCCGCGTCTGGCAGCGCAAACGTCACCCAGCTGGGCGTATGACAGTGTGGACCAGCTTCCAGCAGCACTACCATCTCCACGTGCATATAGCCTACTCAACTTACGACCAAATCATGTTACGACCAGTCTGTTGGAACAAATCGTGGTCATAAGTCGAGCACTAGCTGCAGTCCGAAGGAGTCCCAGCTCTCGGCACCTTCTTTGAAGTGCTGCTGAGGTTGCCTCTAACCTCACTTTGGTGGTGGACTAGTTGGCACCTGTTGATTTTGGGGCCTCAACTGAGATGGAAATAATGCAATTTAACGTCCTGCTACGCTGAATGTGCATGGATGAGGGAGACAGAGGAGGCCAGACAGAAGAAGAGCATAGCAAAGACTCCAAGGTGGGAAGTGGAGGAATAAGTTTCCATCTCAGTATGCAGTTCAATGATCTACTGTGCTCAGCACTTAGAGCAAAGGAAGAGCGATGTGAGGACAAGGTGGGGAAAGTGGGTGCTCTGGGTCTGACCACAGAGGGCCTTGAATGCCAAGTGAGGGAGTGCAGGTTTTACTGAGGACCCCCATTGCTCTATTGAGGGTGTTCTTAAGTGGGCTCCCCAAAAACAAAGCCTGAGACAGGTACTCACGTGATGTGATCACTGAGGAAGAACTCTCAGGAGAAGGGCAGGCAGGGAAGCAGGGGAGGGCAGGGGGGCAGGGAAAGGGGTTAAGCAAGGATGCGGTCTCCTGGGGAGCCTGGCTTCAGCCCCATTCCTCAGGGGAAGGCAAATCAGATAAATGACTACACACCCTGAGCCCAGGCAGACTGGCTGACACCCACAAGCCAACCGCATGCCAGCACACAACCACATGCCAGCCACACTCTACCCACATACCACCAACACAGCATGCACATGACATAGCCACATGCCACCCACACCAACGGCATGCCACCCATATGCCATCCATTTACTCTCTGGTCCTGGTAACCATCACTGTCATTATCACCATCTCACTCATCCACCTGGCACAAGACCAGGAGATGCTGGTCCATGGCCAGCCTCTCACGCGAGGTCAGAGGAGAGGGATCATGACCTTGTGTTAACTACCGCACAGAGAGGGGAAGTTACTGTCCCCTCTATGGAGCACGAATTCCATCTCAGATTCAGCCCTGCTTGAGGCAAGAGAGATACTCTTGTGTGCCCCACTGGCTACGGGCCGCCTGAAGGGGATGCATAACTTCCTGGAAACAATGGCTCCCAGGGTCCAGGGCATTTCTCCAAAGATGGAGCCATTCTACATTGATATCAGTCAATACCCACAGCAGTGGCACAAGCATCCCTGCCAGGGAAAGGGGAGCCAGTGGACCATCAGCAGGGGCCCCTACAAAGGCATTTGTTTTGCATTTCAGCTGGGGGCAGTGGGGCATCACATGGCAGTTATATGATGGAAAGTTATTTATTCACTCCTATGTGAGATGGTTTGAAGCAGGGATTATAGCAGTCCAGATTAATAGTCTAAATGGAGAGAGTGACAGGGGAGAGGGAGAACAGAGGCAGACGATTGGGACAAAAGGACAAAACATGGCAAGGATTTGCCAAAGAATGAATGAGGATGGAGTTGAGACCTTTCAAGCCTGGGTAAAGGCCAGTGGGGCTGTCATGAAAAGAATTAGTGCACCTGCAAGAGGCGCGGGCTTGAAGAGGAAAGGGATTATCTCTGGAATGTGTTGCATTGGAGGCTCCAGCAGATCACTGTATGGGATTCCTAGGGCTGCCATCACAAACATCATGAACTTGAGTGGCTTAAAACAACAGAAACGTATTAGCTCACAGTTCTGGAGGCCGGAAGTCCAAAGTCCAGGTGTGTCAGCAGGGCCATGCTCTCTCCAAAGGCTCTAAGGAGGAGTCCCTCCTTGCATCTTCCCAGCTACTGATGGTTGCCAGAACCAACCACTTGGTTCTCCTCGGCTCGTAGATGCATCACTCCAGGCTCTGACTCTGTGGACATGTGGCGTTCTCCCTAGGTCTGTGTCCAAATCAGAGTCCGACTTTCTCTCTTCTGATAAGGATGCCAGCCATTGGCTTAGGGTTCACCCCAATCCAGTATGACCACATTTTAAGTTGATCAAATAAGGTCACATTCAAGGGTACCCCTGTCATATCTTTTTGAGGACATAGTGCAACCCCCGGCATCCCCATTCGGAGATGCCGAATGGGCATTTGAGAATGCGGACCTGCAGCTTGAAAATACCATCTTCAGAAGAAAAAGCTCCAACAGTGGTGCCAGTCTGTGGCCAACAGGGAGGGAGGGTCTTTGACTGCTCTCCTAATCCTCTGCATTTGCAGGGGGGATGGAGCAAAAGAGACATTTGGCATGAGGGCAGAGCAAAAGAGAGGAGGAACGCTCTTTACACTCTTGTGGTGGAGCAGATCCAGCTGGAGAAATTCTAAGGCGAGGATATTGAGGTAGGGGGACTGAGGAAGGGCCGAACCATCTTCCCAGGGATCACTGGCAGGGAGTACAGGATGAACGTGGGGAGCACAGGAGGGGACCCTCAAACAACTTCCCCAACCCAAACCCGAAACATCTACTTTTGATGCATTTTGTGTCTAGTACATCATCTTCAATAGGCTTCTGGTTTCCAAGGGGGAGTCACTGATAGAGCTCCAGTGAGGTGTTGGGCACCGTTGTGGGTGCTACGGATACAGTGGGAAACAAAACAGATGGTATCCTCAGCTTCACGGGACTGATATTCTAGTAGCACTGTGTGTTATGCCCATGTTTTTGTTTTTGTGGTTTTGTTTTCGTTTTTGTTTTGTTTGAGACAGGGTCTCACTCTGTCCCCCAAGCTGGAGTGCAGTGGTGCTATCACAGCTCCCTGTAGCCTCCACCTCTGTGGCTCAAGCAATCCTCCCTCCTCAGCCTCCTGAGCAGCTGGGACTACAGGTGCCTGCCACCACACCCAGATAAGTTTTTAAAAATTTTTTGTAGTGACAGGGTCTTGTTATGTTGCCCAGGCTGGTCTCGAACTCCTGGGCTCAAGTGATCCTCCCACCTCAACCTCCGAAAGTGCTGGGATTACAGGTGTGAGCCACTACGCCAGGCCTAAATCCACGTTTTGATGAAAATTCACTGCTTGGTTCACTTGCAAGAGCAACAGGCAATCCAAAGCACAGCCTAAAGGCTGTGACAGAATGAGAGAGAACAAGTGACTTTTGATCTGGGTTTGACATGGGAGCCAGCTCTCGTTCAGGAAAGAACCAGGCTGAAAGTCCAGAGGTGGTTGGAAATAGAGCAGGAACCTTAAGCAAATCACCTTCCCTCTCTGGACCTCAGTTTCCTCATTGGTACGGTAAGAGTGCTGCACTAGGCAGGGGCTGTATTCCAGCCCTGACGTTCTCCAGGCCTCTGAGACATTTGACAACCTTCTGGTCCAGCTCCCTCCTCACATCCCTGTTTCAATCTCATAGGGCCTCTTGAATCTACCTCTCAGCCTCTATTCCCCTCCCTGAGCTCACTGCAAATACCTCCAGAGTCAGATGGTCCCCTTTCTCAGACCATAGCTCTCTGTCGTCTTTCAGAGGAAAGTCCATGGGATACATTGTCCTGGGACTCTTCTCCCTTCAGAGAAAGCTCCTGGCCCTGGGTAATATCTCCAGTTAACTCACAGGGGCACTGCAGGATATTTTAAATTTTCTTTTTTTATACGTTGAGACAGAGTCTCACTCTGTTGCCCAGGCTGGAGGGCAGTGGCATGATCACGGCTCACTGCAGCCTCGACTACCCTGGGCTCAGGTGATCCTCCCACCCCAGCCCCCTGAGTAGCTAAGACCACAGGCACACCCCATGATGCCCAGCTAATTTTTGTACTTTTTGTAGAGGTGGGGTTTTGCCATATTGTCCAGGCTGGTCTTGAACTCCTGGGCTCAAGCGATTCCCTCACCTTGGCCTCCCAAACTGCTGGGATTACAGGTGTGAGCCACCACACCTGGCGTTAAATTTTCAAAGAAAACAGCAACACCACACAAGCTTGAGGTAGTTCACATTCATACTAAACGTTAGATTGCACTATATACATTTCTTTTGATGATGTCGTATCTTTGTGAAGATAGATTTCCATTGATGTGAAAATCAGTGCTGAACAAGAAATAAGAATGAAGATGCTGGTGCTCAACCTAATTTCAAGGTTCGTCAACACGGCCGGGTGCAGTGGCTCACACCTGTAATCCCAACACTTTGGGAGGACAAGGTGGTTGAATCATTTGAGGTCAGGAGATCGACACCAGCCTGGCCAACGTGGTGAAACCCCATCTCTATTAAAAACACAAAAAGTAGCTGGGCCACGGTGGTGCACATCTATAATCACAGCTATTCAGGAGGCTGAGGCATGAGAATCACTTAAACCCGGGAGGTGTAGGTTGAGGTGAGCTGTGATCATGCCACTGCACTCCAGTCTGGGTGACAGAGCGAAACTGTGTCTCAAAAACAAACAAACAAAAAGTTTGCCGACAGGCACACAGATTCTACAAGTTAGTAACTACAATTTAGAATGAAATAAGGCCGGGTACAGTGACTCACGCCTGTAATCCCAGCACTTTGAGAGGCCAAGGAGGGTGGATCGCCTGAGGTCAGGAGTTCAAGACCAGCCTGACCAACATGGTGAAACTCCATTTCTACTAAATATACAAAAATTATCTGGGTGTGGTGGTGGACACCTGTAATCCCAGCTACTCAGGAGACTGAGGCAAGAGAATCACTTGAATCCAGGAGGCAGAGGTTTCAGTGAGCCAAGATTGCACCATTGCACTCCAGCCTGGGTAACAGAGCGAGACTCCATCTCAAAAAAAAAAATGAATGAAATAAAAATATTGGCTGGGTGCAGTGGTTCAAACCTACAATTCTAGCACTTTGGGAGGCCAAGGAAGGAGGACTGCTTGAGCCCAGGAGTTTGAAGCTGCAGTGAGCTATGATCACACTACTGCACTCCAGCCTGGGAGACAGAGTGAGACCCTAAAAAAAGAAAAATTAAATAAATAAAAATAAAAT